>NC_045434.1:88762616-88795354 GCF_002776525.5 Piliocolobus tephrosceles
GAGCCTTACTTTAATGATAGAGGAACCAAGTGCCATTTTAGATATCTTTTATTTATGTTCTCGGTGCATATATTGACTTTAATCCCTCTTCCCCCACACCTCGCCCATTAAGGGGGAGGAGGTTAACTCTGCAGATGATATTCAGGCCGAACTAGCTCATTCTCTGGGATAGCTACTGACGAAAGGCAGAGAATGTCCATCTAACATGCCCTTCTGAGTATACAGTCACCACTTTTTGGGGGGAATTCTTTAGCAGATCTTATTGTTCTTTCTGCAGAAGCTATCATTCCTACCTCCCCAACCCCCAAAATCTCTAATACAGGCCAAGTCATTTTTTATGACGGGTCTCTGAGACAGGGGAGTTTGTTAGAGGAGAGGCTGGGGTAGAGAGGGAGAGAATGGAGGTATCTGAAAAAACATAAGAAAAAGGCATTCATTTTTATTTACTCAGAACAGTCCTCTTGGCATCCCAGATAAGGGAAATAGGATCTGATCTCCAATTATATTGCCATGGAGAGAATGGCAGGTGAGGATGCTTTGAAGTAATTAGAAATTAAATATTGAATACATTAATGGCAATACCATTTCATGATTTTGTATGTCTTTCTGGATTAGTCATAGAAGTTGGGGAAATATTGCTTAGATCTTCTGGGTTAGAGGATTCCAACTGGCTTATTGGCAAGGTTGGATTATTAAGAATCAAATAGCACACAAAAATGGCAGGGCATGGTGGCTCACGCCTGTAATCCCAGCACTTTGGGAGGCTGAGGCGGGTAGATCACTTGAGATCAGGAGTTCAAGACCAGCCTGGCCAACGTGGCAAAACCACGTCTCTACCAAAAATACAAAAATTAGTTGGGCATGATGACACACGCCTATAGTCCCAGCTACTCTGGAGCTGAAACAGCAGAATTGCTTGAACCCAGAAGGTGGAGTTTACAATGAGCTGAGATTGTGCCACTGTACTCCAGCCTGGGCAATAAGTGAGACTCTGTCTCAAAAAAAAAAAAAAGAAAAGAAAAAGGAAAAGCAGAGAAATGGATCAGAGTTGGTGCTTGAGCATGAGAAACTTCAAGCTTAGGATGGTTGTCTACTTTAAAATAAAGCTGCTGGCCAAGCATGGTGGCTCATGCCTGTAATCCCAGCACTTTGGGAGGCCAAGGCGGGTGGATCACGAGGTCAGGAGATCGAGACCATCTTGGCTAACATGGTGAAACCCCAGCTCTACTAAAAATACAAAAAATTAGCTGGGCACAGTGGCAGGTACCTGTAGTCCCAGCTACTTGGGAGGCTGAGGCAGGAGAATGGCGTGAAACCAGGAGGCAGAGCTTGCAGTGAGCCGAGATCGCCCCACTGCAACAGATCACCTGGGCAACAGAGCGAGACTCCATCTCAAAAAAATAAATAAATAAATAGAATAAAATATAATAAAGCTGCTGGCCGGGCACAGTGGCTCACGCCTGTAATCCCAGCACTTTGGGAGGCCGAGGCGGGAGGATCACTTGAGGCCAGGCCAACATGGCAAAACCCAGACTCTACGCAAAATACAAAAATTAGCTGGGGGTGGTGGCACATCATCATACTGGTGAGAAAAAAAAAGAGGCCGGACGCAGTGGCTCACAAAAGAAAAAAAAAAAAAAAGACAAGAAAGAAATATCAGTTTGAGAAATTATTATTATTATTATTTTTGGAGACAGAGTCTCTCTCTGTTGCCCAGGCTGGAGTGCAGTAGCATGATCTTGGCTTATCGCAACCTCCATCTCGCAGGTTCAAGCGATTCTTCTGCCTCAGCCTCCCGAGTAGCTGGGATTACAGGTGCGCACCACCACTTCCAGCTAATTTTTGTATTTTTAGTAGAGACAGGGTTTGACCATATTGGCCAGGCTGGTCTCGAACTCCTGACCTCGTGATCTGCCCTCCTCAGCTTCCCAAAGTGCTGGGATTACAGGTGTGAGCCACCGTGCCCAGCCTCTTTTTTTTTTTTCTCACTAGTATGATGATGACCATTTTAAGAAAGCTTGTGTGGCTCTCTCCTATCATTACAGACCTGCAGAGTTGGAAAATTTGAGGCATTTACTGAGCTCTTCCTGAAAGTTTAATGTGGAGTGGGAATCAGTTTTTGTCCTAATTTATTAGAGAAGGCTTCCTCTTCTCTACTCCTTGTGCAGACCCATCTCTGGATGGCTAGAAAAGGAGCTTCAGAATGGACTATATGTCATGACCACCTGAATGCACTCTAGGCTCCTACCTGTCTCTATTTTATGTGGTGACTATTTCCCCCTTCTGAGTAGTACTCTTATTTCCTATGCCTTTTTTTTTTTTTTTTTTTAGTCTCTGATGGTGCCCTTTGTAAATTTTTATTTTATTTTTTAGCCTCTTTAGTATTAGGGGGTGAGGTGACATTCCTAGACTCTACAGTAGCAGTTTGGCATGTTAGTGGCAGGAAATTGTGATTCCCTATCCCCCCTCCCCCTACCTTTTCTGCTTTCGTGATTCTATTGTTCCTCTCTCATTGAGGCTTTCCCAGGCACCCGAATTTAGTTAGTAGGTCATTTCTAATCTTTGGGGCTTGTCTTTTCTCTCTCCATTCCCCTCCTTCTCTACCACATATTTTTTGTTTATTCTGAGGTGGTTTGTTTCTGAAAGTTAATCTAGGTCACCTTCTATATCCTGTGCTTCCTAGTTGGCTTTAGACATCTTGTTATAGCAACAATGATGGTAGCAGCTCTCTCCCTGGCTTTGCCCCATGTGCTGTCCTTCTGTCAAGGCCATTTGTGTGTGCACTGGGGCAGGTGTTTGTTGGGGGGATGTGCCCAGACTGTTCTCACAATGTCCTCAGTTTTTCAGGTTGTCTGACAGCTTTATGTATAGCATATTTTTAGAAAAACTTAAATATACTTCTTTATTTAGAATAGGGTTTTATTCTGATGAGCAAGTTTGTGTATATATGTGTGTATGAGCATTTGTATGTATATATATACTTATACAGATCTATATTATATATACAGTTTTTGTACTATCATTTAAAATTAAAATGTTTCTCAATAAAATGTCAGAGCTGACCATTTCAGGGTGCCATTGAATTTGTTTTCATCTCCTGGGCAAAAATTTGTATCTATTCTCTGATCACAAGTGAACCACAGAGCTCATTTTCCCTGTCCAACTGAGCTAATTGAAGGGGGAGGGGTATAGATCTACTAACCCATGCATGCCCACTGCCTTTTCCTTATCCACCTCTCTCAGCATGGTATTCTTGACAGGCAGAGCAAGTTGAGGTAAGAAATGAAATGAGAATTAGGAGAGCTTTTGACTGACTTGTTAAATGTACATTTTCCTTCTTTCTCTCATCCCCCACTCCCTTCCCTAAAAGCAAACAACTAAGGGAGGAGAAAAGTAGCTGAAGAAAATGATTATGTGCCTTGTGTGGGAGTAAAGTCAATGCTGAGATGTATGGGGAAAAACATCAGATTCAGGAGTGCTTGGAAAGAGTAGATTTACTTTGCCAGCTTCTCAGCTATTCTTGGTTAATAGGGTACTTGCTGCTATCTTAGTCCAAAATCAGCACACATTTATATTTAAAAATAGGAGGGTCAGTCTGGTAGTAGCACAATCCCCATTGATAGCCAGGGGTGAACAAACCAATTTGACTAGCAAGATGGGTGTCCCATCTAATGTACAGAGTTCTGAAAAGCTGTTTTGTTGGCAAGAAGGATACCTTTCTTTACAAAATTAGCTTTGAGCCTGTCCAAAGTTAAGGACATATAAACATCTGTGTTCAGCGACTGGAATCTCCAGCAAGTTCTCAAAGTCAATATTTAGGAAATTGGTCACCTACCATGTACTAGGGTATATGCAGATAATTTCTTTTTGGTAAATACATATAGTCAGCAAATCCTGTGCACATATTCAACTAATAGAAGGTAATTCTGGCAGGCACTTAAGCAATATATATAGTCTTGGCTGTGCTGATGGAAAAAAAGGCAGGAACTTGAGGAGCCTTAAGAACCAAAGAACTAAAAATCTTGTTGAATTAAATCCTCGTGAGAGAAATTATCAAGATGGGAAAGTTGGGGGGAACTGGAGAGACAGGAACCTAGAGTTCTCTGATAGGTGATACTTTTTTTTTTTTTGAGACGGAGTCTCACACCGTTGCCCAGGCTGGAGTGCAGTGGCACAATCTCGGCTCACTGCAGCCTCTGCCTCCCAGGTTCAAGGGATTCTCCTGCCTCAACCTCCCTAGTAACTGGGATTATAGGCATGCACTACTACACCCAGCTAATTTTTATATGTTTAGTAGAGACGGGGTTTCACCATGTTGGCCAGGCTGGTCTCAAATTCCTGACCTCAGGTGATCCACCCGCATTGGCCTCCCAAAGTGTTGGGATTACAGGCGTGAGCCACTGTGCCCGGCTGGGTGATACTCTTAAATAATGGGAAATATCATGAACTAGGGCAACTTTCCTAAGAGTTCCTTCCTCTGTGAAAAAGAACCCCTACTCCAAGGAGATCAATAGGTAAAAAATACAGGTGAAGGCTGAAGTGGGAGCAATCTAGTGATAACTACAACTATGTAAGGCTTGTGTAAGACATCTGATAGGTAATAGAGTAAGTTAAGACTATAGGAGACTTCTGAACAAAAGTGTGGGGTTGCAGTCTGCTCCTATAACCAGTCCTAAAGTTTAAGGGTAGTGCTGTAAAGGAAAGGAAAGTTTGGGATAGGGCCCAATATTATAAATAATAACAATAGCCACCATGCTTTAAGATTTTGCTACGGGCCAGGCGCAGTGGCTCAAGCCTGTAATCCCAGCACTTTGGGAGGCCGAGATGGGTGGATCACGAGGTCAGGAGATCGAGACCATCCTGGCTAACCCGGTGAAACCCCGTCTCTACTAAAAAATACAAAAAACTAGCCGGGTGAGGTGGCGGGCGCCTGTAGTCCCAGCTACTCGGGAGGCTGAGGCAGGAGAATGGCATAAACCTGGGAGGCGGAGCTTGCAGTGAGCTGAGATCCGGCCACTGAACTCCAGCCTGGGCGACAGAGCGAGACTCCGTCTCAAAAAAAAAAAAAAAAGATTTTGCTACATGTATGGGAATGTGCTAAGTACTCTGCATATACATATAAATACCCATCTTGCAAGGTGGGTATTATCCTCATCATATAGTTGTAAAAATAGGTTGACTTTGCGTAGTCACACACTTGTAAAAATTGTCCTTTTTTTTTTTTTTTGAGATAGAGTCTCGCTCTGTCGCCCAGGCTGGAGTGCACTGGCACAATCTCAGCTCACTGCAAGCTCTACCTCCCAGGTTCACGCCGTTCTCCTGCCTCAGCCTCCCAAATAGCTGGGACTACAGGCGTCCAACACCACACCTGGCTAATTTTTTGTATTTTTAGTACAGACTGGGTTTCACTGTGTTAGCCAGGATGGTCTTGATCACCTGACCTCGTGATCCGCCTGTCTCGGCCTCCCAAAGTGCTGGGATTACAGGCGTGAGCCACCACACCCGGCCTTTTTTTTCTTTTTAAAGACAGGGTCTCACTCTATTGCCCAGGCTGGAGTGCAATGGCATGATCTTGACTCACTGCAGCCTCGACCTTCGACCTCCAGGGCTCAAGCAATACTCCTGCCTCAGCCTCCCGAGAAGCTGGGACTACAGGTGCGCACCACCATGCCTGGCTAATTTTTGTATTTTTGGTAGAGATAGGGTTTTGTCATGTTGTCCAGACTGGTCTTGAACTCCTGAGCTCAAGGGACCCACCTGCCTTACCTTCCCAAACTGTTGGGATTACAGGCGTGAGCCATGGCACCTGGGCTAAAATTGTTCTTTCTAAAATTACAATTTCTGCATTGAGTTAATTAGTATACTTTCCTCTGTGGTTTCCCTTTTGTCAGAATGCTATTTTATTCACTAGCCTTGGGCAGCTTAATTCATCTCAGATTTGCATTTAAGAAACTAAGGGCTAGGCACAGTGGCTCACACCTGTAATCCCAGCACTTTGGGAGGCCGAGGCAGGCAGATCATGAGGTCAGGAGATTGAGACCATCCTGGCTAACATGGTGAAAACCCGTCTCTACTAAAAATATAAAAATTAACGGGGCATGGTGGCAGGTGCCTGTAGTCCCAGCTACTCAAGAGGCTGAGGCAGGAGGCAGAGCTTGCAGTGAGCCAAGATTGCGCCACTGCACTCCAGCCTGGGTGACAGAGCGAGACTCCGTCTCAAAAAAAAAAAAAAGCTGCCAAACTAGGGCAGATCACCTGAAGTTGGGAGTTCGAAACCAGCCTGGCCAACATGGTGAAACCTCATCTCTACTGAAAATGCAGAAATTAGCCGGGCATGGTGGCACATCCCTGTAATCCCAGCTACTCGGGAGGCTGAGGTAGGAGAATCGCTTGAACCCGGGAGATGGAGATGGTGCCACTGCACTCCAGCCTGGGCAACAGAGCAAGACTCCGTCTCAAAAAAAAAAAAAAAAAAAAAGAATGAAAGAAACTGAGAAGAAAAATATGATCCAAGCAGCATTTCCTATAAGCTCCCCATAGTAAATTTTGCTCCAAAACTAATTTGGGGGTATCTGCATAGAGTTTCTGGCCAGCAATACTTGAGCAAGAAGAGTAAAACATAATCTCTCTTGTGGGGAATGAATAGGGTCTTCATCTCTAGGTATGCTGGATGTTTTCTTTCTGTCCTTCCAGATTACACTCCTTTATTCTGTAGCCTGTTCTCTGTCCTGGGAGACTGACCTATATGAACATCAATGGGCTTCCTGTGCTTTGGCATCCAGTTGGATTCAGCCAATAGGGAGCCCTGACAGGAGACTGGGGGAAGAGAAAAGACTGAAGTCAATGTATTGACATCTGCCAGGTGCAGTGGTTCACTCCTGTAATCTCAGCTACTCGGGAAGCGGAGGCACGAAAATCACTTGAACCTGGGAGGCAGAAGTTTTGGTGAGCTAAGATCACACCACTGCACTGTGGGGGGATCCCAAAAAAAACAAAACAAAAAAAAAAAAAAAAAAAAAGTCACTGCTTCTCTCAAGGCACTCTCCCCCTCCAGGACCTAGAAACCAATAACTCCTTTTATCCTTTTAGGCCTAATAGAGTTATTAGCCTCCAGTTACTGACCTATCTATCCTTTGCCCATACCTTTAAAAATAGCCCTTCATTATTTTGAGAATGTTGTTTCCTGTTGAGACCCTGTCCGATACACTTGGTAAAGGTAGGTGATCTTTTAGATTTATAGGCTTCATATTTTATCCATGTACTTGAACCTTACTCTCATACATATAACCTTATATTCTTATGAGCCAACAGTTCTGAAGGGTCAACTGCTGGATTAAGTAGCAGAGAGTGACACATACCTGTGTGGTTCTCATGGATGGGACAGTGACATCAAGGAGTTAAAAACCTGAGAGGCAGTAATAGCTCAGGCCCTTGTGACTTAGCCCCCAAAGAACCCAAGATGCTGAACAGATTTTCAAGCTCTGTGGCTGTGGAGCTTTCTGTGTTTCAAGTCCCCAAAGCCTTACACAAACTGATGGACTCTGACTGCTGGGGCCCTGGTTTCTCCATAACCTCCCAGGATGCCTCTGAGAAATCAGCTTAGAAATCCCTGAGGATGATGATTCTATCCTCCTGTTGGCACATTCTGGTTTCCTAAAGACAAAAACTGAGCTAACAGTATGATTTAAAAAAAAAATAAAAGAGTATTAGCAGATTTCTTGAGGTCATATTTATCCTTCTATGGTCAGGGATCATTTATTTGAATTTATCCTCCTAATTTATTATTCACTACTCTCTATCAGGGAGAGGTATCTGTATTAATGAACTGCATATTTGGTGGAAGTCTATTTTGGGTAAATAATTTTCTCACAAAGCACTTAATTTAAATATATATATTCATATGGCACTTTACAAATCCCTGTTGCCATATGTTCTTTCCATTCCTTACCAAAAAAACAGCCTCAAAGAGGTTGGTTGAATTGCCAAGGTCACATAGAAAACAAGCGATAGAGACCCAGGACTGTTGCTCTCACTGCAACATAGTTACTTCTGTTAGCTCTGAGAGTTCAGTTTAGATACTCTTTGGCTAAAGAAGTCACCATAGTGATAAATACTAATAAATGAACATACTTTATAATTAAACTACAACCAGGACTTTAACCTATAAATTACTGCTGCCTGCAAAGAATTACAAGATTAAATTTCCATTGTATGTATCTCTCTTTTAGGTCTATATGTAAACCTTAGGATCATTTACCCTTTTTGTTTGTGACCACCTTCAAGGCAAGAACTATATTTGAGTTTTGTCCCTCAGAGGACTGTGAAAGGCTGCAGCCTTGAAATTTTTCCTTGTCCTTGCTTTAAAATCTCGGTTTGAAGAGGATAATGAAGTCAAGTGACTGGATTCTCTACTCCTTCCTTGCTTGCTTTCCTCCAGCATCTAGGAAACTAGCACTGGCCCCGAGGCACCTTGGTTTAAGTAAGGCACCCCATACGGGAAAAACTGAGACCTAAAGGACCACTTCAACCTGGTGAAACAAGCGCCAAGCAAAAAGAGGTCAGACTCTGGAGGACAACCAAATTTGGCCAGACGAGCTTAACTGAAATGGGAGTAATGTTCAGAGAGCATTTAAAAAAAAACCCTGAGGGTAAAATCTATAGATGAAAAGCATAAGGATACAAAGGGAAAGAGATTGCCTAGTGAAAACAGATCGCAAAGTTAGGAATAGGAATAGCTTTATGCGCTAGTCTGAAGAAATTACTATCTCACAAGATACCACCATGCCTTTGCCTTTAGAAAGCGTTTTCACATTCTAGTACTTGAGCTTCTCAAACCCATTTTTCAGATGAACAAATGGAGGCTCCGGGCGAAGTTTTGACCAGTCATGATCACAAATAATAAAGCGCGGAACTAGAAACAACTTCAGGCTTCTTCCTCAAATTGTTCTCAGCAGTTTCCCGCCAAGGACATTTAGGTAGTAAACGGGAAGGGGACTGGTGAGGCTTCCTTAGCAGCAAGGGCTGGCTCGGCCCCCAGGCGGCGCCAGCGGGAGAATGTGGGGCTCGAATTGGGCGGACATTGCAGCCAAGTGCGGGTGAAAAACCCCATTTGTAAATTCGCATCAGCTTGGCCCGGCACGGTGGCTCACACCTGTAATCCCATCACTTTGGGAGGCCGAGGCGGGCGGATCACGAGGTCAGGAGTTCAAGACCAGCCTGACCAACATTATGAAACCCTGTTTCTACTAAAAATACAAAAATTAGCCGGACGTGGTGATGCATGCCTGAAATCTCTGCTACTTGGGAGGCTGAGGCAGGAGAAATGCTTGAACCTGGGAGACGGAGGTTGCAGTGAGCCGAGATCAGGCCTCTGCACTCCAGCCTGGGTGACAGAACAAGACCCTGTCTCCAAAAAAAAAAAAAAAAAATTCGCACCAGCTGCCTCCGGTGTTAGGCCTTAAGAGTCCTTAGCGCGAGGGTGGTGGGCGGTGCAGGTGGTCCTGTTCGTCCCTCTCATTGGTGTCGGGGATAATGGACAGATATCCGCAGCCAGTCCCAACCGGAGCAAAGGGAGCATCACGACAGCCACACGCTACCTGGTCCTGAGCGCGCGGAGCTCGAGCGCGGCAGCGGCTTCTTGGGGGGTGGCTAAGCGTCCGTGTGACGCCGCGCGCGCTCTCGTCCCCGGTCCAGCTCTCCGCGGGGGCCTCGCCTTAGGGAAGAGCTGGGGGCAGACCCTTGTCTCCGACAGGGCCGAATCCTTTGCTGTTTTTTTGCAGTCTACCCCTCATGCGACCCAAAATCTTCCAGCCAAATTCTCCTCAGGACAAGATTTTCTGATGTGGAACTTCAAGTAACGTACGCTGTAGCTTCATTTTATTTCTCAAAAAATTCCCTCCGCCTCCCCATCCCATAGACTAGGCCTTTAAGAAAGTCCCTCTTACCTCGATCCGGAAACGAGCTCCGAGGGCCTTCCCCAGCCCCAACTAAACTTTACGGGGTCTCCTGGGCCCTGGCTCACCTCGACACCATTAGTTCGCTCGTCTCCTTTAGGAAACCTTTCCAGACTCCCCCCGCGGCGAGATCGCAGCCATCCCCTTACCCGGGAGAGCCCAGGGCCCAGATAAAGGCAGAGGGCGAGGGCGCCCAGAGCGAGCCGACCGACTGCCGCCCTCCCCTGCCCGAGTAAAGTCAGGCAGCGGCTGCGGACACGGCTGTATTGGGAAGCGGAGGCTCCTACACAGTAGGAGAGGCACGTCCCAGACCCGGGAGGCCCGAGGACTCTGGACACAGCGCGCGCGGCCCGCCCGGGGCCCAGTCTCTGCGGGAGCCCCGAGGGGCGAGTTAAGGCAGCTTGGCTGGAAGGGAGCGGGGAGTGGGAGTCCGCCAGCTCCCCGCGAAATGCTGGCTCACTGAGGGGACGGGCTTCTCACCTCCCACTCCTCTCTCGAGGACAGGGGGAAAGACAGCCAATAAATAAACCCGAGGCGAAAAGGGGCCTCGGGAGACTCTTCGAGTCGGGAAGGCTGGAGGTGCGGGGCGAGGGGGCGGTGAGACGTCCTGAAGAGCGTCCAGCTCGCGGCCGAAAGGGCTCGGGCGCCCCCCACGCTGGAGGCCGTGGGCTGCTCCCTTTAAAAGTTGAAACGGCCGCCGTTCGGGACGGCCTGGCGGGAGGAGGGCCCGACGAAGGGAGGCTTCGGGGACAACTGGGGCTTCTCGATGTCCACCCTCTTCAGGGCGCGGCCCCGGTAGCCCTCCGGCCGGCCCGGGTACAGGAGGTGCCTCCCAGGACCCCCGGAGTACCTGGAGGGACCTCCCGAGGGGACTCGAGTGAGCAGGGCAGGGGGGGCCCGGTGGCCGGAGAAAGGTAACCTCCGGCCTCCGCCGACGCCCAGCCGGGGAGCGGGGGCGGAGAGCGCGGGCCGGGCGGGGGCAGAGGCGCACCTGCCCTCGGGGGGCACGTCCAGCCTCAGCGGCGGGGCGCACTCGCGGGACCTGGGGCTGGGGCAGCCCAAGAGGGAGGGGGCGGGCTCCGGCGGGAGCACCCGCGAGGTTAAAGGGGCCGGGGGCTCGGCCCCCTTTCTGGGAGGCTGTGGGCCGTGCAGATAGCGCAGCAGTTCCTCCAGGGTGGTGACTTCCACGGCCTGCCCGGGACAGCCGGGCGGCGGCGGCCTCACCAGCACGCGGGGCGCAGGCCCGCCCGCCGCGTGCCCGCCCCGTGAGCGGCCCGGGCCCTCCTTGGCGTTGTTCCTGTTCTGGTTCCACTCCCAGGGGTCCCCGGCGGCGCGGAGGTGCTTGACAGGCAGCTCCGGCGTGGACTCGGGGGTGGGCAGGCAGGCCAGCTCCGGCGGGGGCACGCCCTCTGGAGGCGGCAGGAAGGTGGTGTAGAGCTGCGGCGTCTGCACCACGTCCCCGTCCTTGGACGGCGGCGGGGGCTCTGGGCCCCCACCGTGGAGCCGGGCCAAACTGCGGAGGGAGAGAGGGCGCGGGAGCCCCGGAGTCTCGATGTCCTTGCCCCGACGTCGGTGGGCGCGGCGACAAGCACAGGAGACCAGGAGGCCAGAGACTGAGGCGCCCAGGGCAAAAGCTGCGGCCACACTGGCCAGGAGAAGTGGGATGGGGACGGAGCGGGAGGCCGAGGCTGGGGGCAGGTCCCGGCGCACGCCTGCCGACCGAGAGGGAGGAGGGAGGCTCAGCCAAGGGGAGGCGGTGCGGGGCACCTAGGCCCAGAGGCGCCGGCAGTTCCCAGGCCTGACATCATCATCCCTCCCGCTGCTACTCAGCCTCACTCCCACAGCCTTCACCATCCTCAGGATTCACCTCCCCTGACCCCTCAGCATACAGCCCACGCACTACCCCTCACACTCAGGCCAGAGCTCGGGCCTAGGGATTCCCCATCCCACTTCTGGCCTCCGTAGCCATGCCAAGAGCAACTGCCAAAAACTGCTCGTGCAGGAGGACTTGGGGCTGGGATGCCCAATTCTGGGGAGGGGAGGCTCCAAACAGGCGTTAGTGAGCACCAAACACCAGTCAGTGAGGGGCTTAGAACGCTCCGAGAATCAGCAGCCCCACACTTCACTCCTGTCCCTCCCAGGTAGCCCTCTTACCCCGAGTGTGAGCTCCAAGAGTGGAAGACTGGGGCCGGGGGTGGGCATCACTGGGGGGACTGGGGGTCCCAGGGGAAGGGCCAGGACCCGGAAGCACTGGTGGCAGAGACCAGGTCAGAGCCAGTGAGGCTCCTAATCTCTACCCCTGACACCCTTCCAGGGGTCCTTCCTCCCTCCTGTGGAACGCCAGCCTCTAGTTTCTTCTGGGCCTGGGGGAGGGCTCAATCATGCAGGACATTGATTTATTTGTTCAAAAAGTACCCTACTGTGTGCCAAGTACTGAGCTACATGCTGGGTATCTGGAGGATGCCGACCCTTTTCCCATACTCCCAGGGTATTCAGAATGCTGCTCTGCTGCTACCACAGGACATACACTCAGGTATGTGGGCTGAGCAAGGGAAGGTGAAGTTGGGACAAGAGGACTCACCATAAGCAGAATCCCCAGGGCCAGACTGACTCCCAGTAGCTCCGTCTATGAAGAAGGGAGAGGGTGAAGATGGGGGGAAGGAGAAGCTTCATGAAGAACTGATGGGGTGACTGTGCCACAGAAGGAGAGAAGGACAAAAGCCCAAGCCTGGGATGGTGTCTGTGGCCATCATGGCCATGTGCAGCTTTGGTGGCAACCACAGCCACCTCTTCTGTTTACCTTGGCAGTCACCATGCTCCATGGATTCCTGGTTGCCAGCCTGATCCACATCAGTCCTAGGAGGAAAATGAAGTGGCTCTAGAATTCTGCACCTTGTCCCTATCTCCCACTCTGGCCCTCAGCTCTTAGTGGTGGGGAATTTTATGCTCAGGAAGCCCAAGGACCTGTCACTTACCCACCAGGTCCCCTGATATCCACACAGCCCCTGGAGCTATGCCATCCACAGTATGGGTCCTGAGAAGCCAAACAGCTCCTGGGGAAAACAGGCGTGTGAGGCTGTATCTCCTTCTACTCCAGTCACTTTCCATTCTACTGCCTCTTTCCACCCTGGCTTATAGGAGTCTCCCAGCCTCATTCTCTCCAGTCCACCTCAGTCTCTCCACACCCTGGTTGCTGACCACCTTCAGAATGCTTGAGGTACCTACGCACTCCGCAGCCATCCCCTGTATTTCCCTGCCACCCCAAAGCCCTTCGTTTCTGTGCTCTTGCTGGCCCGGGGAGCTTGCCCACACAGGGCCTGGCCTCAGGCCCCTCTCACCTCTGACAGGCCCCATGCCGGGCACACCGGCTGAGAGGGAGGTAGACAATACAGCCAGAAAAAGCCACAAAGAGCCTGTGACCCTCAGTGTCCAGCTCCAGCCCTATGATCCGTCGTGCTGTTTGGGCTGCCCGCTTCCCACTGCACCTGGGGTGAGGCCAAAAGGAACCAGAGATGGACAGATGAGGCTACCTTTTCCCTGCATGAGTGGAAGAACAGAAAGCGGGGAGGTGCACAAGCAACTGAGCATAACCCATGGAGCTGCCCTGCCCTACCACACTGTCCAGTCTTCTCGCCAAGCCTCTCTAACCCAGAGCTCCCACCCTGCAAAAGCCAATGTTTTTGATGTTTCCAACCTATTCCCACATCTGCCGCTGCTACCTCCCATCCCATTCCTGCTCTGCAGGGAGCCTCCCCTCCAAAGGCCTCACCGGGCAGGGCTGTAGGCATCAATCTCTTCCAGGAGGATGGGCTCAGGTCCCCCGGATCGCCCACCTGGGGGCAGCACCTTCAGCACTGTCCCATCGTTGGAGCCAAGGAACATGACTGTGATGTTACTGTGAGGACCAGCCATGCCATCCACAGCTACTTGGGTCAGTAGGGCCCTGGAGGAAAGGGCCTCAGGTCAGGGAACCTGTCTAGTGGAAGCCTGAGCATTTCAGGGAGAGCCCAGCTGTCCTGGTAGCTGTGCCTGTGCCCTTCCCCCAGGCCCCAGGCCCCAGGCCCCAGGATTCCCTTCTTAGCTCTCTCCCTTCTACTTTCACAAGTTCTTCCTCTCGCCAGTGCGGTTTACCTTATTGGGTCAAAGAAAGAGGAGGGTGGCTGAGAATGGGGGCAGTGGTCAGTGTTTTTCAGCACCATACCTGCTAGTGAGAGTGAGTAGAGGCTGATGGGTGGCAGGTGGTACAGCGGGGTCCAGCAGCGGGTGAGCCTTGATGAAGGTCAGGACATCATCAGGGAGGTCTCGAGAAGAGGAGAACAAGGCAGCTCCCCCTACTCCTGCACAGGATCCTGGCCTGGTGGGTGAATGGGAAGGGGCTACCTTGGGACTGGGAGCTGGAGCTCAGTTAAGCTCTGTGCCCCTACTGCTCCCAAACCTGACTGGAAAGCCTTGCTCTCCCTCCACACAGACACTCACAGCACTGCTCCCCTTCCCTGCCGCAGCTCTTCGGCCCCGCTGCCACCCCGCTATAGCTCCTCACCCTGAGGCCTTAGACATCTCACTCACTCCTCACAATCCCATCTTGGGGGCAGACGCTGCTTGCTTATGCCCCACAAAAGCCATTTTCCATCCTGGGTACCTGGGTGAGGGGACCCTGTCCTCAGACACAGGAGTCCAGGCCCCATCCAGACTCCTCTGCTCCTTGAACTTGCCCTCAAATCCACGCTCAATCTCATCCAGGTAGAAGGCGCAGACGGCAGAGCCAGGGATGCTGGAGGAGCCAGAAAAGATGCAGGATAGGTGTTGAAAGGAACTGCACAACTTCCCCCAGGAAGAAGTGGTGGCACCCTTCACACCACGTTAGGAGGTAGAGACTGAGGCAATGAGGCAGCCACTGGGTGCCACACTAGGAGAAAAAATGGTGGGCGACACAGCAAACTGGCTTTGTTCAGAGGTTCCCTTAACTGCCCCCATCAGTAGGCTGTGAAAGGGGAGTTTGGAGGCTGGTGAGGCAGGGGACAGATTGGGTCACACTAGTCAGCCTAGTACCAACCTATTGGTCTGGGTGGTGAAGACCCCAAAGAGAGCAGAGCGGCCATGCAGGTTCACAGGCCCAGTCAAGGCCTGTAAAACGTCAAAATAGAAAGTAGAGTCCCCAGGGACAGAGCAGTTGAGCCGCAGCTTCAGGAAGGATGTCCAGTGGCGGTCCAAGGCCCGAGGCGAGCCGCCCATGTCACGTTTACATACTCGGGCTACGCGGGAGAACTGCACCTAGGGGAGGAGAGTGGAGTAGACAATGGTGAGACAGACCCACAGGGCCAGCTGCGTGCAAGGAGTGTGGTGAGTTAAGAGCACCAAGGGGCCGGGCGCGGTGGCTCACGCCTGTAATCCCAACACTTTGGGAGACTGAGGTGGGTGGGTCACGATGTCAGGAGATCGAGACCATCCTGGCTAACACAGTGAAACCCCATCTGTACTAAAAATACAAAAAAGCCGGGCGTGGTGGCGGGCACCTGTAGTCCCAGCTACTCAGGAGGCTGAGGCAGGAGAATGGCGTGAACCTGGGAGGCGGAGCTTGCAGTGAGCCCAGATCACGCCACTGCACTCCAGCCTGGGTGACAGAGCAGGACTCTGTCTCAAAAAAAAAAAAAAAAAAAAAGAGCACCAAGGGAGCAATGTGATGGGCACAGTGAATGAAGGGTGTGGCATGGTAAGACAATTTGGGTCAAGGGTGAGGGATAAGCAGGATGTGGGGGCAGAGGGCTCAGGGCTATTCCAAGTTGAGGGGTCAGAGTCCAGAGAATTGCTTTGCGGAGATTATGGTCAGGAGCTCTCTTCCCACTCAGAGTGGCTTCTCAGGATCCAGTAGAACCCTCCAGCTACCCACCCTGATGCCCACCTCCTTACCCTCCCCAGCCGAGCATCCTCCACAGAGACCTCGCGGAAGAAGAAGTAGACATGGTCTCCATGCTCCAAGGCATGGACAAAGTGTGGCTCTAAGATGGGGAATGACAGGAAAGGGTATAGAAGAGTATCTGTATCTGCTCAGAAGCTCCTGGCCCCACATCGCTCTCCCCATTGCATACGTACACATTACCACACCATCTGCCTGCTCCCCACCACAGTCCTCCCCGCCAGGAACAGTCTCCTTTCCCCAGGCCCGCCCTGACCTCGGAGCCACTTGGAGTCGTACTTGGCGGAGCGGAGTGGGGGCTGGGGCCCAAGGCTTCTGTAAACTACAGCATCACTGGCCTGGAAATCCGCAGCTGTGGCTGAGTATAGGCTGCCCTCTGGAGGGACGGATGGAGTGGGGTCAGGGGAGGGCTTAGGGATCTGTATCCTGCCTCTTCCGCACCCCTACCTAGGCCTGGCCCTGGTCCCTACCTCAACCCTCCACTCAGGGGAATGGGGGAAAGACCCACTAGGAGAGGAGCTAAGGCAGGAGCTCCCTCCAGCCACATGCTTTCTTCTCACATGCCCAGCTGCCCACCTGCAAAGACGGCCACGTTGGACTGGGTGGCATCAAAGGGGCATCGAGCCTGCCCACTCAGTTCCTCACCCTCCTGCTGCAGCGAAGTTATCTGGGGACAGAGGGAGCAGATGCCTAGAATCTTCAGGGTCTTGGAGTCTGGCTCCACAGCCTATTCCCTCCTGTCCCGTTGCCTCCTCCCCAGCCCCTCTGGACCCTTGAATTCTGGGCACTCCCATTCCCCTACCCCAGTTCCTGGTCCTTTCCCATCAAACCAGTTGCCCATCTTGGGGTCCCCCCAACTCCCATCCTAACCCCCACCCTGTCTTTTGTACCCCATAGCTGCGGCACACAGGACTGAATGAGTTCGTTCCACAGGCAAGGAGCGTCTGGGAGTCCCAGGGAACAAGAACACGAATATAGTTGTAGCACTCGTCCTAGAGAACCCAAAATTCTAGGTCAGTGACAGAGGGTCCTGGGACTGAGACCAGGAGGTAATAGAAAGGTGGGCTTACAGGGCGGGCACGGTGGCTCACGCCTGTAATCCTAGCACTTTGGGAGGCCAAGGTGGGCAGATTGCCTGAGCTCAGGAGTTCAAGACCAGCCTGGGCAACATGGTGAAACCCCGTTTCTACTAAAATACAAAAAATTAGCCAGGCGTGGCAATGTGCGCCTGTAATCCCAGCTACTTGGGAGGCTGAGGCAGGAGAATCACTTGAACCACAGAGGCGGAGGTTGCAGTGAGCCAAGATCCTGCCATTGCACTCCAGCCTGGGCGGCAGACTGAGACTCCGTCTCAAAAAAAAAAAAGAAAGAAAGGTGGGCTACTCCTCTTGAGCACAACAGAGCAGTGTGAGATAAAGTCCCAAGTAAGCTGTTTGCTGGCCCTCTGGCCTTAGGCAAATCCTTTGGCCTCTCTGAGCCTCACTTTTCTTTTCTGTGAGGCATGAAAGAGAAACTGAAAATCGGGAATTCTCTTTCCTTCCTATTTTCCCCTGTGGCCTGGGATAGAAAAAGTGTGAAGGAAATTCGGCATAGTAGACGACCAGTTGGACAGGGACTGGGGGCAGAATAATCCTCTCCTTCCCTCCACATTCTTGTCTCACTCCTTACCGTCAGCTTTCCCCGTACAGCACAGTTCTCCACATCTTGGCTTCTCCATGTTAGATACTAAAGGGAGAAGTTGAAGAGGGAAAATCATGGGGCAACTGGGTTCCCTCCTGACATTATGGCTCCTTTTGGATTCTTCTTCCCACCCACCTGACCCCCATTAGACCTTTCCCAGCCTCATCTCCATGTCTGCACCTCTTCCCACACAGCCCCTCACCTTATTGGGCACCAGCCCTTCCCCTTCTTCTTGGGCTTGAAGATCGAAGGAGAAAACGTGATCCCTGAAGGGGTAGGTAAGGAGGGATCAAAGCCTAGTCAAGGCACCCCAGTTGAGCTCCTTAGCCCCCACCTTACCCACAGTCAGCTGTTCAGGGACAAACAGTGCAGACCTTCTGCCCCTCCCCTCCCCACTTCCTCCATGCCTTGGCATTTGTGCTCTGGGTCCAAGCATGTCCACGCCCCGTGGCTTGTGCACCTGCATGTGTCCCCTGCAAGATGCTGCAGTGGCCATGCAGGTCCCATGTCTGCCCAGGAGCATGCATGTCTGCCCCACAACTGTGCCATGGCCAGTTTACCGGGCAGCCACTAGCAAGGTCCGGTTCAAGGTCAGGAATCTCTGAAAGTCCAGCCCAAGTTCTGCAGCCACAACATCATCCTCCAGGCCCCGAAACCAGGATAATGGGGAAGAACCTAGAGGACACAGAGAGGTAGGGTGCTGAAGGCCAGCCAGGATACCACAAATTCCCCAACACCCTCTCCAACCAGATGAAACCCAGCAGCGGACACAGTGGATGCGTGAGGTTAGAGTGCCCAAAAGCTATTCTTAATACCAATAACACTGAATACTTAATCTCTGCCAAACACTGTGTTAGCACTTCACATGCATTGTCTCATTTAATACATGGTCTATGAGGTAGCTTTGGCCCCATTTTACAGATGAGGAGCCTGAGGCTAGAAGTCATTTAGGAATTTGCTCATTTAGCTCGGAAGTGGCAGATATCAGGATTCAGATCCAGGTCTGTCTGCCTCCAGAGTTGAGCCTAGTCCCTTCTTGGAACTGCTTTACGGCTAGCAATTTCCTTTCACTCCCACTTTGTGCACTGTCCCACTGGAGCATTTATTCACTCCGTTTTCCCAGCCCTCTGCACCCTCCCCTCAAGGCTCTTCACAGGCCACCTCAGCCCTCCAAGGTTTCTGCCTCCTCTGACCACCTCACCTCCAGCATCCACCTGGCCTGATCATGGTGGAAATCACAGTCATCAGTGGTCAAAGGATAGCCAGAGTTCAGGGACAAATGATTTAACATTTACAATGTGCTTGGCCGGGCGCGGTGGCTCACACCTGTAATCCCAGCATTTTGGGAGGCCAAGGCGGGTGGATCACAAGGTCAGGAGATCAAGACCATCCTGGCTAACACGGTAAAACCCCGTCTCTACTAAAAGTACAAAAAATTAGCCGGGCATGGTGGCGGGTGCCTATAGTCCTAGCTACTCGGCAGGCTGAGGGAGGAGAATGGCATGAACCCAGGAAGCGGAGCTTGCAGGGAGCCAAGATCGCGCCACTGCACTCCAGGCTGGGCAACAGTGCAAGACTCCGTCTCAAAAAAAAAAAAAAAAAAAACATTTATAATGTGCTTGGAGCTGCTTCTAGCACATAGGAGTGTTTGCTATTCTTATATATCCCTCAACAATTACTCCCAGTAACCCAACTGCAATTCCTCCATCCCTAAAATTACTCTAAATCCTACAAATATAACAGGAACTGCAAATAGATAAAGGTTCTTCTCAGAAAAAGTGGGTTTATGCTTTCTATCATGGTGGGCTTATTGGTGGTACCAGTGGTAGAGAGGTGGGTAAGAGGTGTTGGGAACCACTGAACTAGTATTAGGCCTTCTCTATGTAGCTAAGAATAACAGCAAACACATATAAAGCATTTATTTGTGTCATACCGTGTTCTCAGCACTTTACATGTATAACCTCATTTAATCCCTAAATAATTCCATGAGGTAGAAGACTGTTTTGTTTTTTGTTTTTTGAGATGGAGCTTCACTCTCGTTGCCCAAACTGGAGTGCAATGGTGCAATCTTGGCTCACTGCAACCTCTGCCTCCTGGGTTCAAGCAATTCTCCCACCTTAGCCTCCCGAGTAGCTGGGGTTACAGGCGCACGCCACCAAGCCCGGCGAATTTTTTGTATTTTTAGTAGAAATGGGGTTCCACCATGTTAGTCAGCCAGGTCTCCAACTCCTGACCTCAGGTGATCCACCCGCCTTGGCCTCCCAAAGTGCTGGGATTACAGGCGTGAGCCACCGTGCCCGGCGACTTTTTTTTTTTTTAATCTGCCTTTTTTTTTTTTTTAAAGAGATGGGGTAGGGGGTTAGGGGGTGGGAGGACTCTGGTTGTGTTGCCCAGGCTGGACTGCAGTGGCTAATCACAGGCACCATCACAGAGCACTACATCCTGGGCTTAAGTGATCTTCCTGCCTCAGCCTCCTGAGTACCCACCACTGGCTCAGAATACTATTATATTCATTTTACAGCTGAGGAGACTTGAGACAAAGAAAGGTTAAGTAACTTAATCAAGGTCATACAGCTAGTGAGCAGCTTAGCAGGGATTCAGACCTGCTAAGGTTTGGTCTAGCTGAGAGTCCACGTTCTTAACGTCCACACGATGCTGCCTGTAAGTGAAGAAACCAGGCCCGGGAATAAGAAGCAGCAGCTGGCAGGAGGTGTCAGCTCACTCTACCTGTTTGCTTCCTTTTGCTGGTCTGGCTGTCAGCTTCCTTGAGGCTGAGAACCTGCTTGCATCTTGCCTCCCACACAGGGGGTCTCAGTCTCTAATTGTTCACAGAGATGGGGCAAGGTAGGTACTGGGCACTCACCTTGAAGGTCAGAGATCAACAGAGGGAGGGGGTCCTGGGGAAAGGCGGCCTGAGTATGGGGAAGTGAGAGCAGCAGCAGCAGCAGCAAGGGCATGAAGTGGGGGGCACGGGGCATCCTGTGCGGGGCAGCTCAGGCCCCAGGGGGTGCCCCCTCACCCATATGCCGGCCCTGAAAGGGGAGACAGGGAAAAGTGGGGGAGGAGCCAAGTTCCCTCTCCCCTGACGCAAGCCAGCAGGCTCCTCTCCTGGTCTATCCCCAGAAGACCCTGTGGGGTGGGGGAAAAGAACCCTCTCTCCAGCACTGCCCCAGTCCCAGCCAGCTGTCATTGTCACTCAAGGTCCTTCCCTCTCCAACTGGCCCAAACTGGCTGCTGTGAGGCCTGCATGCATGACCCCAGGTAAGGACAGGACACACCCGCCCCCGCCCCTCAGCCTTCTCACTCAGCTTTTCCTCTTCTCTCCTGACTGGGTCTGGGACATTCAGTAGGTGACACCTCCTGGCCCCCCTCTTGCTAACCCCTTCTCAGCTATAATTAGACACTGAAGCCTTAAAATTATAAATAGTGACTCCTTGGCACTGGGAGGAGAAAGAGGGCACCATGTCTGACTCCCCCTCCCTCCCAGACACCCCACGGCACTCTGGGAGCAATGCAGGCACTGCGCCTAGGCGGGGGCAGCTGTGTGGCTGCCACTGTCCTTTCGAGAGTTGAGGAAGATAGAGTTGGGGGAAGCAGCCTAGAGGTCACTGTCCTGGTCTAAGCTCAAGCTCCGGGGGCCCTTTTCACTGCTAGGGAAGAAACTGAGTAGGGAGGAGAGTTGGTGGGGGGGACCGTCTTCACCAAAAATGAATGTGCATCAAAGCCAGATCAGAGGCTAAATTTAGCTCTGGCTGCAGCTGTCTGCCCGACCACTGTGCCACCCCCTCCAGGCTCTCTAGCCCCCTGCTCCTTCCCTGGCTCCTAAGAACCAGTGCATGTACTTGAGTGGGGAAAAGCAGACCCACCCCCTGTGAGAAACCAGGGGTACAAGGGACTAGTGAAGCAAAATGGCTAAACGTGCCCCTCTTTCCCTTCCTTCCCTCATCCGCTGCCTCTGAAATTAAAATATAAATAATTCAGTGACAGGCAGGTAATTGTAGCCCAAAGTCCAGGAAAAGATGGATATGGTGGAAGAGATGGTGAGACAGGTCTTCCACCCATCAGCCTCCCTCAGCCAAATGACCCTGTCTGGGGCCCACAGTGGGAGGTATATACCAGCTTCCTGCTTTCCCCTAAAATTGAAGTGAGGGGCTTCGTTGGCTCCAAAAATCAGGTCAAGAAGGGTGAGAATCCTCTCTTTTGTGAACAGATAACTATCCTTTACCAATCCTTAGTTGCCCATCCCACCGTGTCCCCTAAAACAGACCCTAAGCTTCCATGCCAAGCCCCCTTCCATCTCCCCAGTAATTCTACTCTTGGAGCCAGGACCCAAGTGTCCCCCCACCCCCAATCCAGCATCACTGGTGGGGAGGCTGACGTCAGGTGGGGTCCCAAGAGAGCTGTGAGTAGGAACACCTAATGATGACCCCCCCTTCCCCAGGGGCAGAGTAGCAGCTAGCTAACGACCCTCTGGTGTTGAAAGGCTGGGCCTTCCTCCCTCCCCTGACATGTTTCCGGATACTGTTGTTCCCAGGGGAAGAGAAAGGAAGAGAAAGGGACATAGCTTGTCTCTCATCCTCCCCAACCTGCTCTTCCCACCACCCCCCTGCCTCCAAGTTGCCCTGAGCAACTGGTATCTTCACCCTGGAAACAACTTTGGTCTCTGGCAAGTGGGGAGAAGAGCCAGTCCCTCTTCTTGCTCCCTGCTCATACCTGCTTCCACCCTGTGCCCTCAGGAGCTGCTGCCCTTTCCTTACCTGGGGTGGTGACTCCTTTGGGGGCTTGAGTGGGATAGGAAACCTCTGACCTGATGGAAGACAGGACAAAGGAGGGAAGAGACTGTGTTACACTCCCCTTACCACATCCCTTACAAGTAAATGTAAAAATTCAAGAAAAGTCTGCTGAGGCTTGGGTAGGGGAGATGCTGCCTTGAAAATGGGAGGAAGCTGATGACACTTCTTAATAGTTTGGTTACAAAGGTGCTGGTAGCTTCATGCCCAGAGATGTAGGGGAAGGGGATGGCCCCTTTCTAGAAACTCCTAGAACTACCTTGGCAAAGGGGATCACTGGGAGAGTCTGTGGGGCATGGCGACCACTCCCATGTTAAAGCCCTCAGAATCCAACAGCCTTCTTAGCAAAAGCGCCTTAGCTAGGGACAATAGAGGCTAATTTGCATCTCATTTACATGCTCTTCATTTCCAGGCAAAATGATCTGATAGCAAGCACCCTCAGCCCTTTCCTTCCTCCCTGAGAGAGCAGGCTGTGCCTCCCTTCCACCCACTCTACACACACACACACACACACACACACTCACACCCCACTTTAGGCTGGATTAGTCCAGCCTCTAAAAACGCTTGGCTGGCCTTTGCATTGGCCCTCTAGACTCAACTATGATACATCTTTAAGAGGGCTTCTTGTAGCTGTTTTTGGGGAGCAGCATCTGGTCAGCTCCTCAACTCCTGGCCTGGAGAAAAGATCACTCTGCCCTGGAAGAATCCGAGCTGCTTCACACCCCCCATCTGAAGCACATGGGAGAGACCTGGCTGACTCTCCCCTTTCCAGATCCTCCCCTTGCTGGGAAGAGGAAACAGCCCTTCTCTCTCCTGGCCCCGAAGCCACCTCTGGGGAGTGGTTGGGGTCATAGCCAGAGTCTAGCAGAGCTGTGGAAGGGATGGAGAAGGGGAGACTGGGCTGGGGACAATAGCAGGAAGCCTTTGGGCTGGTCGCCCGCCCCAGTCCACCTTCCTCAGAGGGAGCAGGGTCGCGCCAAGGAGCCTGTGGAACCGGAGCCTTCCTTTCTCCAAGCCATTTCCCCCACTCTTAGCCCTTAGCCCCACACTCAGCACCTACCCTCCTTCCCACCCAACCCCCAACCAGGACAACCCAGGTGTCTAGAGCCTCGAAAGAGGTGGGCCTAGGGCCAGGGGCTCGACGTGTCTCCCCCTCACTGGATCCGGGGCTCCGAGGAGGGGCCGGTAGCAGAGTCTGGGCCGGGACCGGGTCCCAGAGCCACGTTAGCGGGAGGAGGGGCTGGAGGGGCCTGCAGGCGCAGACGGAGAGGGGATGGGAGCGGGGGTTGGGGAGCGGAGGCGGGTCTCCCAGGCCAGGGAAACAGGGCCAGAGGCTGAGAACCGACGAGGGCGGGCGTGAGGCCGGCGCTGAGTGGGGTCCGTGGGCTTAGGAGGCAGTTGCCAGCTCGGATATCCTCCTTGGGAGACCTCAGTCTAACAAAGCCCCCGGCCGAGCGGGCTGAAGGAAGGAGATAGGCGCTGGGACCGAGGTTGCTCGGGGACCCAATTCGCCGCCTCTTTGCACGAGCCAACCCTTCAGAGGGTGCTCAGATTCCGGCTTGCACAAGGACAGAGGAGCACCCGTGACACAAAGTCCAGAACGGTGCGTCCCTCTTCCCATCCCTTCAGGGACGTCAGGAGGGTCTAGTTCTCCGCGGGTCTCGGATCCCTAGTTTCCCTGCCGGGAAAGCAAGGGGCCAGGTTTTCCACCCTCTCTACGGTGAGCGCCTCAAATAATCCCTTTTCGCGCTTCCCAGTCCAGCGGGATGCGACTGAAGAAAGCCCAGTTGAATGAGGTGCCCAGACTCTGCTCCCACCAGTACAGTTACGGGACTCGGCTACCGTGCCTCCTTCTTCCCTGCACCCCAATTTCGTTGATCCTCACCGTCAGCCAGGCACACTGGGCGCTGACACCCTCCCTGGTCCCCTGGAGCTTCAGAAGCTTGGCCCCCGCCGACCGCGCCCTCCTGCTCCCTCCCCTCCTCCCCGCAGCCCCTTCCCTGCCCCGGGTACTTGCTCCAGGATTCGGGTCAGCGAGATGGAGATCGCCGCGGACGGCCAGCGGCCACGCGCTGCGCTGAGTTCGCAATCCGTGGTTGTACTCAGGCGAGATGCAATGAGCGTCCGAATTGGATGGTGCTCGAATTTGGGGTCCAGGGCGCTGTGGGGAGAGCCCTGGGTCCGAGTCCAGCCGCGGATCCGCGGAGGAAAACAATGCGACCGCCCGGGGCTCTGGGCTCGGCCCCAGTGGCCCCGCCCGCCTCCCAGCCGGGCCCACCTCCTGCCCGCCTTTGGGTCGCCGCGACTAATCCTGCCCTTGGAGGGCGGCTAGACACCGCCTTCTCGTCACCTCTCCGCCAATAGTGCCGCCCGGGGAGGGGCGCCAGGAGCACCGTCCACCGAGAGGGCCAGGCCGGGAGGCTGAACTGGAGACCAGACAGACGCGAGATGGAGAGACCCACGGACAGTCACTGACACCGGGCAGAGGAAGAAATACATACAGAAGCAGAGATCGGCTGGCACAGGAGAGGCTCTGGGGAGAAATTGCACAAGAGAGGAAGAGGAGCTGGGAGGAGAAAGAGACAGGAAACCTGGGAGCCTTGGCGGGGCTGGGCTGGGTTGTCAGAGCCTGCGCGATCCGTCCTCCCTTCCCCTCGTATACGGTTTGGGCGACCCTGCTCCCGAGGGAGCCTCCCGCATCTCCCTGACTCTGCCCCCAACTCTCCGTTGCTCCTCTCAATGCTTTTTCCCTCTGTCTCCTTATTTCTCCCCGTAGGCCTCCTCTGGTTCGTCCTGACCCCGATAAGGAGGCCTAGCATGCGCGTGGGGGCTGGAGGCCTGGGAAAGGAAAGGAAGGTGTCAGCAGGTTTCCCTTGTTTCCATGATCTCCTCCCCTCCCACCTCTACAAAGCAGCATGAGTTTGGGCCACTATGGCAAGAACTAGCTAGCAGTCAGGCTGTTGGGTAATGGAAGAGGGCAGGTGAGAGAGGCTGAAGCCAAAACAGATGTGGAAATCAAGACTAATTAACTCAGAGAAAGACACAGACAGAGTAGCAAATCTAAGACCTGAGAAAGTAACCCACACAGCCTTACTGCCCCCAGATATATGTCCCACCTTTCCTCAGAGGACCCTGACATCCCTCCAAACAGTAGAACTGCCCCTTTCTCCCTCCCCACCCTTCATAAAGCCCCTGGGAATGTCAGTGAGGAGGAAGAATAAAGCTACTACAGACAGGATTGCTTGGTACCTTGGTATTGCCTGGTAGGATTCTTCTCTATGTGGGGCTGGGACAAAAGACATTCTCAAAATTCTCCAGGAAAGTGGGTGGCCTGGAGACACTGGCATTCTCAGATAGTTTTATCTGACTGAACACTTCTACCCACATCTTGGACTCTGGACTAGAGGAAAGGAGGGGAAAAGGGTTTGCCACTTTTAGGCCAGCCTTAACTGGACTGTGATCAGGGAGGGGAGCATCGACAACTAGGCTAAGCCCCACAATGAGTACACGAGAGACCTAAGAAGAGACCTAAACATACACACACATGTGCACACACATACACACACAGAGAGAGAGAGAAAGAGAAGACAGAGACAGAGATTTAAAGCCAGGTGAACCAGTAAGATGAACAGTAACTCAGTAAAGTCAGATCTAAAACAATAGAAGAAGATAAACCGGGACAATATCTACACAGGATTAACTGCGGAGAGATCGTGGGCCCAAGGCAATTCAGCAAACTGTCAGACAGTTGGGGTTGTTTTAAAGGCTGGAAAGAAATTTTGAGAGAAAGACATCTCAAAATACAGAGGCACTGAGAGGTTAAAAGAAATCTCTCCAGCTCCTAGCACAGGGTTTAGGTACTCAGATACATGCTTATTGAATAGATTAGTGAGTGGGGATTAGGGTGTAATTCATTTAAAGTTTTAGGACCCAGCTCAAATCTCAGTTCAGTAAGTATTAAACACTTACTTGAGACACAATCTACTGTACAATCCACTGCACAATCTACTGGGTTGTGGTCCCAGACTTTAAGAAAATGATAATATATTTGAATTAAAATAAGATTTACATGTACTAAACTATTAAAAAGCAACACCAAGTCTCAAAAGAAAAGCTACATTGAACATAAATTTCCAAATGTGCAAAGAAGACAATAAATTTTCTCCAAAGACTGCACAGAAAGACGTTGGATACATTTTATCATGGAGGACAGGAAAACTTTGGTGGGAGTTGGCTTGGTGCAAAAGAAGAAAATGTTCCCGAGGGACACAGCTTCAGCAAAAGCTTTTACTTGATGAACAAGGAGCCTGCAGCATGGATAACAGAAAGGTCCTGTGAGGCTGGTATGTGGGAAAGGCACTAGTTAGGAGCAAGGAGAGGGAAAAGGGGAAGACAAATTACAGAAGGCCTGGAATGCCTAGGTGAACTGGTTAAAATCATCTGACAGGAGTAAGACGTCATTTCAAATTCTTGAAAAAGGGTGCCACTTGTCTTTTTCTTTTCTTTTCTTTTCTTTTCTTTAAGCAAGAAGACAGAGGCCTACTAGCAAGAAAATAGGTCTAAAGCTGAGGGGAGAAGGACAATCAGACAAAGGTGATGGGAACAGGTTTAGAAAGAAATAAATGAATCTGAGAGCTATTTCGAGGGACAAATCAAAATGACTCTCTTGGCTGGGCGAGGTGGCTCACCCCTGTAATCCCAGCACTTTGGGAGGCCGAGGTAGGCAGATCACCTGAGGTCAGGAGTTTTGAGACCAGCCTGGTCAACATGGAGAAACTCCAGCTCTGCTAAAAATACAAAAAAATTAGCTGGGCATGGTGATGAGCATCTGCAATCCCAGCTACTAAGGAGGCTGAGGCAGGGGAATTGCTTGAACCCGGGAGACGGGAGGTTGCAGTGAGCCGAGATCGTGCCACTGCACTCCAGCCTGGGTGGCACAGAGAGAAACTCTGTTAAAACAAAACAAAAAACCTACTCCCTTAGTGTTATGAAGAAAATCACACAGTCCTGGCCGGGCGCAGTGACTCATGCCTGTAATCCTAGCACTTTGGGAGGCCGAGGCAGGTGGATTGCCTGAGCTCAGGAGTTTGAGACCAGCCTGGGCAACGACGGTGAAACCCTGTCTCTACTAAAATACAAAAAATTAGCCAGGCATGGCGGCATGCGCCTGTAGTCCCACCTACTTGGGAGGCTGAGGCAGGAGAATCGCTTGAACCCAAGAGGCCGAGGTTGCAGTAAGCCGAGATTGCACCACTGCACTCCAACCTGGGCAACAGAGTGAGACTCTGTCTCAAAAAAACAAAATCACACGTCCCACAGATTGGATTGGAAAAGCACTCTCTTCCAGTCCCCAGGGAGCTATTTCAAACTTCCTCCTTTTTTTGCAAGTTCCTTTCCTTACCATTTCCTTGTTCATCTCAGGAAAACCCTTTTCCATCTTCAGAGAAAATAGAGATAATAAAGTGAAGATTCCACCAACTTTTTGCTCCCTACAGATATGCTTAGCTGCATCATCATGCCTCTCTCATCCTAGCGAATGCCATCTGTATCTCCTGTCGAAGGTTCACCTATGACTTTACTAGAAGTTCTATGCAGTCCCTGGTTCTCTATCTTGCTCAACACTGTATCCTTTCCTTGTAGCATAGTGCCTGCTTGTAGCATAGTGCCTGCACACAGAAGGTATTAACTTAAAAAAAAAAAAAAAAAGAGGCAGGGTCTCATTGTGTTGCCCAGGCTGGTCTTGAACTCCTAGGCTCAAGTGATCCTCCCGTCTCAGCCTCCCAAACTGCTAGGATTACCAACGTCAGCCACCATCCTTAACCTGTCCTTTTCTACTGATATTTTCCCCTTAGCATATACACGTGCTCAAGTAATTCCCATGATTAAAAGGAAAACATTCCAAACTTTCTCTTGATCCTTGTCTGCACTCAGTCATCACTCAATTTCTCTCTTCCCTTCATAGCTAAGCTTCTAGAGTTACCTATACTTGCTATATCCATTTTTATGATTCTCATTCTCAATCATTTTAGTTTTTGCCCCCATCAGTACACCGAGATTGCTCTCATTAAGGCCACCGGTGACCTCCTGGTCACATTCAATGAACAACTCTTCAGTCTTTATCCTTTTGCCCTCTCTGTGCCATTTGACCCTGTTGACTCCCCGTTCCTTGAAATGTTTTCTTCTTTTGGCTGCTGAGGTCCTTCTTTCTCTTGACAGAGACTAGGGGCTTAATAAATATATACTTTTAACGAATGGATAGTTTCACTTCTATTAATATGGCTTTATTTATTTTATTTTTTTTTGAGACAGTCTCACTCTGACGCCCCAGGCTGGAGTGCAGTGGCATAATCTTGGCTCACTCACTGCAACCTCAGCCCCCTGGGTTCAAGCCCTTCTCTGTCTCAGCCTCCGGAGTAGCTGGAATTACAGGCAACCACCACCACGCCCAGCTAATTTTTATATTTTTAGTAGAGACAGGGTTTCGCCATGTTGGCCAGGCTGGTCTCAAACTCCTGACCTCAAGTGATCTGCCCATCTCAGCCTCCAAAGTGTTGGGATTACAGGTGTGAGCCACCACATCCAGCCTAATATAACCTTTCTCAGCCTTCTCTGAACTCTATTTAAATGCTAGTGTTCCCTATGGTCATGTCCTTAGCCACCTCTTTCTGCTCTACACATTCTCATTGGTCAAGATAATCCAACAATAAGAACAGTTACAAAACCAACACTTACAATAAACCGTTTTGTTTTTGTTTTTGTTTTGAGATGGAGTCTTGCTCTGTCACCTAGGCTGGAGTGTAGTGGCTCACTTGGCTCACTGCAAGACTGCAAGCTCCGCCTCCTGGGTTCACGCATTCTCCTGCCTCAGCCTCCTGAGTAGCTGGAACTATAGGCACCTGCCACCACACCCGGCTAAATTTTTTTTTTTTTTTTTTTCATTTTTACTAGAGATGGGGTTTCACCATGTTAGCCAGGATGGTCTCGATCTCCTGACCTCATGATCCGCCCACCTCGGCCTCCCAAAATGCTGGGATTACAGGCATGAGCCACCGCACCCTGCCACAATAAACTGTTTATATGCTGCTTACCATAAAATCTAGGTGTTCAACTCAGGTCTTTCTCCTGAGTTCTCAACTCATGTATACAGTTGCTTATTGGATACTTCATTAGGATTTTTCATGTTTACCACTTACTCTAAAGACAGGAAGTGGCCAGTTGCAGGGGCTCACATGTGTAATCCCAGCACTTTGGGAGGCTGAGGTGGGCAGATCACCTAAGGTTGGGAGTTCAAGACCAGCCTGACCAACATGGAGAAACCCCGTCTCTACTAAAAATACAAAATAAGCTGGGCATGGTGGCAGGCGCCTGTAGTCCCAGCTACTCAGGAGGCTGAGACAGGAGAATCGCTTGAACCCGGGAGGTGGAGGTTGTGGTGATGCAAGATCGTGCCATTGCACTCCAGCCTGGGCAACAAGAGCGAAACTCCATCTTTAAAAAAGAAAAAAGGCCGGGCGCAGTGGCTCAAGCCTGTAATCCCAGCACTTTGGGAGGCTGAGACGGGCGGATCACGAGGTCAGGAGATCGAGACCATCCTGGCTAACCCGGTGAAACCCCATCTCCACTAAAAATACAAAAACTAGCTGGGCGAGGTGGCGGGCGCCTGTAGTCTCAGCTACTCGGGAGGCTGAGGCAGGAGAATGGCGTAAACCTGGGAGGCGGAGCTTGCAGTGAGCTGAGATCTGGCCACTGCGCTCCAGTCCGGGCGACAGAGCAAGACTCCACCTCAAAAAAAAAAAAAAAAAAAGAAAGAAAAAGAAAAAAAAAAGAAAAACAGGAAGCTTGTCTGTTATTTTTCTATCCCCAGCACTTATCATAATGCCTGGCATACAGTAAGTAGAGGAAGAAATAAATGCATCAAAGATTAAAAACAAACAAACATCCTGTGGCTCAGAGGAAAAACAACAACAACAACAAAAACAAGCTGGGTACAGTGGCTCACTTCTGTAATCCCAGCACTTTGGGAGGCCAAGGCAGGCGGATGATGAGGTCAGGAGATCAAGACAGGACAGTCCTGGCTAACATGGTGAAACCCCATCTCGATTAAAAATACAAAAAATTAGCTGGGAGTGGTAGTGCGCACCTGTAATCCCAGCTACTCAGGAGGCTGAGGCAGGAGAATCGCTTGAACCTGGGAGGCAGAGGTTGCAATGAGCCGAGATCGTGCCACTGCACTCCAGCCTGGGTGACAGCGTGAGACTCCATCTCAAAAAAAATAAATAAAAATAGGATTGGCGCAGTGGCTCACGCCTGTAATCCCAGCACTTTGGGAGGCCAAGCCAGGCGAATCATGAGGTCAGGAGTTCAAGACCAGCCTGGCCAACATAGTGAAACCCAGTCTCTACTAAAAATACAAAAATTAGCCGGGCGTGCGGGCACGCACCTGTAATCCCAGCTACTCGGGAGGCTGAGGCAGGAGAATCACTTGAACCTGGGAGGCAGAGGTTGCAGTAAGCGGAGATCACACCACTGCACTTCAGCCACGGCGACAGTGCGAGACTCCGTCTCATAAGTAAATAAATAAATACCCAAAACAAAAAAAGAGTAAAAGCTGTGAACTATCTCCAGCTATGTCAAGCTGACTTACTTGACTGCTTTAAATCACACTAAACTTACTCTTTCTGAACTGATAGTAGAGTACTGATCTTAACCATAGTAAAACCTCAACTAAAACAAACATAGGACTGTTCCATCCTGAATACTTTTCCAAATAACTGAAGTTTATCCAATTAAGTGCAAAATATCTTCATTTTGCTTCAAAGTAGAAATTGCTCAAAAAAGTACTATTCATTTCCTGTAGATTATACAGTGGAAAGAGCACCACTGAAAGTCAGTGAGACTTAGCTAGATTCATCTCTGGAGTATGGCTTTGGATAAACTACTTATCTCTAAGTCTGACTCTGTCCTCTGTAAGTGGGCATACTACCTTCCTGCCTACTTCTTAGGATCCAATAAGATATTGTAGGTGAAATGTTTTGCAAATTCAAAAGTGTTTTGCACATTTAAGATACCATTGTTTGGCCAGGGTGCACAGTGACTTACTCCTGTAATCTCAGCACTTTGGGAGATTGAAGCAGGAGGTCTGTTTGAGTCCACAAGTTCGAGGCTGCAGTGAGCAGTGACTGAGCCACTGTACTCCAGCCTGGGCAAGATAGCAAGACCCTGTCTCTAAAAAAAATTTGTGGCTGGGCGCAGTGGCTCATGCCTGTAATCCCAGCACTTTGGAAGGTCGAGGTGAGTGGATCACAGTTCGAGACCAGCCTGGCCAATATGGTGAAACTCCGTCTCTACTAAAAATACAAAAAAATTAGCCAGGCGTGGTGGCACATGCCTGTAATCCCAGCTACTCGGGAGGCTGAGTCAGAAAAATTGCTTGAATCTGGGAGGTGGAAGTTGCAGTGAGCTGAGATCGCGCCACTACACTCCAGCCTGGGTGACAGAGCGAGACTCCATCTCAAAAAAAAGAAAAAAAATGTTTTTGGCCAGGTGCGATGGCTCACGCCTGTAATCTCAGCAGTTTGGGAGGCTGAAGTGGGTGGATCACAAGGTGAGGAGTTCAAGACCAGCCTCACCAAGATGGTAGAAACCCCGTCTCTACTAAAAATACAAAAATTAGCCAGGCATGGCAGTGGGTGCTTGAAATCCCAGCTAGTCAGGAGGCTGAGGCAGACAATCTGTTGAACCTGGGAGGCAGAGGTTGCAGTGAGCTGAGATCGCACCACTGCACTCCACCTTGGGCAACGGAGTGAGACTCTGTCTCAATGGAAAAAAAAAAAAAAAAAGAGAGAGAGAGAGAGAGAGAAAATAAAAGACTCCCCAAGAATGAAATAAATGAACATTATGACATGTGACTCCTATGTTACTACCATTTTCCCCTCATATCCTGGTTTTGGATATGTTTTGAGTTTATTCTTTCAGCACATATTTATTGAGCACAGTATGTGCCAAGCACTATGCAGACACTAAAACATAATCTGAGCTCAGTGGGTAGACAGTTAATACAATCACAAATTACAGATGGGTGCTATGGCTCGTGCCTGTAATCCCAGCACTTTGGGAGGCCAAGACGGGCAGATAGCTTGAGGCTAGGATTTCGAGACCAGCCTGGCCAACATGGCGAAACCCTGTCTCTACTAAAAATTCAAAAATTAGCCAGGTGTGGTGGCGGTGTAATCCCAGCTACCAGGGAGGCTGAAGCAGGAGAATCACTTGAATCTGAAAGGCAGAGGCTGCAGTGAGCTGAAATCGCGTCACTGCACTCCAGCCTGGGTGACAGGGACAGAGCAAGACTGAGAAAGAAAGAAAAAAAAGAGAGAAAGAGAGGGAGGGAGGGAGGGAGGGAGG
>NC_045434.1:88795454-88810115 GCF_002776525.5 Piliocolobus tephrosceles
TTTTTTTTTTTTTTTTTTTTTTTTGGAGACAGAGTCTCACTCTATCACCAGGCTGGAGTGCAGCGGCGCTATCTCGGCTCACTACAACCTCTGTCTCCCTGGTTCAAGTGAATCTCCTGCCTCAGCTTCCCGAGTAGCTGGGATTACAGGCACCCGCCACCACGCTCAGCTAATTTTTGTATTTTTAGTAGAGACAGGGTTTCACCGTGTTAGCCAGGATGGTCTTGATCTCCTGACCTCAGGTGATCCACCCACCTTGGCTTCTCAAAGTGTTGGGATTACAGGTGTGAGCCACCGCGCCCAGCTGAGACAGGGTTTCACCACGTTGGCCAGGCTGATCTCAAACTCCTGACCTCAGGTGATCCACTCGCCTTGGCTTCCCGAAGTGTTGGGATTACAGGCGTGAGCCACCACGCCCGGCCTGGAGCAACTTTTTGAAAGCTTGCTGTGATCTGATCTTTTTCCTTCTTCACTCATCTCTCAAACAACCTACATTCCAGACATATATCACCACTTCCTGAGAATGTCCTGTGTTATGTTTTTTTCCTGTATGTGCTTACGCCGTCCCCACCATCTGGGACTTCTTCCCCATCTCTGGCTATTAAGTAGTTGAATCTATCTTTCCAAGTCCTATCATAATTAAGCTTTCAAAATTATTTAAATCCCCATTAAAGTTAATGGCATTGTTTGACTAGTATTACTGTTATTTACGCTTAATGTTATCTCCCTGGCCAGATTCCCTGTAAGATTCCTGATGGCAAGTGTTTTTGTCTCATTCAACAACTGTGACTTCCAGCATGGGTGCAGTGGCTCACACCTGTAATCCCAACACTTTGGGAGGCCAAGGTGGGAGGATTGCTAGAGCCTAGAGGTTCAGCCTGGGCAACAGAGTGAGACCCTCCTCTCTACAAAAAAAAAAAGGAAGGCCTGGTGGTGTGCACCTCTGGTCCCAGCTACTAGGGAGGCTGAAGTAGGAAGATCTCTTGAGCTCAGGAGGTCAAGGCTGCAGTCAGCTGTGATGATGCCACTGCACTCCAGCCTGGGCAACAGAGCAAGACCCTATCTCAAAAACAAAACGACAAACAAACAAACAAAACTCAATTGTGACTGCTCCTCATTTTGTATCCCTTTAGCAGCTACAAAGCTCACCCCACGGCGTGCAGTGGCTCACACCTGTAATCTCAGCACTCTGGGAGGCCAAAGTGGATCACCTGAGGTCAGGAGTTTGAGACCATCCTGGCCAACATGGTGAAACCCTGTCTCTACTAAAAATACAAAACAAGCCGGGCATGGTGGCACATGCCTGTAATCTCAGCTACTTGGGAGGTTGAGGCAGGAGAATCACTTGAACCTGGGAAGCAGAGGTCGCAGTGAGCCCAAGATCACGCCTTTGCACTCCACCCTGGGCTACAAGAGCAAAACTCCGTCTCAAAAAAAAAAAAAAAAAAGCAACTCAGTAGGCTTGTTCCTCTAGGCTAGTGATTCAGTGCTGTGCTGGCACCTGCTGGTCACCTGTGGTGCAGCAGCCCTGGTCCAGCACCTTCCTCCCTTCAGTATTAAGGGTTGTGACGGTCTGTGCCCTTACCTAGCAATCACTGGAATAATATATTAAATACTCGCCCCACAGCACCACCTTTCAATCTGCAGAACTTTTCCCACTAGTTTCCTACCCCAGAAATTTGGACTTTACATCCCTCCCAGTACTGCAGAAATATAAGGACAGGATCTCCAGGAACTGGGCAGCAAGAAAAGAAAGAAGCAATTTGAGAGTGGAGGATGCAAATCCCTTTTCCCCCTTCAAAGAATCAAGGCTGTTTCCAACTGAATTCCACTCTTTTTGACCTTTGTCTTATTTCTAGGTTGCTCTTGGGCCAGAGGCCTTCTTGGAGACAGTAGTGATGAACCGGAGGTTGAGCAGAGAGTAAGTAGGCGGGGCTCAAGGGGTGGGGCCAAGCCAAAGGGCTCTCACACTAAGTGAAGCTTCTCCATTCTGTAAGCTTTCCCGGAACATCCAAGGCAAGACTGGCACCCAGCACAGCAGGTGAGGGACCGGCAGTGACAGAATGGTAGACTTTAGGGGTAATGGTGGCAGAGGAGTCTCCAGCTCTTTCAGTCTTAGCTTTTCATATTGTGAAACTCTTGCTCGTACAATTCTTGGGCCCTTTGTAGAGCTTAACTTAGTTTTTCTGGTGGCAAGGCAGCCTCTGAAAGACCTGGTTTTGGAAGCAGTGGGGGCAGGGCTGAGGGATGCAGGTGGATCCATATCTGTATGGATGTGTGTGAAATGCAAGAAAGTCTTAGGAGACAAGGAGATAGACGGATAAGGGCCAGAGGGAGAGTATGGCCAGGCCAGAGAGGATTATAGGGAGGACCCAGACAAGAGAAAAAGGGAGACCGAAATAGGGAGAAAGGGAGAGGACACCGGAACAAATGTGAGACAGCAATGGGGGCAATGGAGAGCTGGGTAACAGGAAGGCCAAGGAGGAAGGAAGGCTCACATGGAGCAATCTCCTCTTCCGGCTGGGGAACATGGTCCAGAAAGCCCCAAGGCAAGCTGGGAGCAAAGCAAGGTTCAGGTTTCCACTGGAAGGATTCAGCTGGGGAAGAAACCCCCTCAGTCCCCACCTCCCCTGCCTCTTCAGACTCCCATTTTGGTTTGGGGGAGAGGGCGAGGCTGCTCCTCACTGCGGTCACAGCCACATCCTGCAGAGCAGGGGAGGGGGAAGTAAGAAGCAAAACAACCAGAGGAACCAAAGGCGAAGACCATGGGGAGAGAACCCTGGACACATGGAGCTGATATGCCGCCAAGAAGGTCGTTGAGTTCAGTGTAGCAGAAGGCTCAGACCTTCAGGACTGCCTGCCCTTCTTGAGGTGCTGATTTCTTGTGCTTCCTCAGTTGGCTTTAACCATACTGGGAGCATTCCAGGGAAGGAGGTTTCTCTGGATTATTTGCTTTGAAGCCCATCTTTACCATTTACTAGTGACTTTGGCCAAATTGCTAAATTTCTCTTAGCTTCAGTTTTCTCACTGCAAAATGGGAATACCCACCTTAACCTTATACATGATTGGGAAGACTAAGATGACTGACATAAAGCACTTGGCACATAGTAGGTTCTCAGTAAATGTTAGTTATTACTCCTATTAGGATTCCTGGGATGCTCATGCTTCTTACTTTAAAGGAAGTAGTGAAATAGCTGCCATTGGCTTTGGGGGCCAAAAAATGAGTTGTGTTTGATCTTGGGTAAATTTTTTTTTTTTTTTTTTCCTGAGACGGAGTCTCGCTCTGTCACCCAGGCTGAAGTGCAGTGGCCGATCTCAGCTCACTGCAAGCTCCGCCCCCCGGGTTTACGCCATTCTCCTGCCTCAGCCTCCCAAGTAGCTGGGACTACAGGCGCCTGCCACCTTGCCCGGCTAGTTTTTTGTATTTTTTAGTAGAGACGGGGTTTCACCGTATTAGCCAGGATGGTCTCGATCTCCTGACCTCGTGATCCGCCCGTCTCGGCCTCCCAAAGTGCTGAGATTACAGGCTTGAGCCACCGCGCCCGGCCTGGGTAAATTATTTAATGTAAGTATCATTTGCTCAGCTGTAAAACAAGGATGGTAATACCTGTACCACACAGACATATGGCACAGAGTCAGTGTCCAAAAATGGTAGCTGTAAGAATTCTGTCAGGCTGGGCGTGGTGGCTCACACCTATATTCCCAGCACTTGGGGAGGTCGAGGTGGGTGGATCACGAGGTCAGGAGATCAAGATCAGCCTGGCCAACACGGTGAAACCCCATCTCTACTAAAAAATACAAAAATTAGCCGGGCATGATGGTAGGTGCCTGTAATCCCAACTACTTGGGAGGCTGAGGCAGGAGAATAGCTTGAACCCAGGAGGTGGAGGTTGCAGTGAACAGAGATTGCACCCCTGCACTCCAGCCTGGGTGACAAAGTAAGACTCCGTCTCAAAAAAAAGAATTATCTGTCAGGTAAGCCCTGTCTTCACTGCAGCAGCAACAGCCTACTTCCCTTTGAGATGTAACTTGTGCTAGGCTAGCCTCCCATGTGCCCACATTCCTCCAGCCGGAGCTATCACCACTCCCATGGGCTGTTTTGGAGTCAAGATTTGCTATAGCACTAAGTGGAAAAAGCAGGAGAAAGGCATAGAGGACTGAGGGGCCCCAGGGGGCGGGGAGGATGACAAAAAAAGATGATGATGACATGGAAACTAAAGAAGCAACAGAAAGGGGAAAAGTCATTTCTCTCTTTCTAAGGAAGCCTGTGGCCTTTCTTCTAGTGACTGACCACATACCCCACTCTCCAGGACCCATGGAGTCCTTCAGCTCAAAGAGTGTGGCACTGCAAGCAGAGAAGAAGCTACTGAGTAAGATGGCGGGTCGGTCTGTGGCTCATCTCTTCATAGATGAGACAAGCAGTGAGGTGCTAGATGAGCTCTACCGTGTGTCCAAGGAGTACACGCACAGCCGGCCCCAGGCCCAGCGCGTGATCAAGGACCTGATCAAAGTGGCTGTCAAAGTGGCTGTACTGCACCGCAATGGCTCCTTTGGCCCCAGTGAGCTGGCCCTGGCTACCCGCTTTCGCCAGAAGCTGCGGCAGGGTGCCATGACGGCACTTAGCTTTGGCGAGGTAGACTTCACCTTCGAGGCTGCTGTTCTGGCTGGCCTGCTGATCGAGTGCCGGGATGTGCTGCTGGAGTTGGTGGAACACCACCTCACGCCCAAGTCACATGGCCGCATCCGCCACGTGTTTGATCACTTCTCTGACCCAGGTCTGCTCACAGCCCTCTATGGGCCTGACTTCACTCAGCACCTTGGCAAGATCTGTGACGGGCTCAGGAAGCTGCTAGATGAAGGGAAGCTCTGAGAGCCCTGAGTCTAGCACATTCCACTTTGACAAAATGGCTGACTGAGAAAACACAGATAATGAGCTTCCTAACCCTGCTCAGCTGCCACTAACGCTTTTCAATCTTCAGGCTTCATTCCTTCCCAAGAGTGCTTTTGACTCTGAGACCAGCCCATCCCCAAACAGCTGGTGGAGAAGGAGCAATGCTGAGGGGTAAGGCCTCTCTCCCACTCCAGCCCCAGGACAGGAAACAGAACTGCCTGAAAAAGGTGAAGTGAAACTTGGATCTCTATTTCTCCCATAAGGGACTTCTGAAACAGGGAAGCCCCCTCCCATGTGAACCAAGGAAAGGAGGCACAGCCCAGAGAACCCCTTTGGGGACACTAAAGACAGAAGAGGGGAAGGTGACCCTTAGAAACAGAGCTTGGACAGATGCCAGAGGCTCTGTTCCAGCGTGCAGGAGGAAGGGGCTAGGGCAGGGGAGATTCTCACAGGGGAAATAAAACTACTAGAATATGCACAGGGCTCAATGTTTAATCTGTCCAGCTTCGTATACCTTATAGTCATCACAGAAGAAAGGAGGTATATAAACACCACTTCTCTCACCTTTCATCATTTCCAAACAGGAGATTGAGGGAGATTTCCATTATTATTGAGGTTCCCTTACCTACTGCTGTTTGAGAAACAAACAAAACTGTACCACAGATCAGTGCTACAAATTGCAAATAAATACGCAGTGAGGAGGAAGGCATAGAGAGAGAGGGTCTGGAGGGGAGGGGGTGTAACAAAGAGACTCTCGCAACTGGCTTCCTCTTCAAACCCCAAGGAAAGCCTCCTTCCATCTGTTCCCCTCGCCACAGGCTGAGCAGAACAGGTCAGAAGGGTGAACAGGTAGAACGGAGGGTTCAGGTCCCTACAGTGCTGCTTTCTCTCAGGGTCAAGAATTGTGAAAAAGTTACAGGGAATTGGTTAGTCAAGACTGAGCCCATTCAACAGGAATGGGGTACCAAAAAAAAAAACAATACGCAGTTCAAATCTGTCCCTTTAAGATTGGAGAAGAGGCCAGCAGTCATCCATTCTCTGTGGTGGGCTAGGTCACCGATTGCCTCTTCCTCAATCACATGTCTGGCCAACAAGGTGGGGAAGGTGGAGAACCAGCACTCACTGGCTCGCTGTTCCCGGGTTCTCTTCACCCCAGAGCTATAGAAATCCCATTTTTTAGCTAAGAGTGGGAAGGAATAAAATATAGCAAATAAATATTACTTCAATATTAGCACCAAATAAATTATGTCACATAGGTGGAGATGAGGAAGAAGCTGAGGGGGAGTCTCTGCTTCCCTGTTCTAAGGCCAGGGAATGGTAAAAAGGATAGGAAAGGCAACAGGGATATAAAAAGAGCCTTTTGAGTCTAAAGGACTCAACTCTAGATTCAGCCCAAGAACTGGGAAAGGTCCAGTTCCCATTCCCTAATCTTGCCAATAAAACTGCCCCAGGCCAAGGAATTTTTGGCGGACGAGGAGGCTGGGGAAAATGGCTGGAGTGGAGGGAGGCAGGCTAGTAAGCCATGTTCTTGAGCCTCACCTCAGGCTCCTCTCCCCCTGAAGTTTCTCCTTCAACATCTTGCTTCTCTCAGTCAGTTCTAGGGACATCAGAGTTTGAAGATTTCATCCTCCTGGTCCCGTAGTGTCCGGGTCCGAGAGGTACGGGTCAGCGGCACGGGACCTAGGACTGCTCGTTGCTGCATCCGAGGGGAGCTCAGGTGGAGACCTGCATCCTCCCCAGGTACCCTGCAAGTGAGGAAAGCGGGGAAAGAGTGACAGATCAAGGGAAGAACCTCACAATGGGCTAAGTGAGAGGTACATGGAAAGCTGTCTTCTAATACATAAGCTGGTTGCTTCAAGACAGTCTCAATACCTTCTAGATAACTCCTAACCCTAATGCTCCTTCATGGATGACCAGAGCAGTAAAAATAGTTAACTGTCGGCTGGGTGCGGTGGCTCACGCCTGTAATCCCAGCACTTTGGGAGGCTGAGGCGGGCAGATCACGAGGTCAGGAGATGGAGACCATCCTGGCTAACACAATGAAACCCTGTCTCTACTAAAAATACAAAAAATCAGCCAGGCGTGGTGGCAGGCGCCTGTAGTCCCAGCTACTCGGGAGGCTGAGGCAGGAGAATGGCGTGAACCCGGGAGGCGGAGCTTGCGCCACTGCACTTTAGCCTGGGCAACACAGCGAGACCCCGTCTCAAAAAAAAAAAAGTCAACTGTCTGACTCCAATAAGAACACAGAACCCAGTTTCCCACTGCCTCTACCTGTGTCAGCAGGCATCGTCTCTGCTCATTGCTTTGGGGCCACATGGGGGAAGGTATCACCTTGCCTCTGTTGGCACTGTGCTTACTTACTTGTGTTTGTGGTTAGGTAAGATAGGAAGAATGGAGGAGTCTAGGGAGGAACTTATAAGGAACCATTCAACACTCACCCACTTTCCCCTTTTTTCAGCTTCTGGGCAGCAGCCTTCTTGGACAGGCTGATCTGTGAATCAAGCTTCTTAAGGAAATCGGAGGCAGAGAGGTCATGGATGGGTGTGGGGGTTTCCTGGACAGGTGTGGGGAAGACTTCACCATTGGCACGTCCTGCTCCTGTCTCTTGTTTCTTCCTCTCAGTTGAGTGTGGCCAAACTTCATCGTTACTTGGGTGTACTTCTTCCTCCCCATCTTTCTCTTCCTCAGAATCCAAACCATTGAACAGGTCTCTGGGCTCTGTCAGGATGGGGATGTAGAGGGTTTTCTTCAGGAAGATGGAGTCATTAGTATAAAGGCGGTTTGCACGTTTAATCTGTTCCATCTTAAAAAAAAAAAAAAAGAGTCAACAAAATTAAGGACAGTAATAATGATCAATCTTACATTGCATCTTGAGCTTTTTAAAGTGACTGCACAGAGTCTTCTTTGATTCCATAACAACCAACCTAAAGTACAAAGGGCTGACATTATTTCTACTTTATAGATGAGTGGTTTTCACACTTTTTGGTCTTAGGGCCCCCTTACATTTTAAAAACTTATTATGCAAGCTGGGCACAATGTCTGATGCCTGTAATTCCAGCTACTCAGGAGGCTGAGGCGGGAGGACAGCTTGAGCCCAGGAATTAGACTCCAGCCTGAGCAATATAGTAAGACCCCATTTCTAAATAAAATAAAATAAAATAAAAATAAATGAATAAATACATAAAAATGAAGAAACTGAGGCTCAGAGAGGTTAAGCTACTTGCCTGAAATTATCTATCAAGTTAATGACACAGCTAGAACGACAATCCTGGGTCTTTTCACTGCTTCTGGGGAAGGTTTTCACACTATACTATTAACAATGTCAGTAATACATACTTATTTTGACCTATCTATTCATCACTGGACCTAGTGACTGGCATCACCATCTATCTGCCTGGCCTTCCAAGGTAGAAATATCAATGTCATCCTTAACTAATACTTGCCTTTCATCACCATACCAAGTGGTCAACAAAACTGCTTCAAAAATCTCTCTCACATCTGGTCTCATCTTCAGGCCTACTGCCAAAGATTTAAAATAGACCCGAAGTATTTCTCATCTGGGGTTATTGCATCAGTTTAACTGGCCTTCCCCGCTCTATTTCTACTCATCCTCCTCTTGGCATCTCTCTTTCTAAAAAAATAAATCTGATTAACCCACTACCCTGCTTACAAACCTCCTATGGGCTCCTCATTGGCTAAAGATAAAAACCAAATTAGCATTCAAGGGCTTTCTCAATCCAGCTCCCAAAGGAAATGTCTAGATTAATCTCCCTTTGCCACCTCTACATTTTGCTATCCTGAACTTTTTATTTTTCTTTGAACATTCCATGATCTTTTTCACACTTTATTCATGCTGTTACTTCTGCCTGAAATGCTCCTGCCCCTCTACTATCCCATTCTCTGCTTGGAAAACTTCTATTCATCAACTACCACTCCTTTTGTGTTACTTTCTTCAGGGCTCCTAATGCATACTGTAAATATTGCTATAATAATACATAACCCTACTATAATATTATTCACCTCTTTAAATATTTGCTTTGCCTAAACCCTATGAGTCCTTTAAGGGCAAGGATTGTGACTTGCCGTCTGTGTATCTCCAGGCAGTTGTTAGCATTCTACAGACCTTGACACATAGCAGGGGCTCATTAATGCTTTATTTAAAAATTATTTATTGGCCGGGCGCGGTGGCTCAAGCCTGTAATCCCAGCACTTTGGGAGGCCGAGACGGGCGGATCACGAGGTCAGGAGATCGAGACCATCCTGGCGAACACGGTGAAACCCCGTCTCTACTAAAAATATAAAAAAACTAGCTGGGCGAGGTGGCGGGCGCCTGTAGTCCCAGCTACTCGGGAGGCTGAGGCAGGAGAATGGCGAGAACCCGGGAGGCGGAGCTTGCAGTGAGCTGAGATCCGGCCACTGCACTCCAGCCTGAGAGACAGGCTCCGGCTCCGTCACAAAAAAAAAAAAAAAATTATTTATTATAATTATCTAATTATAATAATAATTAGATAATGAAATATAGAAACTACAGATATAGTATATTAGTATTTTTTTTCTTCTTTTTTTTTTTTGGAGACAAGGTCTCACTCTGTTGCCCAGCCTGGAATGTAGTGGCACGATCTCAGTTCACTGCAACCTCCGCCTCCCAGGCTCAAGTGATCCTCTGCCTCAGCCTCCCCAGTAGTTGGGATTACAGGCACATGCCATCACGCCCAGCTAATTTTTGTATTTGTGTAGAGATGGGGTTTCACCACATTGCCCAGGCTGGTCCTACACTCCTGAGCTCAAGCAATCCACCCGCCTCAGCCTCCCAAAGTGCCGGGATTACAGCACAGGCATGAGCCACCACGCCTGGCCCACCCCAGCCCCTTTCCAACTAAAATTTAATCTTTCTGATTTCCTATCCTTTTTTTTTTTTTGAGACAGAGTCTCGCTCTGTTGCCCAGGCTGGAGTGCTGGAGTGCAGTGGTGCGATCTCAGCTCATCACAACCTTCACCTCCCAGGTTCAAGCAATTCTTCTGCCTCAGCCTCCTGAGTAGCTGGGATTTCAGGCGAGCACCACCACGCCCGGACAATTTTTGTATTTTTAGTTGAGACAGTGTTTTGCCATGTTAGCCAGACTGGTCTCATACTCATAACCTTAGGTGATCCACTTGCCTCGGCCTCCCAAAATGCTAGGATTACAGGGGTGAGCCACCATGCCTGGCCCTGATTCTTTGCTAATACCTTTACAAATTCACCACATTCTGTCACTTGTAATCATTATTTGTGTACCTGTTCATTTCTCATTAGGCCATAAATTACATGAGGACAGCAACCATATAGTTTAAGTTTCTATCTCCCAGAAAAGTTATCACAGTGCTTTAAGTACAGCAAGCATAAAAATGTTGGCTAAATTCAACATTTGCTTGAGTGAGATGGAACAAGAAAACAGGGGTGGGGGTAGGGGGAGTAACCTCATCAACTTCAATGCTATACATTTTTACATCTATCCAATTTCCCCCATGCATGACCTGAAATACTTGGTGTAGAGTACCTGTTTTGTGCTAGGGAAGCCGCCTTACTAGAAAGAAGGCAGAGCATTGAGGAGGAACTAAGAGCAAGGAGAGGTAGGCACTTTAGGAACTGAGAACTAAAAATAAGCTCTCCATTATTTGCTGTAAACGTTTAATCACTCTCAATGTAAAATTTTCTGTGTGGTTAATAGAGTCAGACAGACCTGTTTGAATCCCAAATCTGACACTCATTATTTGACCTTAGTCAAAATGGTTAACCAATCCAAGTCTCAGTTTCTTCATCTGCCAAAAGGCAACAATAAATGTATACTTGATACGGACGTGAAGGCGAAATGAGCTAACGTATGTGAAGCCCCTAGCACAGTGTCTGGCATGATAAAATAGGAGCTGTTCCTCTCCATTGGAATAGTAGGGCAGGACTTGTCCCAACCAGGCAGTGCAACACTGTGATGGGAAAACAAAGATAAAGACAGAACAGAGTTCAACACATTAGGAACATTTCAGGGGAGGTTACCTAGAAGGGCCACTACATTCTTCTCAGGACTAAATCCCTCCTGACTGTTGTCTGCACCCCAATCCTGGAAAACTCACCGTCACCCCATATTTGAGTGCTAGTCCAGCCAGGGTGTCTCCGGGCTCCAACTGATGCTCCAGGCGTCTTTCCCTCACTGGGGAGCAGGCCGATTGCACCAGGCTTCCATATGAACGAGCCCGGCTCCCGTGAAGCAGTCCTGACCCCCCTGGCGGGGGCTGTCTAGACGGGGAAGCCATCTCTTCACCCTGCCGACAGCTAGGTTGCAACTTGGGGAGGCCCGACCGAGACTGCGAGTGACAGGCCTGAAGTCTGGGAATGGATATTCAGGGGATTCCTTTCCCCTTCTCTCTTCCCCTGTGTCCCCGCCTCCCCAGCACTACGCCACCTGCCCCCTCCCGGTTTCTCCTCCCTCCAAGTCCTTATCCACAAATCTGTCCCTTGAGTATTCAGTCCCTCCCTGATTCGCCCCTAAGCACCCCTCCGACTTTGAACCCCCCCAACTCCTCGCTACATTGATCTCTGACCTTTGAACTCTAGAAATAATCCTTAACACTCTTTCCTCAGTTTGCCCCCAAGTAGCCTGGCCTCAGGGCGCTCCCACATCCCAGCTCTGCCCGGTCCCGGGGTTTGTTTGCTAGAGCCAGGAACAAATCAGGCCCACCCCAGGTGAACTGTCGCCGCAGACGAAGAGCGTGAGGATTGCGAGAATTTGTAGTACACCTTCCACTCAGAGATCCTCAAAGGTCCGCTCCGCATCAGATAGGTCACACCCTCAAATTTCGGCTCCACATCTAGGTTCTTGTCCCTCCAAACGCCTCAGATCCAAGATGCAAGGGCCTGGATCCAGCTGAGCGGCAAGGTCTTTGAGAAAAGACTTCATTTCCCAAAAGGCTTCGCGTGTGCGGAGTCGCACGGCACCATAGGAAATGCAGTTCCCTCCACGCGCCAGAGAGTGGATATCCGGATGGCGCAATGCATGCGTGGAAGTGCATCCCCGGAAGTACGGAGGCCGACAGGAAGAGAAAGAAAAAAAGAAGGCGCTGTCCCGCTCTTGCTACGGTGGCCTGGAGGAGTGGCGAAACCGGAACAAGAGAATTTATCACTTCTGGGACTCACAGTCGTGATGTCTTTCAAGAGGGAAGGAGACGATTGGAGTCAACTCAATGTGCTCAAAGTAAGCGTGAGCGGAGAGGATCTGCAGCCTCTTCAGTCGCTCTCTGAAGGTTGGGAAGGAGCTTTGTTTCATTGCTCTGGCAACAACTCGGGGGTGCAGGAAAGAACCAGGCGACTTAGAGCTGTGTAGTGACTCCTTTTTCGGTCTGTGATCGCTGTTCTCCCCAGGGTCCTTATTCCGTTTGACTCCTCATTTCTGTCATTTCACTTCCCTCCCTGTCTCCTATCCCGCTGATCCCGTCCTGATTTCTTCCCTTACTCCCTGCAGAAAAGAAGAGTCGGGGACCTCCTAGCCAGTTACATCCCAGAGGATGAGGCGCTGATGCTTCGGGATGGACGGTAAGAGCGACGAGTGGCTCAAGCCTGAGGGTTTTGCGGTTAGAGGCTCAACAGACTTTTTTTTTTTTTTTTTTTTTCTTTGAGACGGAGGTCTCGCTGTGTTGCCCAGGCTGTCCTTGAACTCCAGGGCTCAAGTGATCCTGCCTCCTCAGCGTCGCGATTAGCTGGGATTACAGGCACACGCCACCACGCCCGGCTTCAACAAACTTTTGTTATTAATTAGGACAGCAGGAGTATCTAGGATTCTTTGGCGGCCAGTGAGGACTGGAAGAAGTGGAGATTGGGTCACCAGGGAGTTGGGTTTTGCAAAGACTGCTAGGACAGGGTGGGACTTATGGCAGGGACAGGCCCAACCCTCTTCCCCTGGACCAGTTATCCTCTTCTCTACCCCTGCTCAGCTTTGCTTGTGCCATCTGCCCCCATCGACCGGTACTGGACACCCTGGCCATGCTGACTGCCCACCGTGCAGGCAAGAAACATCTGTCCAGTAAGTTCTGGGGAAGATAGGGGATGGGGAATAAAACCTCGAAATCTCTGCACACCAGTCTTGGTGCTATGCTTTTAATTCTGTTTCCCTTTCTCTTCAGGCTTGCAGCTTTTCTATGGCAAGAAGCAGCCGGGAAAGGAAAGGAAGCAGAATTCAAGACATCAGAATGAATTGAGGAGGGAAGAAACCAAAGCTGAGGTAATCAGAGAGTGGAGAGTGTGTTCTAGGCAAGACCCTGCTGCACACACCAGGCTGGAAGGGCAGAGGGCTGAAGGCTCTGACTCTGTCTCCCATCTTCTTACCAGGCTCCTCTGCTAACCCAGACACGACTTATCACCCAGAGTGCTCTGCACAGAGCTCCCCACTATAACAGTTGCTGCCGCCGGAAATACAGGTATGGGAGGGGAAAGCCAGAGGTAGGAAGGCTCAGAAGGAGACAGAGGGCTCTAAAAGTGTTTTCCAGTCTGTATTCTGGAATACAGGCGTTCTGCAGATGTTACTTAGTGTTTCAAGAAAAGGAGAATTTTGGCCGGGCACGGTGGCTCACACTGGTAATCCCAGCACTTTTGCAGGCTTAGGCGGGTGGATCACTTGAGGTCAGGAGTTCAAGACCAGCCTGGCCAACGTGGTGAAACCCCGTCTCTACCAAAAATATAAAAAATTAGGTGGGTGTGTGGTGTGTGCCTATAATCCCAGCCACTCAAGAGGCTGAGGTGGAAAAATTGCTTGAATCTGTGAGGCAGAGGTTACTGTGAGCCAGGATCACACCACTTCACTTCAGCCTAGGTGACAGAGTGAGACTCCATCTCAAAAGAAGAAGAAAAGAAGAATTTTGTGATTTTAAAATAAAGTTTGGAAAATGGCACTTTGTAATTATACTTGAAGAGTAACAGTTTTAAAAGCTATACAAAGTCTTTTTTTAAATTTTTTTAATTTTTATTTTTTTGAGACAGAGTCTCACTCTGTCGCCCAGGCTGGAGTGCAGTGGCCGGATCTCGGCTCACTGCAAGCTCCACCTCCCGGGTTTACGCCATTCTCCTGCCTCAGCCTCCCGAGTAGCTGGGACTGCAGGTGCCCGCCACCTCGCCCGGCTAGTTTTTTGTATTTTTTTTTTAGTAGAGACAGGGTTTCACCGTGTTAGCCAGGATGGTCTCGATCTCCTGACCTCGTGATCCGCCCATCTCGGCCTCCCAAAGTGCTGGGATTATAGGCTTGAGCCACCGTGCCCGGCCACAAAGTCTTAAGAATTTAAAAAAACTTGTAAAATTTAAAGCTAGCCTTTCCCAAATTCATGATTCTAAAATCCTTTGTATGCAGAACTTGTCAATATCTTGAAAAATATAGTTTAAGAAACATTGTTTTAAGAGGTTGGGAGTCATAGGAGAGTTGGCCCTTTCCCTTACTGCTTTTACAAACTATTCTTCTCTACCTAGACCAGAAGCCCCTGGTCCCTCTGTCTCCCTTTCCCCTGTGCCACCCTCAGAGGTCGAACTCCAAAGTGAGAAGATCAGTAGGGAACCTGAACCTGGGGCTGGTCCACAGGCCGAGGAGTCAGCAACTGTCTCAGCTCCTGCACCCATGAGCCCCACAAGAAGACGAGCCTTGGACCATTATCTCACCCTTCGAAGGTGAGTGTGCCTAATCAGTTTCCTCAGATTTTCTTTTCTCTCTGACCCTTCTTGTTTCAAAGCTTTTTTTTTTTTTTTTTTTTTTTTTTTT
>NC_045434.1:88810215-88819361 GCF_002776525.5 Piliocolobus tephrosceles
CCATGCCCGGCTTATTTTTTGTGTTTTGGTAGAGGCGGGGTTTCCCTATGTTGGTGAGGATGGTCTCAATCTCCTGACTTTGTGATCCACCCACCTCGGCCTCCCAAAGTGCTGGGATTACAGGCGTGAGCCACCGTGCCCGCCCTCCGTTTTTGTTTTTTTTTTTGAGGCAGAGTTTTGTGTGTTTCCCAGGCTGGAGTGCAATGACACAATCTCGGCTCACCACAACCTCCGCCTCCGGGGTTCATGCGATTCTCTTGCCTCAGCCTCCCGAGTAGCTGGGATTACAGGCATGCCCAGCTAATTTTGTATTTTTAGTAGAGATGGGATTTCTCCGTGTTGATCAGTCTGGTCTTGAACTCCCGACCTCAGGTGATCCACCTGCCTTGGCCTCCCAAAGTGCTGGGATTACAGGCATGAGCCACCATACCTGGCCTCCTATTGTTGTTTTTTATCTTTGCTTTCGTTTTGTTTTAGCCACCCAACTTACATGGCTCTCAATTTTTTCTCACCACTAACTTTTTTTTTTTGTTTGGTAGAGACAGGGTTTCACCATGTTGGTCATGCTGGTTTTGAACTCCTGACCTCAAGTGATCCACCCACCTTGGCCTCCCAAAGTGCTGGGATTACAGGTGTGAGCTCACCACTAACTTCTTAATAAGCCTCTTTCCTGATCGATGCCATTTTCTCTGATGTTTCCAGCTCAGGATGGATCCCAGATGGACGAGGTCGATGGGTAAAAGATGAAAATGTTGAGTTTGACTCTGATGAGGAGGAACCACCTGATCTCCCCTTGGACTGACACCCTTTTCCCATTCATTCACAAATACACTACAATGGGTGCTGAGAACTTAACTTTCCTTAAGTCTGGTTCCTTGTCGGATCTCAGGATTTCAGATCTGTTCATTCTCAATCCAACTACTCCTTTCCTGCAACGTACACAGCTCTCCATACCTCTTTTTTTTTTTTTTGAGGCGGAGTCTCGCTCTGTCACCCAGGCTGGAGTGCAGTGGCCCAATCTCGGCTCACTGCAAGCTCTGCCTCCCAGGTTCACGCCATTCTCCTGCCTTAGCCCCCCGAGTAGCTGGGACTACAGGCGCACACCACCACGCTTGGCTAATTTTTTGTATTTTTAGTACAGACGGGGTTTCACTGTGTTAGCCAGGATGGTCTCGATCTCCTGACCTTGTGATACGCCCGCCTCGGCCTCCCAAAGTGCTGGGATTACAGGCGTGAGCCACCGCACCCAGCCACAGCTCTCCATACTTCTAACCCCTCCCCCACCTTCTACCAAAGCCATGCCAAGCGTCAGCTGCATCAGCCTGGTGCCCTATTAATAAGACTGTCAAAAGAGGTCTTTGCCCTTCATGTTGTCTGCCTCCTTCTCCACTACCGCTCAAAGTCCTTTCCCCCTTAAAACCACATGAGGACTGTGGGTAGGCACTGGAGGGACCTGCCTACATCTGGAAACAGGGCTGCGGCTAAGTTCCCTGTGAAAGTAGAAGAGTTGAAAGGTGTTGGCAGGGTTATGGGGAACACCAAGGGAGGGAGCTCCCCCACCTCCTCCTAGTAACCTGAACCTCTCTGCCTGCTGATCCCCAGAGTATAAATAATCCCCTGGTGAACTGGCAGTAACCCTTGGGGGTTAGCGCCAAGATTCTCACCCCAAAGTCCAAGGAAGGAGGCAGGCAAAATGGATATAAGGGCTTTTGTTTACAGGAAAGGAGGACAGATGAGAATTTAAGTGTCTAGTGCTCCCAGCTCTAGTTGGTAAAGGGAAATGCAGTATTATCTCTTCTTTTGCTGGCGACCTGTAAAGGAGGAATATTAAACATAAGTGTTTGTTCCAGCTCCTGTTTTCTGCAAAGGCACTCTTCTTCTCCTTTCCAGTCCCTTAGCCAAACTCATAAATTGGTAGTGTTTTAGGCCACCTTACAGGCCCTTCCCACATTAACAAAACAAAACAAGAAACCACACCACAAATAAAATTACAATACCTCTAAACAAGTATTGTCATCTCTAGTATCCTTTCTACCTCTCTACTCGTCCATATTTGGGGCAGGGGGAGTTTTCTGTCTACTTTCTCATCACTCTTGGGATTTGAACTTCTCATGTGAATAGCTCTTTGGTAGCACCCTGGGCTGTTAGTCATTAGGTCTGCTTTCAGGAGGATCCACCAATTTCTGCACTTCCCTGCCCACTCCACACATCATGTCTGCAGTTACTCACGTAGTTCATTGTTTCGGGTCATGGCCTGCGCTGCCCGAGCTCGTGGCCCCTGCTGCGTGAAGTGGTAGCCAAAGCGGACAATAGAGGGACACTGCTCTAGCACGGTGGCCATCTCCATCTCCACTGCATCACCAGGCCACTGGCGCTGGGGGAGGGAGAGGCAAAAGCTGACAGTCACCCTCTCTGGGCTGTTTACCATCCCAGACCACAGATCCCTTTGGGAGGTCAAAGAAGCTTGTTTCTCCACAGTGGTTGAAGAGAGATGCTGACTTGGCTTCCCTCATAGAGACAATGAAGAGGAGAATTCAAACAAGATTAAATAAGATAGCTGCCCCAGTGGCTAGCTCAGGGAGGAGACTCAATGAGACTGAATGCTAACATCAGGGGAAGGGAAGGCTGACCTGATTGTCTACACGGAGCTCAGTCAGTGTGGCATTTTCCCGAACTGCCTTCAGCACAGCCATGAGTCCTGTGCTGCTAATGAAGTTGGATTCGATGTTTAGGCTCTGGAGGCTACGATTCTCACGCAACATATCAGCCACTGCCTGGGTAGTAGGGACTTGGGTTAGGATTAGGGAACAGTTTCACAGATGACTGAGGAAAGAAAGAACAGGAGCAAGAGGGAAACACAGCTCTTTGAGAAGAGTCCTTGAGGAGCTATAAATGGAGCTAGAGGGATACAGAAAGCAGGGCGGATAGCAGGGGAAAGCAGGGAGATGAATGTGCAGTAGGACTGGGGGTGCTAAAGAGGGTTGAGAGTTATGAACCATGGCACTGAAGGTAGGAGTCTCCATGAGGGCTGCCCTAAGAAGGCATGATGAGAATAGCGCTCCCTAGCAAAACCCTTTATGACAGCCATGCAAGGGGTGCATGTAAGATGTGGAAGAGGCTGAGGATGTCGACTAGCCTTACATTGGCGATGGGGTCACCACTCCTCGTGGCTACCAGACTGAAGCTCCGCACATAGGTATTTGCCTTCATTGCCTCACACAGCTCACTTAGCATGGGTATTGGGATGTCCTACCAGAGGAGAATAGGAGATGGTGGGCTAAGGGACTCTTGAATGTCAGTGGTTATCCAGAGTTACGGTTTGGAGGGTGCAAGTCAAATACCTGTATATTATTCAGGTTCACCTCCTCCAGCTCTTTGTCATTGCTTCGGACCCTCTTTAGTATCTCCTCAATGTTTGTGGGATTTGGGGGTTCATCCGGCACCGGCTTATACTTGTCAGGCTGTACCACACCTGGTGAGTGAGGGCAGGAAGGGAACCCAACATGTACCCCACAATCTCCTCCCCATTGGTTTTTTCGCTCTATCCACCTAGGCTGGAATGCAGTGGCACAATCTCAGTTCACAGCAGCCTTGAGGGTTCAAGCAGTTCTTGTGCCTCAGCTTCCCAAGTATAATAGCTGGGATTACAGGTGTGCACCCGGCTAATTTTTGTATTTTTAGTAGAGACACCATGTTGGCCAGGCTGGTCTCGAACTCGTGACCTCAAGTGATCCACCCTCCTCAGCCTCGCTAAATGCTGGGATTACAGGCATGAGCCACCACGCCTGGCACTCCACAGGTTTTCTTATCACTCATGCAGCATGTTCTCTCCTGGAATCATCAGTTTCACCCTTTTCTACCTTCTCCCAGACACTAGGACTGCCTGCCCAGAGCCCTGGAGACCACGCTCCCCAAACACACTCACTACTAATGCCTTCGGTATTGCAGATTTCTCCGCTGCAGAGGGCATCATAGTATTGCTTGTTGCTCATCAGTGTGTACATGTCCAGAATTGCTGGAGAGGGTAAGCAGAGGGGTCACAGGGAATGAGAAAGAACCTGTTCCAAGCCTCCCTCCTACCTCTTTCTGAATTTGCTGCATTTTTAAAGCCTGACCACTTACACTTTGTCAAAGAAGTTCCCTACCCTCTCTCAGCCCCAGGGGTCCTTTCCATAAACTTCTTAAGGCAGTAGTTTCTAAAACATTGAGAAAGGGCTAAGGGAAGGTCCCTTATGAGCCACTAGAGGGTAAGGGAGTCTGTAGCGACTCTCCTCTTTCAGCCAGAATGGTTCCACTTTTTTTGTTTTGTTTCGTTTTGTTTTTTGAGACAGTCTCACTCTGTCCCCCAGGCTGGAGTGCAGTGGTGTGATCTCGGCTCACTGCCACGTCCACCTCCCGGATTCAAGCAGTTCTCCTGCCTCAGCCTCCCAGGTAGCTGGGACTACAGGCGCACGTCGCCACGCCTGGCTAATTTTTTGTATTTTAATAGAGACGGGGTTTCACTGTGTTGCCCAGGTTGGTCTTGAACTCCCGAGCTCAGGCAATCTGCCCACCTCGTCCTCCCAAGGGCTGAGGTTACAGGTGTGAGCCACCGTGCCCAGCCCAGTGGTTCCACTTTTATTTGCTTTTACAATCCCTGTAAAATTGCTCTTGAGGTGTTATTAAATTTAAAAATGAATAAATATATAAACAAAGAAGAAAAGCTTGAAACTACTGCTTGAGGCTTTCTTAGACATCCACATTCTGCTTGAGGGCCTTCCTCACTAATCCCATGTCATGACTAGGATCCACCTGCCCCTGATCCTCTCACTCTCAACTTCCCACAGCTACCCACCTGCGATGTCACACATTTCGGCATCTGTGGCATGTGCCAGTGCCTCCTCCAGCTCAGGCTCCAGGGTGATCTGCTCCTCTGCTGGAATTTCCCTCTTGGGCTGAATATAGGGTTTCCCTGATGGGGAGATGAAGGATGGTTCAGGTAGAGGTAATTTCTCCCAAGATCCTGGCCTCCAGGTTTCTTTCCTTCTCCGGGAGGTAGAATGCTGGGTCACGAGGGGACACTGGAAAGCCTGAATGCTCTACAAGCTCAGGACTCCTAGTCCCCTGATCTCTCAAGAACTGAAGAGTGCAAGCTGGCATTTAAGTGTCAGGGCATCTGAGTCCCTAGGCAACTAGGAGCTGGAAGGTGAGAGGAAAGCTGGAGCAGGGGACAAGTGAGAGACAGCATAGCCACTTGGGTTCTATGAGGAGGCATGGATGTCAGGGTCCCCATACCCTTCTTCTCGCCTGTGAAGGGCACCAAGTCATCACGCTCTTTGACTTCTAGTGCCTGCTGCTCCAAGTACTGCAAAAGGGCCTCTCGGTCCAGTGGCCCCGTTGGGCTCTTCTTTGTCTGGTCACGTTGTCTCAGTCCAGCTGGCAGGAGCATGTTCTTAGGGATGAGTTTTGGGGAGCAAGTCAGACCTCCCCTCTGACCTAGGTACTGCTAGGGCTCCCTAAAACATCTCCAGACACCTTTCCCCTGGCCTTCTTAGGCCCCTAAGTCCTGTAGCAAACCCTATTCTCAGCCACCCAGAGCCCAACACCATTCCCAAATGCCTGGGACTGCCCCTGGTTCCCTGTGCTGGAGCCCCTACCTCAGGGTCCATCTCCTGCAGCTCGCAGTCCAGCTGCTCTAGCTCCTCGGGGCTCAAGGTCCTTAGGATCTCATCTTCATCTATGTCTCTGTATTTCTCCAGTTCCTTCTGATATGATGACATGGTGGCCCCCACCCCCTCCCCACTGTGTGGCACTCACAGAGCCTGGGGAACATGGAACAAAAGGATGGACAATGGTAAGATGGACAGGGGCACAGCAGGGACACAAAGAGACCAGCCAGTGGGCAGAACATTGAATTGAATTTCTTGGAGATTAGAAATCTAGTTGAAGATGGGAAGTTGGGGAAGATTAGGTTGTTTAGAGTTAGAACTAGAGTCTCCTTTCTGCTTCCCCAGCTTCCAGCCACCCTGGATGAGGATCCCAGACATCTAAGCTGGGTTTGTCTTCCCATGGTATGACAGAGAAATCCTGGCAGCACCCCTCCCCTATAACCTCACTTGTCAGTGCCTTTGCCCTAACACAGCTGCTGGAAGCCCTGCCAACACAGCTGGTCCCATGCCCAGTTCCTATTGAAAGGGGGCGAGGGGTGGGGGAATAGAGAGTTTCAGGGAAATTTCTCTCCTCCTCATAATCCAGGCTTTTTCCTAAACTGGATTTAAAAAAGCAAGGAAAATGGGGTGTAAAGGGAAGAGACAGTCTCTTACCCCATCCTCATTTCCCTTTTATTGTGGGGCATCAAGATTTCATTTTCTGTGTTTGCCAAAATTTTAACTCTTAAGGGAAAACAAGGGCTCGGAGCTGTTGGGGGACTTCCAGGTTGGGGGAAGGGTAGTAAGGCCTCTGGAGAAAGGACTGAGTCCCCATAATCTGTCCCTTGCTTTGGACAGGAAGGTGACACTAGACCAATAGGTGTAAATGGAGTAAAGTTTCTTTAAAAACAGTGGGAATATTAAACACACAATTTTGTACAACATAAGATACACACGAGGAGCTATACATACACACCATGCTGAATATGAAAGACCCAGAAAGTATGTGAGACACTCACATCGACAATGTAAACTATACACAGTTAAGGGGTAGGACGGCACAATGGCAAAAATATACAGAGTAAGAGACAGGGACACACTCCACATCATTCCACATAGGAGCCACTCTTCTCCCCCCACCTCCCACCGGACTCTCATCCATAAGCCCCCTGTCTCCCCCACCTACCAGTCCTGGTGGCCACCTCCCTTCTCACCTCCCCTGTGTCAGTAGGTCTGTCTGTTCTACTAGAGCACCGTCCCAGCAGCAGGAGGAGCCCAGTGCCGGGGGAGAGGGTGGGGGAACAGTGAGCTCAGCATTTTATTATTTTAGCTCTGGCCAGGTGGGGGGTAGTGGGAGATCACATATACACAGCCCCCATACCCTGCCCAGCCCTGAGAGCCTCTAGTGGTCATTAACAGCCATGGCATCTCCTCCACTTCGCCTCATACAAGCCCCAGTCCGAGACATCGGAGTTCGACTAGAATCAGCCAGTTCCTTCTCATTTGGTGCCTGTTGTATTCAAAACAGTGAGTGTAAAGTGATATGAAGGTCAATATAAGGATGTGTTTTGGTGTGCAATTTTCAGATGTTTATAATTTAGCTGGAGGAATGAATACAATTTAGAAAGGACAGCTCATAATGAATGCTATCAAATAAAGACCCAAATATATTCAGGTATTCATAAATACTTCTTGCTCCCAAACCTAGACTGGACACCAGACAAAAGGGCTCTTTCTATTTTATTAGATTAAAAAACACAATGAAACCTGTAAGAACTAGGGGAAAAGGAGAAAGAAAAAGAGAAAAGATAGGGCAAAGATCAGAGGTGACAAAGGGGAGAAGCAGGGTGAGGAGATGGAACAGCAAGAGCCCCAATCAGGGCAGGAAAGAAGTTTCTGAGGACTAGACGTCTCTTCATTTAATGACAATTTTCTGGCGCAAGGCTCGGGGCCCAGAGCCAGGGAGGGGCTCAGGAGGTGGCGGGCCGGGGCCCAGGGCTGAGGCAGTGGGCGGCAGTCCATGGGCAGTAATGTACTTCTTGTAGGCCTCACGAATGATCTTGAAGGCTCGAGCAGTGGCGTAGGGTATGTCTGTAACAGGGTCCCGGTATAGGGCTGGACGATGGGTCACTGGACAGACCTCCCGAACAGGGACTTTTGGAGGCCGCCCTTGGGGGAACCATTCCTCAAAAGTTGCATCATCACTAAAAGTGATGAAGGTACGTGAGCAGCGAGCAGGGGCGTTGATGGGTCCCGTCCCAGCGTGAGGAGTCAATGCAGACGCTGAGGGAGCAGGATCAAGCCTGAAGACAAAAGACAAAAAAACACAAAGAGCTGAGGAGAGAAGATAACAGATATAGAAAGAAGGAAATCAGGCTGGGTGCAGTGGCTCACGCCTATAATCCCAGCACTTTGGGAGGCCAAGGCAGGCAGATGACAAGGTCAGGAGTTCGAGACCAGCCTGGCCAACACGGTGAAACCGTCTCTACTAAAAATACAAAAATTAGCCGGGCGTGGTGCCAGGCACCTATAATCCCAGCTACTCAGGAGGTTGAGGCAGGAGAATTGCTTGAAGCCAGGAGGCAGAGGATGCAGTGAGCTGAGATCGTGCCATTACGCTCCAGCCTGGGTGACAGAGGGAGACTCCATCTCAAACAAAAAAGAAAAAAGAAAAGAAAGAAGGAAACCAGAGATGAGGAAAGAGAAAAAGGAGGCAGGGTGTTGGGAACATTCTGAGGAACCTACTAAGTGATTGATGGGAAAAAAAGCTAGGCTAGAAGGAAAAACAGGAAAGAGAAGAGAGAAGCTAAAAGAAAAAGGAATAAGAAAGTAAGCTGGGCTGGGTGCGGTGGCTCACACCTATAATCCCAGCATTTTAGGAAGATGAGGCAGGAGGATTACTTTAACCCAGGAGTCTGGGCAACACAGCGAAACCCTGTCTCTACAAAAAATACAAAACTTAGCGTGTGTGGCTGTACTCCCAGCTACCTGGGAGGCTAAGGTGGGAGGACTGCTTCAGCACAGGAGGTGGCGGTTGCAGTGAGCCAAGCCTGTACCACTGCATTCCAGCCTGGGCGACAGAGCGACACCCTGCCTCCAAAAAAAAAAAAAAAAAGAGAGAAAATGAGCTGAAGGGAGTGAGGAATCTGAAAGAAATCTCCAAGTGTTAAGGAGAGCTGTGTGAGACAAGCAAGCAAAATGGGGCTAAGAGGCCAGGCGCGGTGGCTCAAGCCTGTAATCCCAGCACTTTGGGAGGCCGAGACAGGTGGATCGCGAGGTCAGGAGATCGAGACCATCCTGGCTAACATGGCGAAACCCCGTCTCTACTAAAAAAGTACAAAAAAAAAACTAGCCGGGAGAGTTGGCGGGCGCCTGTAGTCCCAGCTACTCGGGAGGCTGAGGCAGGAGAATGGCGTGAACCCGGGAGGCGGAGCTTGCAGTGAGCTGAGATCCGGCCACTGCACTCCAGCCTGGGCGACAGAGCGAGACTCCGTCTGAAAAAAAAAAAAAAAAAAGGGG
>NC_045434.1:88819461-88901867 GCF_002776525.5 Piliocolobus tephrosceles
AGGGGCTAAGAGAACATGAGCTGAACACACAATCTCTTTTCTTGAGATTCACTCACCCTTCTATGTCAATATTCTCTTCCTTGGGACCCGGCTCCCCAACAAGTGGCACTGTCACTGAATGATAGGTGATTATGGGCCCAGGGCACTTCCGCTTCTTATGAACCTGCTTCTTTTTGTCAGCCTCGAGCCGCTCATATGTCTCTTTAGGGTCAAAGGAAGAAATGAGGGGATGATCAGAATGCCCCTTTTTCCCACACCCCAGTTCTGTCCCACGATCTCTCAATTATCTTTCTGGCTATCTAGTCACTGCCAACTACCAGAGAGAACTATGGAAATCCCCTAAGGCCCTCTGGCACCTCCCATTTTGTAAGTTTTCTGCTTATAAGTTTTTTCTTGACATCCTCTCTGCTCATTTCTCAAGTACATCTGGGCCCTCTATACTACCTCAGAGTTGGAAGGTACGCTTTGATGAAGAGCTTATTTGCTTTCCCAGATACCAAAATCTCCTCTACAAATGCCCTGTCAATTCACTCCCACGGCTGGGTGTGCTGGCACATGCCTGCAATCCCAGCTACTTGGGAGGCTGAGGTGGAAGGATCGCATGAGCCCAGGAGGTGGAGGCTGCAGTGAGCTGAGATGGCACCACTGCACTCCAGCCTAGGCAACAGAGTGAGATCCTATCTCCAATAAAAAAAATTAATAAAGTAGGAAATTATGTTTAACTATAGAGATTTCTGGTCGCTCTAAAACAACAAGAAAATCTGGCCACCCTGGGTCTGTATTCTTACAGGGGAGCAATTAGCTGAGCTGAGTAACTGTTCCTCCTTTCAGGCACTCCTCTCCAGTTCACCACCATCCCTCTGGCTGGCTGCACACTTCATGTTACCTGCCTGGTCTCTGTGACACTGCTCTGTGGCAATGCACTATTGGTATATATGACTCCTCCTAAAGGACAGTGATTATAACTCATATTGCCCAAATATTATCAGGGTGATACAGCATTCTGCACATTACAGGAACTCATTAAATATTTGTTAATGAATAAATGAATCAAGGCTGGGCACAGTGGCTCACGCCTGTAATCTCAGCACTTTGGGAGGCCGAGGTGGGTGGATCAGCTGAAGGTCAGGAGTTCGAGACCAGCCAGACCAACATGGTGAAACCCCATCTCTACTAAAAATACAAAAACTATCCGGGCGTGGTGGCACATGACTGCAATCCCAGCTACTTGGGAGGCTGAGACAGAAGAATTGCTTAAACCTGGGAGGCAGAGGTTGAAGTGAGATTACACTATTGCATTCCAACGTGGGCACAAGTGCAAAACTCTGTCTCAAAAAAATAAAAAATAATTGTAAAAATTAAAAAAAAAATGAGCCAGACATGGTGGCTCACACCTGTAATCCCAGCACTCTAGGAGGCCAAGGTGTGTAGATTATGAGGTCAGGAGATCAAGACCATTCTGGCCAACATAGTGAAACTTCATCTCTACTAAAAATACAAAAAATTAGCTGGACGTGGTGGCGCGCACCTGTAGTCCCAGCTACTCTTGAGGCTTAAGCAGGAGAATTGCTTGAACCCAGGAGGCGGAGGTTGCAGTGAGCTGAGATCGCGTCACTGCACTCCAACACAGGCAACAGAGTGAGACTCTGTCTCAAAAAAAATTAAAAAAAAAAAAAAAAAAAAGAGGCTAGGCGCAGTGGCTCACACCTGTAATCCCAGCACTTTGGGAGGCCGAGGCAGATGATCATGAGGTCAGGAGATTGAGACCATCCAGGCTAACGTGCTGAAACTCCGTCTCTACTAAAAATACAAAAAATTAGCCAGGCGTGGTGACAGGCGCCTGTAGTCCCTGCTACTAGGGAGGCTGGGGCAGGAGAATGGTGTGAACCCATGAGGCAGAGCTTGCAGTGAGCTAAGATTGCGCCACTGCACTCCAGCCTGGGTGACAGAGCGAGACTCTGTCTCAAAAAAAGGACCACCAGGGCAGGGCGCGGTGGCTCAAGCCTGTAATCCCAGCACTTTGGGAGGCCGAGACGGGCAGATCACGAGGTCAGGAGATCGAGACCATCCTGGCTAACATGGTGAAACCTCGTCTCTACTAAAAAATACAAAAAACTAGCCGGACGAGGTGGCGGGCACCTGTAGTCCCAGCTACTCGGGAGGCTGAGGCAGGAGAATGGCGTAAACCCGGGAGGTGGAGCTTGCAGTGAGCCGAGATCCGGCCACTGCACTCCAGCCTGGGCGACAGAGCGAGACTCCATCTCAAAAAAAAAAAAAAAAAAGGACCACCAGGTGTGGTGGCTCACGCCTGTAATCCCAGTACTTTGGGAGGCTGACATGGGCAGAGCACCTGAGGTCAGAAGTTCAAGACCAGCCTGACCAACATGGGGAAACTCCGTCTCTACTAAAAATACCAAATGTACTGGACGTGGTGGTAGCTTGTAATCCCAGCTACTGGGAAGCTGAAGCAGGAGAATTGCTTGAATCCAGGAGGCGGAGGTTGCGGTGAGACAAGGTCACTCCATTGCACTCTAGCCTGGGAAACAAGAGTGAAACTCTGTCTCCAAAAAAAAAAACGAAAAAAATGAATCAAAATATTCCTTGTCACCTTCCTCTGATTGAACTCCAGATTTCTGTGTCCTTAAATATGGTTACTATTAACACAATCCTTTAAAGTCTGACCATAAAAGAGTACTCTGGAGGTTGGGCGTGGTGGCTCAAGCCTATAATTACAGTACTTTGGGAGGCCTAGGCGGGTGGATCACCTGAGGTCAGGAGTTTGAGACAGACCTGGCCAACATGGTGAGACCCTGTCTCTACTAATAATACAAAAATTAGCTGGGCGTGGTGGCTTGGGCCTGTGATCCCAGCTACTTGGGAGGCTGAGGCAGGAGAATTGCTTGAACCTGGGAGGCAGAGGTTGCAGTGAGCTGAAATTATGCCATTGCACTCCAGCCTGGGCGAAAGAGTGAGACTCCATCTCAAAAAAGAAAGAGTACTCTGGAAACCCTTCCAATGACTGAACCTCTCTTGCACTTGAACTGTTTGATAATACTGCTTTCTTTCCCTTGAGCCAATCTTCCAACCCCTCTACTTTCTTTTTTTCTTTTTTTTTTTTTTTTTAAAACGAAGTCCCCTCTGTCAACCAGGCTGGAGTGCAGTGGCGCGATCACAGCTCCCTGCAACCTCCCCCTCCCAGGTTCAAGCAATTCTCCTGCCTCAGCCTCCTGAGTAGCAGGGACTACAGGTGTGCGCCACCACGCCCAGCTAATTTTTGTATTTTTAGTAGAGACGGGGTTTCACCATGTTGGCCAGGATGGTCTCGATCTCTTGACCTCGTGATCCGCCTGCCTCAGCCTCCCAAAGTGCTGGGATTACAGGCGTGAGCCACCACACCCAGCCCAACCCCTCTACTTTCAAACACTTGCCTACACCCTCTGGAACTCATGCTCTGTAATCTGCCAACTCATCTGTATCCTCGAGCTCCTCACTCAGCATTCCTTCCATGATTTGCCTTACCAGAAACCTGGTCATTCACTGAGGCCACCACTCCTCTCTGCAGCCCTCTGCTGGAGGTTGCTCATTCTCTTCATCCCTACAGGATATACCTATGTCCTACTGGGTCCCACCCTGTAGCTTTCAGATCACTTTTCTGCCTACAAGCAAACTCCCTTCTCTTTTGAGACCTGTGCCAAGAGTCTAGATTAACTTCTGTCCTTCCTAGTCACGGTCACGCCCTCCCTCACTGAAGACTTTGGCAGTGGTTTCCACTCTTCGTCTCTACCCCAATTCCTATCATCTTAGGGTCACCCTGGTGACTTCAAAGTGCTCATGGGTAGCCCCTTCAACACTGCATGGCCACAATTTATCACCTCATCTCTAACAACCTTCTTTTCCTTGTCACTTTACTTTTATTTCTTTTCGAGTCTCACTCTCTTGCCCAGGCTGGAGTGCAGTGATGCAATCTCCACTCACTGCAACCTCCGCCTCCCGGGTTCAAGTGATTCTCCTCAGTGATTCTCAGCCCCCCGTGTAGCTAGGACAACAGGTGCGCACCACCAGGCCCGGTTAATTTCTTGTATGTTTAGTAGAGATGGGGTTTCACCATATTGGCCAGGCTGGTCTCGAACTCCTTACCCGATGATCCGTCCACCTCGGCCTCCCAAAGTGCTGGGATTAGAGGTGTGAGCCATTGTGCCGGGCCACATTTTCCTTTTTAAATCATGCTTAGGTTGCTCACTGTATTATTTCAATCACTTCAGTCACCCTCCTGTCAATAATTCCCTTGCCCTGATCTGGACTGCTGAGTGCTACTGAAGAAAAATAACAGCACAGACTGCAACCACCATAAATTCATTCATGGTCCTAGCCTTCAGCAGGTCCCTCAATACTGCTCGATATCCCACATCAATAACTATTTTAAATGCTCCTCAGTCTCATCAAGCTTCCAGCTGTATCCTTAATGTTTGACAGATGGCGCCGCATAACGAAAAAGACATCAGGTGAGAACCACTGCAATGCCCTCCCTTTGGATTACAAACCTACAACTGTAAGCCACATTTTAAAATAGAAACAGGGTCTCACTATGTTGCCCAGGCTGGTCTTGAACTCCTGGGCTCAAGCAATCCTCCTTCCTTGGCCTTCCAAATTGCTGGGATTACAGGCATGAGCCACTGCACTCGGCTAAGCCACACTTTCTTTTTTTTTTTTTTGAGACAGAGTTTTGCTCTTGTTACCCAGGCTAGAGTGCAATGGCACGATCTCGGCTCACCGCAACCTCTGCCTCCCGGGTTCAAGTAATTCTCCTGCCTTAACCTCCCAAGTAGCTGGGATTACAGGCATGCGCCACCACACTCAGCTAATATTTTGTATTTTTAGTAGAGATGGGGTTTCTCCATGTTGGTCAGGCTGGTCTCGAACTCCTGACCTCAGATGATCTGCCTGCCATGGCCTCCCAAAGTGCTGGGATTACAGGTGTGAGCCACTGCACCCGGCCACCACACTTTCTTTCTCCCTTCCCCCATCTGAGGCCAATTCCTCCACCATGCTGCTCTATCTCCCAGCCTTGCCTCCCATCTCCAAAAACCTACACTATTAATAACCTTTCTTTCTTCTCTTTCTTTAAATTCAGTTGTTTCTCATGAAAGATATAGTTTCTAATATCTTCGAATAAAATAAAAACACCTGAGATTACCTTAATCTCAGACCCCTCTGTAGCTTCTATTCCCTCTTCTACCCTTCACAGCCAAGCTTGCAAAGTTTTGCTCCCCAATATACTTTGATATGGCTTGGTCCCCAATAAGTGCTAAGGTCATGTCTGACCTCTATCTCGCCAAAACCAATGGGCACTTCTCAGTTCTACTAATCATCATCTCAGCAGCAATCAGTAGTCACTCTCTCGAGGCATTCTCTTTCCTGGCATTTTTAACACAAACTCTCCTGGGTTTCTCCAACTCGTTGGTCACTTCCAGGCTCTTTTCAAAGCTCCTCCTCTTGTATGAAACTATCACAGTTTAGTGTCTGCAGGACCTTATCAGGCCTCTGTTTTCTCACTCTGCTTTCTCCCTGCATGCTCAGATGCACTCCAATATTGTTAATTACCATCCATATTCTAAAGACTTCTGAATTTATATTTTCAGCTCAGATCTCTTATTGGAACACCAGATTTGCATATTTAACTGACCTCTCATCACTGCATGAATTGCTCACAAACTCCTTAAATTCAACATGTTCAAAAATAAATTTATTTTTTCCCCACTGAACTTGCTCCTCCTTCAGGGTCTCCTAAGCCAGTTACTGACATGGAAAACCTAGGAGTCACTCTCCTTACAGTAGTCCAAACCAATCATTGTGGACAAAGGATGCAGACTGTAACTACAGTAACATCAAGGTGACCTTGTTGCCTGTGAGCCACCACACCCATGCCCAGCGAAGTTATCTAAATTTCACAACTATTATTAATCTGGAATGGGATGGGTCCCAGATATTCCAGGTAAATAATCTCCCACTTCTGGGAAATTACATCTGGCTTATGCATATTCAATTATATACGGTTGGCCAAAAAGAAAAAAAAAAAGAGACAGAGAGAGAACAAAAAAAAAAAGGAGATTCAGGAAAAGAAAAATGGCCAGGCACGGTGGCTCACGCCTATAATTCTAGCACTTTGGCAGGCTGAGGCAGGCAGATCATGAGATCAGGAGATAGAGACCATCCTGGCTAACACAATGAAACCCTGTCTCTACTAAAAATACAAAAAATTAGCCAGACGTGGGGGCATGCATCTGTAGTCCCAGCTACTCGGGGGACTGAGGCAGGAGAATCGCTTGAAGCTGGGAGGCGGAGGTTGCAGTGAGCCAAGATCGCGCCACTGCACTGCAGCCTGGGCGACAGAGAGAGACTCCGTGTCAAAAACAAAAAAAGAGAAAGAAAACATATTAAATACTGTAGGTGATTCCACATGCTATTTCACCCAGAAAGTATGTATCAGGAGGTATGAATCTGCTGGTCCCTCAATTTCTCATGTACCTTTCATGATATGAGACTCTTATACTCTATAAAGAAGTATATATTTTTGTATAATATACTACTGTACATGGTTCTATGCCTATAAACTGAAGAGGTTTTTTTTTTTTTTTTTGAGACAGAGTCTCACTCTGTCGCCCAGGCTGGAGTGCAGTGGCGCGATCTCGGCTCACTGCAAGCTCCGCCTCGCAGGTTCTCGCCATTGTCCTGCCTCAGCCTCCCGAGTAGCTGGGACTACAGGCGCCCGCCACCGTGCCCAGCTAATTTTTTTGTATTTTTAGTAGAGACAGGAATTTCACCATGTTAGCCAGGATAGTCTCGATCTTCTGACCTCGTGATCTGCCCGCCTCGGCCTCCCAAAGTGCTAGGATTACAGGCATGAGCCACCGCGCCCAGCTGAGGTTTTTTTTTTTTTTTTTTGAGACGGAGTATCGCTCTGTAGCCCTAGCAGGAGTGCAAGGGTATGATCTCAGCTCACTGCAACTTCCATCCACCTCCCAGGTTCAAATGATTCTCCTGCCTCAGCCTCCCAAGTACCTGGGATTACAGACATGTGCCACCACGCCCAGCTAATTTTTGTATTTTTAGTAGAGACAGGGTTTCACCATGTTGGCCAGGCTGGTCTGGAACTCCCAACTGCAGGTGATCCACCCATCTTGGCCTCCCAAAGTGCTGGGATTACAGGTATGAGCCACCACGCCTGGCCCAAACTGAAGAGATTTTTAAAGCAATACCATAAAATAAAGAGATTTTTAAAGCAATTTATCTCATGAAGGACTAATCTGCTGACTTTACATTCTCATGATTATCATTAAAGTCAACATTATCACCCCCTGCTTTTTTTTAAAGAGATGGGGTCTCACTATGTTGTCTAGGCTGGTTGTGAACTCCTGACCTTAAGGGATCCTCCTGCCTAAATTCCCTGAGTCATTAGGTGTACACCCTATTTTATAAACAAGGAAAGCAAAATGTGAATAAGTAAAGTAATTTACCTACAGTCTTAAAGCAAGTGAATAGCAGAACCAGGATTTGACCTCAATTCTATACAACTCTTATTTTACACCAAAGTACCTTAGCTTGTTCTTCAGAGTGCTCATAACTGCCTAGACCATTGCACCTAATCATCTACTCTCTGCCATTTCTTCCTTCTGATTCTCTCATCCCAAATTTCCATCTCTCCAATTCTTTGGTTCTCCAGGTCTCATGGTTTTTCTCACGCCCCTCAGCCCCTATACCCACTTCTTCTGAAACCACAGACTGACCCAGTGAACGTAAATTAAGCTCTTCTGTGATCTTGGCCTCCCGGAGCAGCTCCTCCTGGGTTAGTGGCCGCTCACAGTGGGGCCCCTTTCGCCGTCTTGACTGGCCCTGCCTCTCCTGTACCCGAAGGAACGTTTGTCGTGTATGCTCAGCTGTAGACTGACGCATGGACTTACGACCTGAAAGAGAGTGAGATAAGAAGAAATCTTTGAATTTACGTCCACCTATTTTATTATTTATTTATTATTATTATTTTTGGGACGGAGTCTTGCTCTGTCGCACAGGCTGGAGTGCAGTGGCACGATCTTGGCTCACTGCAAGCTCCGCCTCCCGGGTTCACGCCATTCTCCTGCCTCAACCTCCCGAGTAGCTGGGACTACAGGCGCCCGCCACCACGCCCGGCTAATTTTTTGTATTTTTAGTAGAGACGGAGTTTCACTGTGTTAGCCAGGATGGTCTCGATCTCCTGACCTTGTGATCTGCCAGCCTTGGCCTCCCAAAGTGCTGGGATTACAGGCGTGAGCCACCGCGTCCAGCCCCCACGTCCACCTATTTTATTTATTTATTTTTAAATTTTGTGTTTGGAAATAATTTCCTTTTTTTTTTTGAGACAGAGTCTCGCTCTGTCACCCAGTCTGGAGTGCAGTGGCACAATCTCAGCTCACTGCAAGCTTCGCCTCCCAGGTTCACGCCATTCTCCTGCCTCAGCCTCCCAAGTAGCTGGGATTACAGGCAACCACCACCATGCCCGGCTAATTTTTTTGTGTTTTCAGTAGAGACGGGGTTTCACTGTGTTAGCCAGGATGGTCTCGATCTCCTGACCTTGTGATCTGCCCGCCTTGGCCTCCCAAAGTGCTGGCATTATAGGCGTGAGCCACTGCGCCCGGCCAGAAATAATTTCTTTTCTTTTCTTCTTTTTTTTTTTTTTTTGAGACAGAATCTCGCTCTGTCGCCCGGGTTGGAGTGCACTGGCATGATCTCGGCTCACTCCAACCTTTGCCTCCCGGGTTCAAACAATTCTCCTGCCTCAGATTCCCGAGCAGCTGGGACTACAGGTGCATGCCACCATGTCCAGCTAATTTTTTGTATTTGTAGTAGAGATGGGGTTTCGCCTTGAAATAATTTCAGACCTACAAAGTTGCAAGAATGGTACAAGGAATACTCATGTATCTTTTTACCCCATCACCTATTGGTAATATTTTGGCCCTTTTGCATTTTGTATGTGTGGTTTTTTTCTGAATGATCTAAATTAGATAACTAAAGTTGTAAATATCATGGCCTTTATCCCTAAATATTTCAGTGTGTATTTCCTAAGAATGAGGATTTTCCTATCCATAGTAAGTTATCAACATCAGTAAATTTTTTTCTTTTTATTTTTTTTGAGACGGAGTTTTGCTCTTGTTGCCCAGGCTGGAGTGCAATGGCGTGGTCTTGGCTCACTGTAACCCCTGCCTCCCAGGTTCAAGCAATTCTCCTGACCCAGCCTCCCAAGTAGCTGGGATTACAGGGGCCCACCATCACACCTGGCTAATTTTTGTATTTTTAGTAGAGACGGAATTTCACCATCTTGGCCAGGCTGGTCTTGAACTCCTGACCTCAGGTGATCCGCCCGCCTTGGCCTCCCAAAGTGATGGCATTATAGGCATGAGCCACTGCACCCGGCAACATCAGTAAATTTAACACTGATATGATACTTTATTATCATATTCCAATTTTCCCAATTGACCCAAATATCCCTACTCACTGTCAGAGCCGTCATCTTGTAGTTCTAGTGGCAATAGTGCCTTCTCTTCTCGGGCCTTTTGAGAGCTACCAGCCGGGGTGTTGACCTTTCGAGGCCTTAAGCTCTTGAGAGGCTCCTGAGGACAGATTGGAATCAGATACCGTGGAACAGAAGAAGTAAGGAGAAATATGAGGATCTCAATGAGAGAAAACTAGCATTGCCAGAAATGGAAGTGGCAAAGGGAGTACTGGGACCTGATGAAAGAGGGAATAGGCATTGAGGAAATTCAAGACAACTAGGACTCCTCCTGTACCTTATAGGCCTTGGTGACTACTCGGCGCTTCCTTCTTGGCTCTTCTGCTTCTCCATCACTGGATGGTTCATCCCCTTCATCAATATCAAAGTCAGAGTCCACTTCGTCCTCTGTATCTGACTGGTCCCCTTGATACTCATCATCTCCGGATTCCTAAGGACACAGGGAGATGAGGGTTGGCTGGCAATGGAAGCCTTAATGACCCTTCAGGAGGAACAGAATCTCTCAACTTTCTTGATGAAGGTTGCCCTACTCTCCTTCCTAATCCAGCCCTTCATTTTCCTCAAGCAAGAAAACTTTCTTTTTTTTTTTTTTGAGATGAAGTCGCCAGGTTAGAGGGCAGTGACACGATCTTGGCTCACTGCAATCTCTGCCTCCCAGGTTCAAGCCATTCTTCTGCCTCAGCCTCCCGAATAGCTGGGACTACAGGTGCCCGCCACCTCGCCCAGCTAGTTTTTTTTTTTTTGTATTTTTTTTTTAGTAGAGATGGGGTTTCACCGTGTTAGCCAGGATGGTCTCGATCTCCTGACCTCGTGATCCGCCCGTCTCAGCCTCCCAAAGTGCTGGGATTACAGGCTTGAGCCACCAAGCCCGGCCGAAAACTTCCTAGCTTTCTTAGCTGCTTTCTAGCTTTCTTAGCTGCTTTCTAGCTTTCTTAGCTGCTTTCTAGCAGCCTTTGGCTGCAGTACCACCTCCTTCCAACATTAATTGATAGCCCTTTACCTGCAACACACTGTGTTAAGTACTGGGAAACAAAAGGATATGGTTTAGTCTCTACCTTCAGGGGCTTACAGTAAAGGGGATAACATAATCTTACTTATTTTTTTTTTTTGAGATGTGGGTCTTGGCCAGGCATGGTGGCTCATGCCTGTAATCCCAACATTTTGGGAGGCTGAGGTAGGCAGATCACTTGAGGTCAAGAGTTTGAGACCAGCCTGGCCAACATGGTGAAACCCTGTCTCTACTAAAAATACAAAAATTAGCTGGGCATGGTGATGCACACCTGTAGTCCCAGCTACTTGGGAGGCTGAGGCAGGAGACTCACTTGAACCCAGGAGGCACAGGTTGCAGTGAGCTGAGATAGTGCCACTGCACTCCAGCCGGGGCGACAGGGCGAGACACTATCTCAAAAAAAAAAAGCATGAAGAGGAGTTAAACTATGGTTGAAAACACTGTTAGTATTTAGACAGTCAAGAGGGAAGAAGGAATCATGGGCAGATGAAATAGCAGAAACAAAGGCGCAGAAATGGTAATGTGTACGGCATGTTTATGGAATAAGGATATAGATCTAAGTAAAACTTTTCTCTGTCAAGAAACCTCGTCAGCCAACTGCATTTCGCTCCAGCACTGCCTCCTTCCAACACTGATTGCACTGTAGGACTATATGATTTGAAAAGAAGGTTGCGGCCGGGCGCAGTGGCTCATGCCTGTAATCCCTGCACTTTGGGAGGCCGAGGCGGGTGGATCATAAGGTCAGGAGATCGAGACCATCCTGGCTAACACGGTGAAACCCCGTCTCTACTAAAAATAGAAAAAATTAGCCGAGCGTGGTGGCAGATGCCTGTAGTCCCAGCTACTCAGGAGGCTGAGGCAGGAGAATGGTGTGAACCTGGGAGGTGGAGCTTGCAGTGAGCCGATATCGCGCCACTACACTCCAGCCTGGGCGGCAGAGTGAGACTCCGTCTCAAAAAAAAAAAAAGAAAAAAAGAAAAGAAGTTTGCATTCTTGCATTCCATTTATGGAGAAACTTAAATGTCACACTAATAAACACAATTTTAACCTGCAGACCAATAATTCTCAATCCCCTCCATCTCCTTATTTGTCCGACCATTGATAATCATTGTTGATGTAAACTAAAGTTACTGAGAGAAATATGTGTCGTTCCTCAGGTGTGTTGGGACAGAAAAACAGCTGAGTACTGCTACTATGGATAACGGAGAGCCACCGAAGATATAGGGGAGGGGTAACAGTATGTACAAGGGTATTTCAGAAAGCTCTGGAGGCAGTTAGATGGCCTGGAGTAGAGAATGTGAAGTACAGCCTAGACCTGAGGTGATACTGTTTAGGGCTAGAATGGCAGCCATATTAGAAAGAAAAGGGAAAAAAGTCAGTTGAGGGAGAGGGAGTCAACTGGGCTGGGTGACACCTCGCACATGTGGCTCTCTCTTCAATCAGTGATACAGACTAAAGGGCTAATCTTGGTACACATGATGCCAAAGCAAGCAAGTAACACAGATGGTTGACCCTCCAAGCCAGCCAGAGTTCAATTTTGCACTGATGACCATCATTTCCTCCCAATTGATGCCTGTAAAAGACAGCCTGGGAACACATTAATCCCCTCAGCCTTAATCTGGTATTAAGCCATATCACCGGAGGGTAGTAGATTAACCACACATTAGCTTAGTGCCCAATCAAAATACTTGCACTAAATTACTACCATTCCTTTGGCTTTTATTGAGTCATTAATAGACATCACTAGATAAGAGAATGTTTGTATATCATCTATGAAAACCGTTACTTTTTATAATATAAGGATATAATGATAAATGCTCCCTAGGATTTAAGACTGAATAAGTTTGTCTCCCTTGAAGAACTTGTATGCTTCTTTCTTACTAAAAAAAGAAATACAAGTTGGCTACCAGGAAGCTCACAGCTAAATTTAATATCAATTGCTATTACCATTTTAGCAGAGGTTCCTGGTACAATTACTTCTGATCTGTCTCTATTTTTACCATTCCTACTTTTTGTTTATATTGTAAGCCTCCTTAAATCCTTGTTGGAAGCATGAAGGGTACATATTAAATAACGAGTCGTAAAATGACAGAAATAGGAAAATGGCCTTAGAGGAGGGATGAGAAAGTTCTATTTTAAACTAGTTGGTCAGGGCTGTGTCAGTAATGACTCAGTGATGTGGGTTGTTTTGTTTTTGTTTTTTTTTTTAAATGGAGTCTCGCTCTGTCGCCCAAGCTGGAGTGCAGTGGAGTGATCCACTGCAACCTCCGCGTCCCGGGTTCAAGCGATTCTCCTGCCTCAGCCTCCTAAGTAGCTGGGATTACAGGTGCGTGCCACCACGCCCAGCTAATTTTTTTGTATGTTTAGTAGAGATGGGGTTTCACCATGTTGGTCAGGCTGGACTCGAACTCCTGACCTTGTGATCCACCTGCCTCAGCCTCCCAAAGTGCTGGGATTACAGGCGTGAGCCACCACACCCAGCCCCTAAGTCCTGTGGGCTCTATTCCTTAATTTCTCTTGAATCTTCCTGTTTCTCTACTGCCATGCCGCCTTCAAGCCATTCTCATTACAGAGTCAGTAATCTTTCTAAAGTACAAATTTTATCGTGGAACTCTGATGACTCTTTTCAGTCCTCTGGATGAACAGCAAAACTCCTTAACATGGCTCACAAGGCCCTAAATGATCTGGCCCATACCTACTCCCTCCAGGCTTATCAATCTTTAGTCTCCTTCATGCTCTGGAGAATGAAAGTAGACTTGCAGGTCCTAGACTAGGATCTCAATGTCTTTACATACTCTCCGGGACCTGCTCTGTGGACTAACCTTTCTCCTTCTCTCACTTTTCATCAAGCTAAGGTCTACTTTTCAAACTGTCCTCAGCTTAAACATCATCCCTCCAGGGATGCCTATCCTGATCAACAGCTTCGGTTCAGATGTATTACCTTAACAGTCTATCTTATATCTTACACCTTGTTTTAGTCCTTATCACACATTTTGTTTGTTTTTGAGACGGAGTCCTGCTCTGTCGCCCAGGCTGGAGTGCAGTGGTATGATTTCGGCTCACTGCAACCTCCTCCTCCCAGGTTCAAGCGATTCTCTGTCTCAGCCTCCTGAGTAGCTGGGACTATAGGCTCAGACCACCACGCCTGGCTAATTTTTGTATTTTTAGTAGAGACTGGGGTTTTACCATGTTGGCCAGGATGGTCTTGATCTCCTGACCTTGTGATCCACCTGCCTCGGCCTTCCAAAGTGCTGGGACTACATGCGTGAGCCACCGTGCCCTTCCTATCACACAGTATTTTAACTGTTAACCCAGCCAGTTACCCCACTGGGGCATGGAGTATGTAAGGACAGAGCACTGTTTTTAATATTCCAGGTTTCCCTAGAGCCCAATACAACCTATCACCGATGGCATGCACTGGGTACTCAACACATTTAAGAAACGGGTAGATTCAACTAATAAAAATTTAGCAAGTGGCAGCCCAGTCCGGACACCTCACACATAATGTTGAACAAAAAAGACCATCCCTAACTTTATACAGTTTACAATGCAATAGGAAAGCATAAGCAAGTAAGCAAACCGAATCTAATTACAAACTGAAATATGTTCTGTGGGAGAAATAAATGGGGACACTAGTTAGGACAGTCAAGGAAGGATTATCTTCCTGAGAAAACATACACATGGAGACCTGAAAGCTGAAAAAGCAGTGGACTAATCTCCTCTACTTTTGGAGCAGTTCCTTTCCATGTCTCAGATGAATAATCCGGCAGTGGGCCAACGAGTATACACCGAGCGACTGACTACTACTATCTGTGTGCCTCGCGTATGCTGGAGGTCAGAAGTACAGTGAGAGATGGAACCACGCAAGTACGCGGTAGGTTTCTGCCGTTCTCTGGAGTGCCTCCGCAAAGCTTCCCCGTCTCATGCCCCTTTGACCCCAACCAGAGGTCTCCCTTCTAGGACTCCACACTATCCGTCCCCCTGCCCTGCCCCGCCCCCTGGCTCCGATTCACCGCACCCATCTCGAGTATCAGCTCCCAGAGTTCCGCTCTATTCCCCGCCCTCTTTTTCTTTGTCCGGAGATCCTCCCTCCAGGGCTCCTCTTCGCTTCCTCCCCTCCCTTTTCCCAGGCCCGGATCTTGCCTCTGTGAAACCCCCATAAGTCGTCTGGTAGAACTCATCTTCCTCCTCTGCCTCCAGAAGCCCAGAAAGCCGATTCCCAGCGGTCTTCCGGGGTGCCCGGCCACCAGCCAAACTCATACCGCCTACCGAGACTGCTCCGCCACCTGCAGCCCCTCACCAGCTCGCTTCTGGGAGCTCGACGCTCGACACCACTACCTGCGGGTGGACACCAGCGGCGGAAGTCGGCCGTCTACAGGCAGAAGTAACAGAGTGTCGAGAGACTCATAGTCCCACCCTCTAAATTCTCTTTACTGTTCAGCCTCTCCTACTCCTGCGCGGAGCCTCTAGGCCGCTTGCCCTAGTACCCAGCGATCTGCCTTGCCCAATGAGTCCACTTGGTGGCACGACGACCCCCATAAACCTAAGTCGACACATTTTCTTTTATTTATTTTTATTTTTAATTTATATATATATATATATACACACATATATACACACACACACACACACATACATATTTTTTTCGTAGGGATGGAGTCTCGCTCTGTCGCCAGACTGGAGTGCAGTGGCATGATCTCAGCTCACTGCAACCTCCCACTTCCCGGCTGAAGCGATTCTCCCCAAGTAGCTGGGATTACAGGCGCCCGCCACCATGCCCAGCTAATTTTTGTATTTTTAGTAGAGACGGCTTTCACCATGTTGGCCAGGCTGGTCTCAAACTCCTAACCTCAGGTGATCCGCCCGCTTCGGCCTCCCAAAGTGCTGGTATTACAGGCGTGAGCCACCGCGCCGGGCTCACATTTTCTTTTAGAAGAGGTCATTCTCTCCGGTCCAGTCCGTTTTCCACACTGCTGCCAGTAGGAAACTTTCAAACTTTCTAAAAACCCAGATTTTGCCACTCCTCTCCTCGACATTTTTTAATGGCTCCACATCATCTACAAGATAAAGTCCAAAATCCTTGAGAAAGAAAGCATAATATTGTGGTTAAAAACAGCCATAGCCGGGCGCGGTGGCTCAAGCCTGTAATCCCAGCACTTTGGGAGGCCGAGACGGGCGGATCACGAGGTCAGGAGATCGAGACCATCCTGGCTAACACGGTGAAACCCCGTCTCTACTAAAAAATACAAAAAACTAGCGGGGCGAGGTGGCGGCGCCTGTAGTCCCAGCTACCCGGGAGGCTGAGGCAGGAGAATGGCGTGAACCCGGAAGGCAGAGCTTGCGGTGAGCTGAGATCCAGCCACAGCACTCCAGCCTGGGTGACAGAGCGTAGACTCCGTCTCAAAAAAAAAAAAAAAAAAAAAAAAAAACAGGGTGTATATACACAAAGGAATACTATTTAGCCATTAAAAAGAACAAAATCCTGTCATTTGCAGCAACATGGATGGAATTGGAAGACATGTTAACTGACTTAAGCCACGAACAGAAAGTTAAACACTGCGTGTTCTCACTCATGTGGACGCTTTAAAAAAATTGATTTCATAGAAGTAAAAAATAGAACAGATGATACTGGGGGCTGGGAAGAGCAGGGGGAAGGAAGGGACAGGGAAAGGTTTGTTAAAAGACACAAAATTGTGGCTCACACCTGTAATCCCATCACTTTGGGAAGCCGAGGGTGTGGATCATGAGGTCAGGAGTTCACGACCAGCCTGGCCAAGATGGTGAAACCCCATCTCCACTAAAAATACAAAAATTAGCTGGTCATGGTGGTGGGCACCTGTAATCCCCAGTTACTTGGGAGGCCAAGGCAGAGAATTGCTTGAACTCCGGAGGCGGAGGTTGCAGTGAGCCAAGATCGCGCCATTTGCACTCCAGCCTCGGAAACAGAGCGAGACTCTGTCTCAAAAAAAAAAAAAAAAAAAAAAAAAAAAAAAGACAAAATTGGGCCAGGCACAGTGGCTCACGCCTAGTAATCCTAGCACTTCAGGAGGTTTAGGCGGGCAGATCACCAAGTCAAGAGATTATGACCATCCTGGCCAACATGGTGAAACCCCGTCTCTACTACAAACACAAAAATTAACTGGGTGTGGTGGCGCACACCTGCAGTCCCAGCTACTCGGGAAGCTGAGGTAGGAGAATCGCTTGAACCCGGGAGGCAGAGGTTGCAGTGAGCTGAGATCATGCCACTACGCCCCAGCCTGGCAACAGAGCAAGACTCCATGTGAAAAGAAAAAAAAAAAAAAAAAAAGACAAAAAATTACCGTTTTTTTTGAGACGGGGTCTCTGTTGCCCAGGCTGGAGAGCAGCAGCAGGATCATGGCTCGCTGTATACTTGACCTCCTGGGCTCAAGCTGTCCTCCCACCTTGGCCTCCAAAAGTGAGAGGTTTACAAAGTGAGCTGATTAAAGCCGTGAGCCACCACAGCGGCCCCAAATTACATTTGTTTGTTCGTTTGTTCATTTGTTTGTTTGAGATAGGATCTCACTCTGTCACCCAGGCTGGAGTGCAGTGATGCAATCACTGCTCACTGCAGTCTCAACCTCCTGGGTTCAAGTGATCATCCCACCTCAGCCTCCCAGGTAACTGGAACTACAAGCTCATGTCACCACACCCGGCTAATTTTTTGTACTTTTTGTGAAGATGAGATTTCACTATGTTGCCCACGGTGGTCACCTGGGCTCAAGTGATCCCCACTCCTCAACGTCTCAATGTGCTGGGATTACAGGCCTGAGCCACCTCGCTTGGCTCCCAATTACATTTAGACAGGAGGAATAAATTCTATCGTTCTTGGCTGGGTGTGGTGGCTCATGCCTGTAATCCCAACACTTTGGGAGGCTGAAGTGGGCAGATCATCTGAGATCAGGAGTTTGAGACTAGCCTGGCCAACATGGCAAAACCCATCTCTACTAAAAATACAAAACTTAGCCAGGCGTGTTGGTGGGTGCCTGTAATCCCACCTACTCAGGAGGCAGAGGCAGGAGAATCACTTGAACCCCAGAGGCAGAGGTTGCAGTGAGCCAAGATCGCACCATTGCACTCCAGCCTGGGCAATAAGAGTGAGACTCCATCTCAAAAAAAAAAAAAAAATTCTAGTGTTCCATACCACTGGGGGATGACTATAATTAACAATAATATATAGTGTCAAACAGCTAGAAGGATATTAAATGTTTGTGTTGGAAACAAATAAATGATACATTTGTGAGGCCAGGCACTAGGGCTCACGCCTGTAATCTCAGCACTTTGGGAGGCTGAGGTGGGCAGATTATTCCAGGTCGGTAGTTCAAGACAAGCCTGACTGACATGGTGAAACCTTGTCTCTACTAAAAAGTACAAAAATTGGCCAGGAGTGGTGGCAGGTGCTGTAGTCCCAGCTACTTAGGAGGCTGAGGCATGAGAATCGCTTGAAACCAGGAGGTGGAGGTTGTAGTGAGCTGACATGGTGCCACTGCACTCCAGCTTGGATGACAAAGTAAGACACCATCTCAAAATAATAAATAAATAAATAAATGATACATTTTTTAGATGATAATGTAAAAATATCATCTAAATAATTAGCATATGCTAATTATCCTGATCTGATCACTATATATTTTATGTATTGAAACATCACTATGTACCCCATAAATATGTACAATTATGTGTCAATTAAAAATTAAAATAAATTAAAACAACAAAAAGAGAACACAGCTTTAGAGTCAGCCAGACCTGAATTTGAGTGTGAGCTTTAAGGTCTTTTAGCTGTATGACTTTGGACAAGTTGCTTTACTTCTCTGAATCTCAGTTTTCTCATCTACAAAGTGGGACTGATAACAATACCTATCTTTTAAGGTTGTAGAAGATTAAGAGATATAATTCTTGGCCAGGCGCCATGGCTCACGCCTATAATCCCAGCACTTTGGGAGGCCGAGGCGGATGGATCACAAGGTCAGTAGTTCAAGACCAGCATAGCCAATATGGTGAAACCCTGTCTCTACTGAAAATGTAAAAATTAGCCGGGCGTGGTGGCAGACGCCTGTCGTCCCAGCTACTTGAGAGGCTGAGGCAGGAGAATCGCTTGAACCCGGGAGACAGAGGTTGCAGTAAGCCAAGATCGTACCCCTGCACTGCAGCCTGGGCGACACAGCAAGATTCTGTCTCAAAAAAAAAAAAAAAAAAAAAAGACAGAGAGAGGTAATTCTTGTAAACTGCTTAGCACAGTGTTTAGTAAGTGCATAGTAAATTTCAGTATGTGGTAACTACAACATGGCATTCAGTATTCAGATCCTTCATAATTTAGCTTCTCCCTGTCTTTCTAGTCACACCTTCTGCCACATCACTACTCCAGCATCACTCCTCCAACACCCAATTCTCCGTCATGCCTCTACGCCTTTCTTTCTCCTTAGAATCCTTTTCCTTTCTTGTCTAATTTTATGGGATAGTGGAGTCTTCCTGAACACCCATTCCTCTCTTTCCAGGCACAATTTGTATAACTGTGGAGAGGATGCCTTCTGTAGTCTCTGGAATAGTTCCAATCTCAAATATTGTCTGTTGTAAAGACTCTGTTCCCATTTTTTATTCTGAAAATATGGTTATCAAACCAAATCACTTATACAAAGTTTATGATGGCACCTATTACACTGTATTCTAGTGATTCACATGTCTGTTCCCTTCATTAGTCTGTGATCTTTTTGAGGGCAGGGGCTTAATCTTTTCCTTTTTTTAATTAAAAAAATTTTTTTGGAGACATGGTTTTGCTCTGTCACCCAGGCTGGAGAGAAGTGGTGCAATTTTAGCTCAGTGCAGCCTAGATCTCCCAGGATCAAGCGATCACCCACCTCAGTTTCGTGAGTAGCTGCGACTATAGGCGCGCGCCACCATGCTCAGCTAATTTTTGTACTTTTTGTAGAGATGGGATTTTTGCTGTGTTGCCCAGGCTGGTCTTGAACTCCTGAACTCAAGCAATCTGCCTGCCTCGGCTCCCAAAGTGTTGGGATTACAGGAGTGAGCCATCCTGCCTGATGATGGGCTTAATCTTCATCTATGTATACCAGGAACTCTAATAGAGCCTGGGACGTAGCTTGGGCTAAATAATGTTAATTGAGCAAATTAATTAATGAATGATTAATTGAATAAGCCATCCTCTTATTGTGGAATCCTTTCCTTGCTCTTGCTAGTCCCCACCCCTTCATTCTAATCTTAGAAACTGTTCTGGCCAGGCGTGGTATCTCACACCTGTAATCCCAGCTCTTTGGGAGGCCGAGGCAGGCAGATCACGAGGTCAGGAGATCGAGACCATCCTGGCTGACACGGCGAAACCCTGTCTCTACTAAAAATATAAAAAATTAGCCAGATGTGGTGGCACGTGCCTATAATCCCAGCTACTTGGGAGCCTGATGCAGGAGAATCGCTTGAACCCAGGAGGTGGAGGCTGCAGTGAGCCAAGATCGTGCCACTGTACTCTAGCCTGGGCAACAGAGGGAGACTCTGTCTCAAAAAAATAATAAATAAATAAATAAAATAAAGAAAATGTTCTTTTTTTTTTTTTGAGACGGAGTCTTGCTCTGTCGCCCGGGTTGGAGTGCAGTGGCCGGATCTCAGCTTACTGCAAGCTCCGCCTCCCGGGTTTACGCCATTCTCCTGCCTCAGCCTCCCGAGTAGCTGGGACTACAGGCGCCAGCCACCTCGCCTGGCTAGCTTTTTTTTTGTATTTTTCAGTAGAGACGGGGTTTCACCGTGTTAGCCAGGATGGTCTCGATCTCCTGACCTCGTGATCCGCCCGTCTCGGCCTCCCAAAGTGCTGGGATTACAGGCTTGAGCCACCGCGCCCGGCCAAATAAAGAAAATGTTCTAAGATATGAAGGAAACTTTAATAAAGATGTGGGTGTGCACTCACATGTACTGAAGTCTGTACCTGTGGCCCTACTTTGAGGTCATTGGATTGTACACCCTTTCCCAAAGCATGTATTGGTGAACTCCCTTTTCTGTTTCCTTGGAGGCACTAAGCCAACATGTCCTGCTCTGCCCCTGTTTCCACACCCTGTCACGTCACCACAGTTCTACTATGTCAGGAATGTTACTGGAGAGGAGTGGTTCCATGACTCAGAGGACACCCCAGGGACTTAGTGGGAGTGGGGGCGCCCCAGGGACCGAGTTGGAGTTGATGAAATTAAAAATAAAAATAGTGGTAGTTGGTGAAAATAAAAACTAAAAATATAAAAAATTTGCTGGGCGTGGTGGTGTGTGCCTGTAGTCCCAGCTAATCGGGAGGCTGAGGCAGGAGAATCGCTTGAACCCGGAAGGTGGAGGTTGCAGTAAGTGGAGCGCCACTGCACTTCAGCCTGGGCGACAGAGCCAGACTCTGTCTCAAAAAATAAATAAAATAAAATAAAATTCACAGATTAGCTCACAGGGAGAAGATTCCTCTGTTTGACTGCGTTGGTCATTCTGGGATTTATTAGTCTGTTTCCAATTTTAAAATCAGAAACAGCTTTACATCAACACCAGCCGATTTCTGAAGTAACTCAGGAAATGGTAGCAACCCTATGCCTTTCCGGAAAACAAGGATAATTTATTCAACAAATATTTATTTATTGAATACCTATGAGCCAAATCCTGTGCTAGACCGTGTGCCCCTCACCAGTTCCTGTCCTGTTTAGTTGAGTGGAGGGTATAGGTATAGGCAATTATAAAATACTTCAACACTACAAAATTCCGCTGCTGTGGAATTACAAACAAGATTTTGTCTACTTTCGGTGCCCAAAGGAAGACGAATAATCCAGCAGGTGGCAGCAGGGAAACAATTATTTTAGATCTTCGTAAGGGAGGAGTAGAAGTAAATGCCTGGGGATTTATTTTTTATTTTTTTTTTGAGGCGGAGTTTCGCACTTGTTGCCCAAGCTGGAGTGCAATGGCGCCATCTCGGCTCACCGCAACGTCTGCCTCCCAGGTTCAAGCAATTCTCCTGCCTCAGCCTCCCGGGTAGCGAGTAGCTGGGATTACAGGCACGCTCCACCACGCCTGGGTAATTTTGTATTTTTAGTAGAGAAGGGGTTTCTCCATGTTGATCAGGCTGGTGTTGAATTCCCGACCTCAGGTGATCCGTCCGCCTTGGCCTCCCAAAGTGCTGGGATTACAGGTGTGAAGCCACTGCGCCCGGCCTTCTTTTTTTTTTTTTTTTTGAGACTGAGTTTCGCTCTTCTTGCCCAGGCTCGAGTGCAATGGCGCGATCTCGGCTCGCTGCAACCTCGACCTTCTGGGTTCAAGCGATTCTCCTGCCTCAGCCTCCCGACTAGCTGGGATTACAGGCGCCCGCCACCACGCCCAGCTAATTTTTTGTATTTTTAGTAGAGACGGGATTTCACCATGTTGGCCAGGCTGGCCTCGTACTCCTGAGCTCAGATGATCCACCCGCCTTGGCCTCCCAAAGTGCTGGGATTTCAGGCGTGAGCCACGTGCCCGGCCTGCATGGAGATATTCTATGGATGTTCGGGTCCTAGGTTACTTTATGAGGACCCACAAGACATCTAGAAAGAGGATAATCAGGCCATTCTGGGGGTTACAAAACCTGTTTTTTGTTTGTTTTTTGAGACAGAGTTTCGCTCTGTCTCCCAGGCTGGAGAACAGTGGCGCGATCTCCGCTCACTGCAAGCTCCGCCTTCCAGGTTCACGCCATTCTCCTGCCTCAGCCTCCCGAGCAGCTGGGACTACAGGCGCCCGCCAACGCGCCCGGCTAATTTTTTGTATTTTTAGTAGGGACGGGGTTTCACCGTGTTAGCCAGGATGGTCTCGATCTCCTGACCTCGTGATCCACCCGCCGCGGCCTCCCAAAGTGCTGGGATTACAGGAGTGAGCCACCGCGCCGGGCCACCAAACCTATTTTAATGGAGTTCTTTCACGGGCTATGAATTTGAGAGGATCTATCTAACCGACCCTTACCCCGAATGTTTTCCCATTTCTCTTCATTTTATTCATTCCACAGATAATTATGGAGCCCCTACTATGTACAAAGTCACGGGAGGAGCTGGAGATACAAGAGTGAACCAAACAGTCCTTGCTCCCCAGAAGTTTTACAGTCTGTTCAGAGAGACAAGTCTTCCCACCAGGGTTCATAGCCTACGGGGTACTTTGTTAAAAACGAGCAAGGTTACTACGAAAACTAAAATGGGAGAAATTTTTCTGTGTATCTCCATGCCCTTTGGAGCACAGATAATTGACAGTTGGAGGCTAAAGGGCTTGGGTCCCAGGAAGGTTGTGATAAGTCCCTGATTGCCTCCCGTGCCCTTTTTTGACAGGTCTTCACAGATTCATGCATCAAATATTTGCTAAACTCCGTCACTGTGCCTAGCTTTGTGCTTGAGGCAAACAAAACACACATCTCTTTCGAATGCCATTCAGAGGAAGGTAAGACAGGCACGCACGTTTAACTAAATAGTAAACAGAGTAGTAAAACAGGAAAAAGACTAAGAAGAGTTCTTGGTCACAAAACATTAAATGTTTTGTGATATTCGACACCTTAACGTCTCTGACTTGACACCAGTACACACGCAGAGAGTTCTTTCCTGGGTTAGGAATTTCAGACGACTTGGCTGACCGACTCTTGTCCCGAGTTCCGATCACTCAGCCCAGTCCTAGCAAAAAGCTGAAACTAAAAGAATCTGCCGAGCCACCGTAGGAAAGGTCGGCCAAACCGCGCGCGCACATCTTCCACCCGTGGACTCGTCAGGGCGTGAGACCTGCCTCACGTGACCATTAGCAGCCTCCCGATTGGTTTTGCTCCTTTTCTCTCCCCAATCAGTGGGCTGATGCACCGAGAAGGTCGGGCGCATGCGCAGTGCTCGGATTTTTTTGCTTGGCTATCCCGAGTGAAGCGAACGGGTTGGGCGATAAACAGGCCGTGGCTAGGGAGGACGGAGAGAGGGGCGTTCGCTCCTCTTGGACTTTTCATGCCTCGTTTTTTTTCCCAGATGTGGCTTGGTCTGGACGCAAGGTCCCAGCAGCCAGCTTAAGCTTACTCTTTTGTGAAAGGGGAAAGTATCTCCTATGGAAAGCAGTTAAACTTGTGGAGGGAGTGCGAGACGTGAGTTCTCCCCCATGCCAGGCGAATGGTGAGGCCTTGAGCTGGTCCAGGAGCCGGCTCGACGTGTCTGAGGGAGGCCCCAGAAGGGGCGGGGAGGTGGCCCTGAGGACACGGGTTCTGTAAAGAGACGTTGGGAAGATTCGATTCCGAGAAGAGGAAGCGCCGGATTGAAAGAGAGCCAGGCCTCTGAGTGGGAGGGGGCTGCTAAGATGGCGTCGGCCTCCTCCGGGCCGTCGTCTTCGGTCGGTTTTTCATCCTTTGATCCCGCGGTCCCTTCCTGTACCTCGTCCTCAGGTAAGCCGGGCAGGGCGTGGGTAGGGAGCTGGTGAGGAATATGGGATGGGAGGAAGAGCGAGACCTAAGAGGGTACCTGTAGCTGGGAATGTCCTAGGGGTTACCGGTAAGCGGGGGCGAACTGGGCTTTCAAATAGGAATTTCCGAGCGGGCAGGAGGAGTTTGAGGAAAAGATAAGTTTGATTAAGAAGTTGTCGAAAACGTTGGTTGTCTTTGAGGAGGAGAGATGGAGATTGAAGGTGGGGGTAGGTGGCCGGGCGCGGTGGCTCACGCCTGTAATCTCAGCACTTTGGGAGGCCGAGGCGGTTGGATCATTTGAGGTCGGAAGTTCGAAACGAGCCTGGCCAACGTAGTGAAACCTCGTCTCTACTGAAAATACAAAAATTAGCCGGGCAGTAGTGGCGTGCGCCTGTAATCCCAGCTACTGGAGAGGCTGAGGCGGGAGAATCCCTTGAGCCTGGGAGGCAGAGGTTGCGGTGAGCCGAGATTGGGCCACTGCACTCCAGTCTGGGGGAGAGAGTGAGACCCAGTCTCAAAAAAAAAAAAAAAAAGAAGGTGGGGGTAGGAAACAAGAGAAACGGAAGGGAATAGAGAAACTTAAGAAAGTAAATGGAGGCCTAAGAAGTAGAGAGGAACTACTTAGTGTGAGAGGCAGGTAGAATCTAAGTTGATTGTGGGCTAATTGGATGAAAATGTTGAAGAGAAGCCATGGGACTTAAAAGATATTTAAGAGTTATTGGACGCTTTCGATTTCTGGAGAGGTAGGGAATCGTGAATTTTGTTGCGGTGGCTGGGAGGAGTTGAAGCCATCTTTTCCGTCAGATACTCCCCTAATGTGTCACCCCTTCTCACTTCGCACCCCCATCCTTAGGCGCGCACAGGCACACAGACACACATACACATTTTCTCAGACTAACTCCTTTGGTAATTCCCAACTCTAAACTGCCCAACTTTGGGAAGGAATGGAAATTTTGAAGAGAGCCTAAGGAATGTAGGAAATTAAGGTCAAAGACCTTAAAAACATGGGAAAGATGGAATGGAGTCTTGAATTGCAGTAGAGACTGCGAGAAGTGATGTTTTGGAAATTAGGCCTGAGAAGAAAGATGGGCGCGGGGTGACTGTAAGTGTTGTGGGGGAGTATTGCATAATAGAAAATGGACTGGAAGAATGCTTAGGCTGTATCAGGAGATTGGAATTTGGAGAATGGAGCCAGGTTAATGTAGAGAGTTCAATGTATTAATAGTTAGAAACGAATGAAGATTGAGGGAGGGCTGAGGAGGCTCACAAGAAAAGCAATAGATTGTGTGTAGGAGAGAAAGTGTGTGTGTGGGGGGGGTGGGGGGCGGGAGGTGAGTCAGAAACTGAGCGCTTCCATCAGAAGTGTCTGATGTTTCACGGTAACTGCTGCTTTTACACTGTGAATAGACGCTGGCAGATGTTGGATGCTTTGCTTGAGATTTTGGTATTTCCTCAGGCCTGGTATTGCGTTTTTGCTATTTAGAATTTGCTGAGTAGGATTCCTTCCACCTTTCACATTCCAGCTCAGATGCTGGAATATCTAGTCACACATATCTTCTTTGTAAGCTGCAGTTTTATTTGTGTATCTCTATTTTTAGTTTGTTGAGAGGGGATTTTTTTTTACCTTTCCTATAAAAGTATTAGGGAACCAGAACAACTCATGCTGCATTATAAGCATGAAATAGGATAAAGTAAAAGTGACAGGGTTTTTATTTTTAATAGAGTAGCTCCTTAATTTGAAACCTGTTCCCCCTCTAATCCCCAACCCAGAAAGAAGAAAGGTTATGTATGGTCCGTAAACAAACTTCTCAACTATTAAGTTAGGTGTTTGCTCTGTACTCTTTGATATTTTGTAGGTCTTTATGTTTTCTGTCAGATGCTCTCCCTAACAGTTAATAATACAAATACAAATTGTATAAATTTTTTTTTTTTTTTTTTGGAGACAGAGTATCGTTTTGTCACCCAGGCTGGAGTGCAGTGGTGCCATCTTGGCTTACTGCAGCCTCTGCCTCCCAGGTTCACATGAGTCTCCTGACTCAGCCTCCCAAGTAACTGGGAATACAGGCATGTGCCATCAAGCCTGGCTATTTTTTTTTTTTTTTTTTTGTATTTTTAGTAGAGATGGGGTTTCATCATGTCAGCCAGCGTGGTCTCAAACTCCTGACCTCAAGTAATCCGCCCACTTCAGCCTCCCAAAATGCTGGGATTACAGGTGTATTGCAAGGTCAGGAGTTCAAGACCAGCTTGGCCAACATGGTGAAACCCCATCTCTACTAAAAATACAAAAAAATTAGCCAGGCATATTGGCGCAGGCCTGTAATCCCAGCTACTTAGGAGGCTGAGTCAGGAGAATTGCTTGAACCCAGGAGGCAGAGGTTGCAGTGAGCTTAGATTGCACTACTGCACTCCAGCCTGGGCGACAGAGCAAGACTCTGTCTCAAGAAAAAAAAAAAGGCAAAAAGTGGCTACATTCCACGCTGTTGATGGATTGTAGAAAGATTATAATGGTCTCCTCCAAATCCAAACATGGTAATTGCTCCAATAGCAAAAGTAGTTAAACATCTCTTAAAGCTTATGATTTGCTTTATCCTGTGTATTTCACTTGTCAGCAGTATGAAAGACTGGCTCTGGATTAATTGTGAAACTATCTAGACAGAGGTTTAATATTGGTGGGGAACAAACTCTCTTAAATAACCTCTCCTTCCCAATTTAAATGCCAGAAGATTTGGAGTGCCTAAAATTATGAGTGGTTTATCGAAAACTGTCAGTCTGTCCTTGGCTATGACATTTTTGTTTTATATCCATTTTCAGCATTGTCAGAGAACATTGTCCTTTAGGATTTCAGAGTTTCACCAGAATTTAAGTGGAGTTCAGCTAAACAGCTAAGAACAATAAATGGTTTTAGGATGGTTGACACACACACTTCTTGAATTTCTACAGGGCTAGCCTTCTAGCCTTTAACAATTCAGGAAATCATAAACCATCATTTGTTCCTGCCAACTTTCTAATTTCTCTGGTACCATGCAGACAGAGAAACACTCTCTTCCAATGACAAATAAAATCTTTTTTCTTTTTTTTGAGGTGGACTCTTGCTCTTATCACCCAGGCTGGAGTGCAGTGGGGTGATCTTGGCTCACTGTAACCTCAGCCTCCCAAGTAACAGATTATAGGTACCCGCCACCACATCAGCTAATTTTAGTAGAGACGGGGTTTCAGCATGTTGGCCAGGCTGGTGTCGAACTTCTGACCTCTGGTGATCCACCCGTCTCGGCCTCCCATAGTGCTGGGATTATAGACGTGAACCACCATGCCTGGCCAGTAAAGTCTTTTTTTGTTTTGAGAGAAAGTCTTCCTCTCTCACCCAGGCTGGAGTGCAGTGGGGCAATCTTGGCTCACTGCAGCCTCAGCCTCCTGAGTTCAAGCGATTCTCCCGCCTCAGCTTCCCAAGTAACTGAGATTACAGGCACCCGCCACGATGTCCAGCTAATTTTTGTATTCTAGTAAGAGTTGGGGTTTCACCATGTTAATCAGGCTGGTCTCGAACTCCTGACCTCAGGTTATCCTCTCACCTTGGCCTCGCAAAGTGCTGGGGTACAGGCTTTAGCCGCCGCCCCTAGTGGTGCTTTTTGCCCTTTTTTACCACCATGAGGAGAGTAAAGAATTTCTGTCTTGAAGGCTTGATTTGAAGTTAGTGGTTGGGTTAGAAGGGATAGGATACTAAGGTATACACTGCTTCTATGAAATAAGAGTTGTGGAGTGAAATCATGTGTGACTTCCTCAAGGAAAAGCACTTGAGGTTGGGTACGGTGGCTCACACCTATAATCCCAGCACTTTGGGAGGCCAAGGTGGGCGGATCACCTGAGGTCAGGAGTTTGAGACCAGCCTGGCCAACGTGGTGAAACCCTCCTTACTAAAAATACAAAAATTAGCTGGGTGTGGTGGCAGGTGCCTGTAATCCCAGCTACTCAGAAGGCTGAGGCAGGAGAATTGCTTGAACCCAGGAGGTGGAGGTTGCAGTGAGCTGAGATTGCGCCACTGTACTCCATCCTGGAGGCAGATGAGACTCCGTCTCAAAAAAAAAAAAAAAAAAGAGAGAAAAAAGAAAAGCACTTGAAACCCTAGATAATCATGAGCTGTAGTTCCTTTTGCTTCAGACTAGAACATGTTTTAAATGGTCATCGCTCACCTATATGACTTTATGTGCACAAGTGATTTAGACATAACTTTACAGCTGCTTACCTGACTTTTTCTCCCCCTTAACTGCTCAGGGAAATCCAGAGGATACAGGATTGGAGCATTTTTGCTTCAGACTTTTATAGTAGGGACAGCCTCATCAGCCCATGATTCTGATTGCTTTGTTCTTCCCAGCAGAGCCCTACCTGTAACCTGCTATAATCTGTTAACTCCAGTAGTAGGGGTTCTTGTTGATCTTTTTTTTTTTTTGAGATGGAGTTTTGCTCTTGTTGCCTTGGTTGGAGTGCAATGGCGCGATCTTGGCTTACTACAACCTCCGCCTCCTGGGTTCAAGCGATTCTCCAGGCTCAGCCTCCCAAGTAGCTGGGATTATAGGCACCCACCACCACGCCCGGCTAATTTTCTTTTTGTATTTTTAGTAGAGACGGGCTTTCACCACGTTGGCCAGGCTGGTCTGGAACTCCTGAGCTCAAGTGATCCACCCACCTCAGCCTCCCAAAGTGCTAGGATTACAGGCGTGAGCCACCATTCCCAGACTGTTGATGTTTTTTTGATCTGTGTTCTTTTGTGTACAGTGTAAGCCATTTGTGGGCTGATTTCTTTCCCAGTTCTTCCTCTCAGTGAAAAGTAAAGCAGTTTAGATCATGTTGAATGAGAAACTGAAATTTAGAAATGTAAACATAGGACACAATGTCAGAATATCACCAGGTGCCATTTTGGTTGATATTTTATAAGTAGGGAGGTGTTTTTCTGTTTACTCTTTATAGGGATTTTGACACCCTCCACCCCTTTTTCCTTTTGTCACCTTGGTATATTCTGCCAGAAAACTGGTATCAGAATGTCATTGCTTCTGATCGATTTATTTCTGCCATGACTGCTGAAGCCCATTGTCAAGTATAATTAACTAGTCTAATAGGTATCCAGTTTCTGATATTAATTGATAATGTGTACTTACATGTTAGTGTTGAATATCAAAATTGTATGTTTTGCTTGTTAATGCCGCTGGGCTTTTTTAGGTTGATTTAAAACTCTTCTGTTTAGGCCGGGCGTGGTGGCTCAAGCCTGTAATCCCAGCATTTTGGGAGGCCGAGGTGGGCGGATCACGAGGTCAGGAGATTGAGACCATCCTGGCTAACACCGTGAAACCCCGTCTCTACTAAAAAAAAAATACAAAAAACTAGCCGGGCGAGGTGGTGGGCGCCTGTAGTCCCAGCTACTCCAGAGGCTGAGGCAGGAGAATGGCGTAAACCCAGGAGGCGGAGCTTGCAGTGAGCTGAGATCTGGCCACTGCACTCCAGCCTGGGCGGCAGAGTGAGACGCTGTCTCAAAAACGAAACAAAACAAAACAAACAAACAAACAAACTCTTCTGATTAATACCTTTGCTCAAATATATGCTACCTAATAGCTATTAAATATTTTATTTGCCTGTTTTTCTTTGATAATAAAGTGGAAACTATAGCCTTTGAAGTGAACAACAGAGATAATACCAGGACAGCCAGCAAACTGGGGAGAGGGAAGGTGGTAATTTTATCCTTTAAATTGTTCTCTCCTAGAATTTTATTTATTTATTTTTTTGAAACAGAGTCTTGCTCTGTCGCCCAGGCTACAGACCAGCGTAGAGCAGTGGTGTGATCTTGGCTCACTGCAGCCCTCGCCTCCCAGGTTCAAGCGATTCTCCTGCCTCAGCCTCCTGGGTCACTAGGATCACAGGCGTACGCCACTACGCCCAGATAATTTTTGTATTTTTAGTAGAGAGGGTTTCCCCATGTTGGCCAGGCTGGCCTTGAACTCCTGGCCTCAAGCGATCCTCCTGCCTCGGCCTCCCAAAGTTCTGAGATTACAGACATGAGCCACTGCCCAGCCTCTCTCCTAGAACTTTGGAGTATTCTTACTTGACATAAAGAAAGGAACAAGAGCCGGGCGTGGTGACTCATGCCTGTAATGCCAGCACTTTGGGAGGCCAAGGCAGGTGGATCACCTGAGGTCAGGAGTTCCAGACCAGCTTGGCGAAACCCTGTCTCTACAAAAATTACAAAAATTAGTGGGGTGTGGTGGTGTGCTCGTGTAATCCCAGGTACTAGGGAGGCTGATTCAAGAGAATCACTTGAACTTGGGAGGCAGAGGTTGCAGTGAGCTTAGATTGCACTACTGCACTCCAGCCAGGACAACAGAGCAAGACTCTGTCTCAGAAAAAAGAAAAGGGAACAAGAAAACCAAAGTTAATCAGTTTATTTTTCCCTATTCTTTTTTTTTGCTGGGTTTCCTTGATCAAGGACAAAAGTATACTTCAAGAATATACTCTTTCCTGATGGCCAGGTAGAGAGGGAATCTTTGTTTTTCTGAGCTCCAGACCCAGCCCAGAGAGACTGAATGAAACACCACCGATAGTGTTTCCTAGAGGAAACCCTAAGAAGCCCGTTTCCCCTATTGCACCTCACTTCTCTGCCCTTTTCCATCTAAATAGAGTGTTTAATTTCCACATATTTATCCTGTTTTGTTCATATCTCTTATAAGCTTTTATTCCGTTACTGTTTTCTATTTGTAGTGAACTTTTTTCCCTCAACCGCTCCATCTTGTTAAACTGTCTCCATTTTTCTTTATCTTCTTGTGAAATTTCAGTCTGTTTATTTGTAATAGTTGTATTCAGTATGTATTAATTTACAAATATCTAATTCCTGGAAAGTCTCTCTGTTGGAATCTGAGGAAGACATTGGCAAAAAGAGAGGAAGGTAGGTCTGTTGTAGGGAGTTCAGCATATTCTTATTATTTACCTTGTATTCTTAACTGAGCAATATGGAAGTAATCCAGAATAAGCTATCCGAAAAGATTAGAGATGTTGGCTGGGGGTGGGCAAAGGGGAGGTGAGCAAAGGAAGTTGGCGGGAGGGAATGGAAAGAGGGTTTTTTGTTCTTGTTTGTTTTTAGGATATTTAGTTCGAGTATATTAACCCCCTTTTTTTTTTTCAAGATGGAGTTTCGCTCTTTTGCCCAGGCTGGAGTGCAGAGGCAAGATCTCAGCTCTCTGCAACCTCTACCTCCTGGGTTGAAGTGATTCACCAGCCTTGGCCTCCCAAGTAGCTGGGGCTACAAGCGCGTGCCACAACATCTGGCTAATTTTTGTATTTTTAGTAGAGACGGGGTTTCACCATGTTGGCCAGGCTGGTCTTGAACTCCTGACCTAAGGTGATCCGCCCATCTCAGCCTCCCAAAGTGCTGGGATTATAGGCGTGAGCCACCATGCCAGCTATTTTTGTATTTTTGGTAGAAATGGGGTTTCACCATGTTGGCTAGCTAGGCTGGTCTCGAACTTCTGACCTCAGGTGACCCTCACTGCAACCTTTGCCTCCTGGGTTCAAGCGATTCTCCTGTCTCAGCCTCCCTAGTAGCTGGGATTACGGGTACATGCCAACATGCCTAGCTAATTTTTGTATTTTTAGTAGACATGAGGTTTCACCATGTAGGCCAGGCTGGTCTTTAACTCCTGACCATAAGTGATCTGCCCGTCTTGGCCTCCCAAAGTGCTGGGATTACAGGCGTGAGCCACCGTGCCTAGTCTGAAATATGTTCATTTTTTTTTTTTTGAGACGGAGTCTCGCTGTGTGGCCCAGGCTGGAGTGCGGTGGCCGGATCTCAGCTTACTGCAAGCTCCGCCTCCCGAGTAGCTGGGACTACAGGCGCCCGCTACCTCGCCCAGCTAGTTTTTTGCATTTTTTTTTAGTAGAGACGGGGTTTCACCGTGTTAACCAGGCTGGTCTCGATCTCCTGACCTTGTGATCCGCCTGTCTCGGCCTCTCAAAGTGCTGGGATTACAGGCTTGAGCCACCGTGCCCAGCCAAATATGTTGATTTTAACCCAGCAAAATTCATTGCTTTTTCAAGATAGATAGGACCAGATTTGGAAATAGAATTGGTAGGTGGCTATCTGCCAAAAATTTCAGGTGCCTCTTGGCCATGGGTAGCTTATTCAGGAAACCCAAGTCTTTTAAGGAAGGACTTGGATTTTTTTCATAATTTCAAAGAACGTTTTTGTGCCAAGGGATACATATTTGAGGTCTGAGAACCGTGAAACTTGTTTTGTAGGACTAGAAGCAAAAGTTGACTAGAGGGAAATGTAGAGTTATTTTAATTTAACCCCCTCATTTTCCAAATTGGGAAACTGAGGTAAAGATGTTGCATAAAGGCTATATGTTACCAAGATTTTTTTTTTTTTTTTGAGATGGAGTCTTGCTCTGTCCCTCAGGCTGGAATGCAGTGGCGTGATCTCAGCTCACTGCGACCTCCGTCTCCCGGGTTCAAGTGATTCCGCTGCCTCAGCCTCCCGAGTAGCTGGGATTACAGGCGCACACCACCACGCCTGGCTACTTTTTGTATTTTTAGTAGAGACAGGGTTTCACCATGTTGGCCAGGCTGGTCTCGAACTCCTGACCTTGTAATCCACCTGCCTCAGCCTCCCAAAGTGCTGGGTTGATTACAGGCATGAGGCACCATGCCAGGCCATCAAGATTAATCTTTTTTTTTTTTTTTTTTGAGACAGAGTTTTGCTCTTGTTGCCCAGTCTGGAGTGCAGTGGTTCAATCTTGGCTCACTGCATCCTCCTCCTCCTGAGTTCAAGCGATTCTCCTGCTTCCCTAGTAGCTGGGATTATAGGCACGCGCCACCATGCCTGGCTAATTTTTTTTTTTTTTTTTTTTTTTGAGACGGAGTCTCGCTCTGTCGCCCGGGCTGGAGTGCAGTGGCCGGATCTCAGCTCACTGCAAGCTCTGCCTCCCAGGTTTATGCCATTCTCCTGCCTCAGCCTCCCGAGTACCTGGGACTACAGGCGCCCGCCACCTCGCCCGGCTAGTTTTTTTGTATTTTTTAGTAGAGACGGGTTTTCACAGTGTTAGCCAGGATGGTCTCGATCTCCTGACCTCGTGATCCGCCCGTCTCGGCCTCCCAAAGTGCTGGGATTACAGGCTTGAGCCACCGCGCCCGGCCTAATTTTTGTATTTTTAATAGAGACGGGGTTTCTCCATGTTGGGTCAGGCTCTTCTTGAACTCCTGACTTCAGGTGATCCACCTGCTTCAGCCTCCCAAAGTGCTGGGATTACAGGTATGAGCCACCGTGCCTGGCCGGCTGATTCTTTGATACACTGCTTTTAGTTGGCTATTAGCTGAGGTGACCCCAGGACTGGTAGATCAAATTGCTTTCAAGCTTTTATTTCTAGGCGCATGCTTGCACTTCTGACTGTTTCCTAGAGGAAGCTTAGGAAAAATTTACACCAGCTAAGAAACAGAATTTAGCTTTTCTCTGAGATGTGTCTTGGTTTTCTTCTTCTTCTTTTTTTTTTTTTTTTTTTGAGATGGGGTCTCACTGTGTCGCCTAGGCTGGAGTGCAGTGGTGCAGTCTTGGCTCACTGCAAGCTCCACCTCCCGCTTTCAAGAGATTCCCCTGCCTCAGCCTCCTGAGTATCTGGGATTACAGGCACATACCACCATGCCCAGCTAATTTTTGTATTTTTAGTAGAGACGGGGTGTCACCATGTTAGCCTGGATGGTCTTGATCTCCTGACCTCGTGATCTGCCCGCCTTGGCCTCCCAGAGTGCTGAGATTACAGGTGTGAGCCACCACGCCCGGCTGACTTGGTTTTAATTGGCTTGATCCAGTCATTATTGAGGATGTTGTGATGGTACACTTTTTTTTTTTAACACACTTCCTTAGAGCTGTGTGTTCAGCAGTACTTCTCAGGAGGCAGGTTGACATTTCGAAAGTATTTTCAATTGAAGAATAATTTGTGTCTCCCACCTGCAGGCGTATAGAGTGTCTTTCAGTATTGCAAGTTAACTGGGACCAGAGAGATTGCCTCAGATAGTTCAGCAAATGACTGGGTAGATTTTGTTTTTGTTCTATTATGTTGTAAGGGGTTTTGCTTTCTTTTCCCCCAGCCCAACACAAAGTCTTGCTCTGTTGCCCAGGCTGGAGTGCAGTGGCAAAGTCCCATCTCACTGCAGCCTCTGTCTCCTGGGTTCAAGTAATTCTGCCTCAGCCTTTCTAGTAGCTGGGATTACAGGCACACACCACCATGCCTGGCTAATTTTTTTTTTTTTTTTTTTTCCGAGATGGAGTTTTGCTCTTGTTGCCCAGGCTGGAGTGCAATGGCATGATCTCAGCTCACCGCAACCTCTGCCTCCCAGGTTCAAGTGATTCTCCTGCCTCAGCCTCCTGAATAGCTGGCATTACAGGTATGCACCACCATGCCTGGCTAATTTTGTATTTTTGGTAGAGACAGGGTTTCTCCATGTTGGTCAGGCTGGTCTCGAACTCCTGACCTCAGGTGATCCGCCCACCTCAGCCTCCCAAAGTGCTGGGATTACAGGCGTGAACCACCATGCCCAGCCTGTATTATTAATAGAGACAAGGTTTCACCATGTTGGGCAGGCTGGTCTTGAACTCCTAACCTTGTGATCTGCCTGCCTCAGCCTTCCAAAGTGCTGCAGTTACAGGCGTGAGCCACCGCAACTGGCCTGCATTTTTTTTTCTTTCTTTTTTCTGAGATGGAGTCTTGCTCTGTTGCCCAGGCTGATTGATGTGCAGTGGCGTGATCTAAGCTCACTGCAATCTCTGCATCCTGAATTCAGGAGATTCTTGTGCCTCTGCCTCCCAAGTAGCTGGGATTATGGGCGTCTGCCACCATGTCTGGCTAGTTTTTGTATTTTTAGTAGAGATGGGCTTTTGCCACGTTAGCCAGGTTGGTCTTGAACTCCTGACCTCAGGTGATCTGCCTGCTTCCGCCTCCCAAAGTGTTGGGATTACAGGTGTGAGCCACTGCATCTGGCCCCACCCCGCTTTTTTTTTTCTCGAGACTGGATCTCACTCTGTCACCCAGGGTGGTGTACAATGGCATGATGATAGCTCACTGTAGCCTCAAACTCCTAGCTCAAGTGATCCTCCCACCTCAGCCTACTCAGGATTACAGGCATGGGCCACCACACTGCTAATTTTTTTTTTTTTTTTTTTTTTTAAGCAGAGATAGTCTCACCATATTGCCTAGTCTGATCTCAAACTCCTGGCCTAAAGCGATTCTCCTGCCTCAGCCTCCCAAAGTGCTGGAATTACAGGCATGAGTCACCCTGTTTGGTGTAGCTCTCCATCTTTATCAACCAAGAGTTCACTGAGAGTTAGCATTTTAATTCCAAAAAAGCTGCTTATCTTTTTGTGCTCTATGTAGGAACTATTGACATACATATCTATTTTTTGAGATGGAGTCTTGCTCTGTTACCCAGGCTGGAGTATAGTGGCACGATCTGGGCTCACTGCGTACCTCCTTTCTCCTGGGTTCAAATGATTTTCCTGCCTCAGCCTTCCAAATAGTCGGGATTACAGGCATGCGCCACCATGCCCGGCTAATTTTTTTGTAGTTTAGTAGAGATGGGTTTCGCCATGTTGACTAAGCTGGTTTCGAACTCCTGACCTCAGATGATCTATCCGCCTCTGCCTCCCAAAGTGCTGGGATTACAGTCATGAGCCACTGTGCCCGGCCTTATTGACATATTTATGTAGTAGTGTTGGTAGGTAATTAAATTGGACCTTAGGGATTGTTTCCCTATGACCTGTTTGGGCAACACTCCAGTTGTCTGAGGAATGCATATCCGGCTAGCCTCTAGCGTCCCCAAATTATATGTGTATTTCAAACATTAAAGTCAGTCACACACTGCTTGTTGGTTTCTCATCAGTAGATGATGTCATTGCATCTCTGATAGAAATGCTTCTGCTCTGAAAGTGCAGGGAGAGGCTGTGCTATTAAGGCCAACTCTGTTTTGTTCCACACACTAGGGTGAGGGAAACTCATTTCAGAACTATTTGGCTGAGCACAGTGGTTTACACCTGTAGTCCCAGCACTTTGGGGGGCTGAGGCAGGCAGATTGCTTGAGCTCAGGAGTGTGAAACCAGCCTGGGTAACACAGTAAAACCCCGTCTCTACAAAAAATATAAAAATTAGCCGGGCATGGTGGTGTGTGCCTGTAGTCCCAGCTACTCTGGAGTCTGAGGGGAGAATCACTTGAACCTGAGAAGTTGAGACTGCAGTAAGCTGTGTTCCTACCACTGCCCTCCAGCCTGGGTAACAGAGTGAGACTTTGTCTCAAGACCAAAAAAACTTAAAAAGATATTTTGTTGGCCAGGCCCAGTGGCTCACGCCTGTAATCCCAGCACTTTGGGAGGCTGAGGCGGGCACATCATGAGGTCAGGAGATCGAGACCATCCTGGCTAACATGGTGAAACCCCGTCTCCGCTGGGTGTGGGTGGTGGCAGGCGCCTGTAGTCCCAGCTACTCCCAGCTACTTGGGAGGCTGAGGCGCGAGATTGGTGTGAAGCTGGGAGGCAGAGCTTTCAGTGAGCCAAGATCGCCCCACTGCACTGCAGCCTGGGCGACAGAGCAAGACTCTGTCTCAATAAAGAAAAAAAGAAAAAAAAAAAAGGCTGGGCGTGGTGTAATCCCAGCACTTTGGGAGGACGAGGCCTGCAGATCATGAGGTCAGGAGATCGAGACCATCCTTTTAACATGGTGAAACCCCGTCTCTACTAAAAATAAAAAAATAATTAGCCAGGCGTGGTGACGGGCACCTGTAGTCCCAGCTACTCGGGAGGCTGAGGCGGGGGAATGGCGTGAACTCGGGAGGCGGAGCCTGCAGCGAGCCGAGATCACACCACTGCACTCCAGCCTGGGAGACAGAGTGAGACTCCATCTCAAAAAAAAAAGAGAGAAAAAAGAAAAAAAGAGATAACATGAACAAAATATCTTTTTCTGCTCCCACACCTGGCTAATTTTTTGTTTTTAGTAGAGACGGGGTTTCACCGTGTTAGCCAGGATGGTCTCGATCTCCTGACTTTGTGATCAGCCTGCTTTGGCCTCCCAAAGTGCTGGGGTTACAGGCGTGAGCCACCGGGCCCAGCTGACTTTGCCTTTTTTATTTATTTATTTTTTTTGAGACGGAGTCTGGCTCTGTGTCCCAGGCTGGAGTGCAGTGGTGGATCTCAGCTCACTGCAAGCTCTACCTCCCAGGTTCATGCCATTCTCCTGCCTTAACCTCTGGAGTAGTTGGGACTACAGACGCCCGCCACCATGCCCGGCTATTTTTTTTTTTTTTTTAGTAGAGACGGGGTTTCACCATGTTACCCAGGATGGTCTCGATCTCTTGACCTCGTGATCCACTTGCTTTGGCCTCCCAAAGTGCGGGGATTACAGGTGTGAGCCACCGCGCCCGGCCTGCTTTTTTTAAAAAAACAAAATTTGTATTTTTTTGTGGTAGTGCTCCTTGTGGAGCAGGGCTACCTTATAGGCAGTGTGTCCAGATTAGCCTGGACATTGTATTTAGCAGGAATTGACTGGGTCGTTTTTACTTTGGCTTTTGACTTGACTGGTTCTGCTGTTCTGGAATTATTTTAGTAACATTAATGATTTCCTGGCCGGGCGCGGTGGCTCAAGCCTGTAATCCCAGCACTTTGGGAGGCCGAGACGGGCGGATCACGAGGTCAGGAGATCGAGACCATCCTGGCTAACATGGTGAAACCCCGTCTCTACTAAAAATATAAAAAAACTAGCCGGGCGAGGTGGCGGGCGCCTGTAGCCCCAGCTACTCGGGAGGCTGAGGCAGGAGAATGGCGGAAACCCGGGAGGCGGGGCTTGCAGTGAGCTGAGATGCGGCAACTGCACTCCAGAGCAAGACTCCGTCTCAAAAAAAAAAAAAAGATTTCCTAGCTTATTTTCATAATTTAGAAACTAGTTCTTTAATATTTTTGAAGTCTTGGCATCCAGGAGACCAGGAGATATGCTGAAATTGGGAATCCCTGTTTTATAGGAGACTGTTGATGTTTGAGGGATATGGTTCCCTTTTTAAGAGAGAATCTCTTATATGTGCTGATACAGGTATGTTTCAGGTTGTATAGGCATCTGAAAGTAATGTGTAGTTGAGAAAGAGGGTATGAGAACAATAAGACTTATTTTTAGCTTAGAATCATTAGCAACATTTCTGGCATTTTCTTTTCATATTTTTTCTTGTTCCTTATCTTTACAATAGCATAACATGATTGTAATGAGCTTGAGTTAATGTATGTGTGGGGAGTGTGGTGGTTTGTATGTGTGGGTCTGTTGAGTAGTGGTTTACTGGGAAAAATGGGTTATTAAGCAAAGAAAATGATAGTAAAGCCATTCCTCTTCTTTAATTGTTAAATTATGTAATATATACATTAAAATATTTGTGTAGTTTATATAGGTAAGGAAAAATATAAATTTAAAGTTATAAAATAAGCCTATTTCCACTATCAGGAAATGGTCATCTTTTAACATTTTGGTATGTAATCTTGTGCACCTTTTCTGTGTGTATAAATACATGTGAATTTGTAGATAAATGTTTTATAAAAACTTGTATTATGCTATATAATTTTTTTCTGCTCAATATATTGACATCCATAAATATATGTAAAAATAATGGTTATATAGTGTTCCATTTTATGACTGCACCATGATATATATTATGTTCCCTATTGTTCATTTAGATTCTTTGCAATAATGGAATCTGTGCAATTCTAGTTATATATACACTGCTCTAATCCTTGTATATCCTTGTATATACATCTTTGTTGGCTTCACTAATTACTTAGGATAACTTGGTACTTCTTGGTCAGATTGTCCATAATGATTTTTTTTTTTTTTTTTTTTTGAGACGGAGTCTGGCTCTGTTGCCCAGGCTGGAGTGCAGTGGCTGGATCTCCGCTCACTGCAAGCTCCGCCTCCTGGGTTCACGCCATTCTCCTGCCTCCGCCTCCGGAGTAGCTGGGACTACAGGCCCCCGCCACCTCGCCCGGCTAGTTTTTTGTATTTTTTTAGTAGAGAGAGGGTTTCACCGTGTTAGCCCGGATGGTCTCGATCTCCTGACCTCGTGATCCGCCCGTCTCGGCCTCCCAAAGTGCTGGGATTACAGGCTTGAGCCACCGCGCCCGGCCAGATTGTCCATAATGATTTTTAAGGCTTTTTGCTTTGTTTTTTTTTTTTTTTGGGACAGTGTTTCACTGTGTCGCTCAGGCTAGAGTGCAGTGATCGCATCTCGGCTCACTGCAGTCTCTGCCACTCAGGATCAAGCGATTCTCGTGCCTCACCATCCCTGGTAGCTGGGATTACAGGTGCTTGCCACCAGACCCAGCTAATTTTTGTATTTTTAGTAGAGATGGGGTTTTGCTGTGTTGGTCAGGCTGGTCTTGAACTCCTGACCTCAAGTGATCCACCTGCCTCAGCCTCCCAAAGTGCTGGGATTACAGGTGTGAGTCACTGCACTCTGCCGACTTTTTGCAAGTTAGTACCAAATTGCCCTCAAGGAGCGGAAGACCCTCAAAACAAAATCTACCTTGTGACTCTTGCCCAGGCTGGAGCGCAATGGTGTGATCTCAGCTCACTGCAACCTCTGCCTCCTGGGCGCTGAAGCCGTCATCCCACCTCAGCCTTCTGAGTAGCGCCACCACACCTGGCTAAATTTTTGTATTTTTAGTGGAGACCAGTTTTTGCCATGTAGCCCAGGCTGGTCTCGAACTTCTGGCCTCAAGTGATCCGCCTGATTTAGCCTCCCAAAGTACTGGGATTACAGACATGAACCACCATGCCCAGCCTGTGCATTCTTTTTCTTTTTCTTTTTTCCTGATACGGAGTTTTGCTCTTGTTGCCCAGGCTGGAGTGCAATGGCGCGATCTCGGCTCACTGTAACCTCTGCCTCCCACGTTCAAGTGCTTCTCCTGCCTCAGCCTCCTGAGAAGCTGGGATTACAGGTGCTTGCCATCGTGCCCGGGTAATTTTTGTATTTTTAGTAGAGACGGGTTTTCACCATGTTGACCAGGAGGCTGGTCTTGTGAACTCTTGACCTCAGGTGATCTCCTTGCCTCCCAAAGTGCTGGGATTACAGGTGTGAGCCACTGCGCCCGGCATTCTTTTTTAAAAGGTAAGAGTCTGGCTGCAGAGGAACCTTACACCTGAAATGTTTTGCTGTCTGAATTCACTCCAGAGTGAAGTGACTTGAAGTACAAGTTTTGTGACTACTGCTAGAATTTCTGTGTCAGAGGCTTCTCCTGCCGTTTTTTGAACATTTTCCTAGAATTACAAAAAAATCATTCCACATTTCACAGTATGTTGCTAGGAATCTGACCAGGTCCAGTTCATAATTTTAAACTTTAGAGTTTTAAAAACATGTATGCTTATGCTTTAAGCAAATAGAACCCCAGGAGTAAGTGATAACTTTCTGTTTTTCCTCATTAGGTTTCAACTTTCTGTGCTGTGGGGTCAGCCGTAAGAGAGGTAGATTTGATGTGTATCTGTGCTAAAGAAGCATGAGCTCCTTACAGTAACTAGCAGCCAACTCCTCTTCCCCTAACATTTGCAGACTTCTTGGAGTGGTAGTTCATGGTCTTCTAAGAAGGCTGTGGATACCTTACAAGCATTATTTGACTCTAGCTCCCATATCTCACTGCCCTCTCCAAAAAAGATGTTATCCTCACCTGGAAGTATCTTTTCTTAGAATTCTTCAGTATATTATGAATCAGTGACTACTTTTTCTCTCCCTTGAATTTTTCCTGTAACTTCATGTTCATTTCCTTTTGTTTCAGTAAACCTGTCTCAACTCTTTTCCTTTTCTCTTTCTTTTGTACCTCTCATTTCCCCTGACCATTCCTGTCCTGTAGATGGTATTTCATAATTCACAGTGATAATAATTGCTAGAATTTATAGGCACTTATTGTAGATTAAGTAGAGCATTTATTATAGATTAAGTCTATATGTAACTTGTTTAATTCTCATAACAACCTTATGAGGTACATGTTGTTTCTTCCACATTTTATAGATAAGGTAGCCAGTCTGCTCTAGAGAAATTTTAACCAACCTACCCAAGGTTACCTACTTAGTAAATGTTTTTTTTTTTTTGAGACAACGTTTTGCTCCATCACCCGGGCTAGAGTGCAGTGCTGTGATCTCAGCTTACTGCGACCTCTGCCTCCTGGGTTCAAGCAATTCTTGTGCCTTAACTTCCAGAGTAGCTGTGACTACAGGTGAGTGCCACCATGCCCAGCTAATTTTTGTATTTTTGGTAGAGACGGGAATTTCTCCATGTTGGCCAGGCTGGTCTTGAACTCTTGGCCTCAAGCAACTCACCCACTAGGCCTCCCAAAGTGCTGGGATTACAGGCTTGAACCGTTGTGCGCAGCTGTAAATGTTAAATCTAGTATTCAAACCTAGCAAACCTAGGTGTTCTGATTTCTTCTTTTTGTTTCTTCTTCTTCTTTTTTTTTTTTTTCTGTTTGTTTTGTTTTCCCTGGGATATAGATTTTCAGGTGTTCTGATTTCAGAGCCTGCATTCCTACCCACTGTGCTGCTGCTCCCCTCACTAATTTGAAAGTCTGTGTGTGAACTAACTTTACTTAAAACCGGGTTAAGTATATGTTGTTACTGTCTGAACCAAGAGTCCTTGGGTTGAAGGAGAGGGTAGTACAGAAGGGAACTTCTCCTTCTGACTTTAGCCTTCCTAAATCAACAAAATTCTGAGCTCCTTTGTGTACAGTAGGTGGAATTATTGTTCATTCTTTCAGAAGCATTTTTATTTTATTAATATACTAATTTATTTATGTATTTTGAGACAGGGTCTTATTCTGTCACCCAAGCAAGAGTGCAGTGGCACAATCATAGCTCACTGCAGCCTTGACCTCCCAGGCCCAAGCCATCTTCCCACCTCAACCTCGCAAGTAGCTGGGGCTACAGATGTTTACCACCATGTCCAGCTAATTATCTTTTCTTTCTCTTTTTCTTCTTCTTCTTTTTTTTTTTTTTTTTGAGATGGAGTCTTGCTCTGTTGCCCAGGCTGGAGTGCAGTGTCATGATCTTAGCTCACTGCAACCTCCACCTCCTGGATTCAAGTGATTCTCCTGCCCCAGACTTGCAAGTAGCTGGGATTACAGACACATGCCACCACGTCTGGCTAATTTTTGTATTTCTTTATAGAGATGAGGTTTCAGCATGTTGGCCAGGCTGGTCTTCAATTCTTGGCCTCAGGTGATCCACTGCCCACTTTGGCCTCCCCAAGTGGTGGGATTACAGGCATAAGCCACCGCGCCTGGCAGTGTTAAAATTGTTAATGTCTTGTTACACAGTCAAAAAGGTATTTTCTATGCTACCGAGGACGTTAACATCTATAAAACTGTGAAACTGCACTTTCAAGTATCAGACTCAAAAGTTTCTGCTCCTCTAGAATACTGGCATTGCCTAATTCAGAACAAAGGTAATCTCACTGAAAGAAAGGTACTTTCATATTCTTTTTGCAAATGATGTTGATGAATGTTGCTAGAGGAACAGTGTTAATTTCCTTGAGAGGACCTGAAGGAGGACAACTATACTCTTAATCCTATCAGTGAAAATGAAACATTTCCTTGTCTCAAGGAAAAGGAAGGGGTACCTTGAGGGAAGAATATATGTGTTCATGTTGTCCATTAGCAAATCTGAGATTTATTTAGTTTGTTAGAGCATTCTAGTTCCATTGGTGCTTTATTGTTCCAGCCGCTTTCTAGGCGGCCAGGAAATTAAAAACCAAAGATGAGGCCGGGCTCAGTGGCTCACACCTGTAATCCCAGCACTTTGGGAGGTCAAGGCGGGTGGATCACAAGGTCAAGAGATCTAGATCATTCTGGCCAACATGGTGAAATCCCGTCTCGACTGAAAATACAAAAATTAGCTGGGCGTGGTGGTGCGCACCTGTAGTCCCAGCTACTTGTAAGGCTGAGGCAGGAGAATCGCTTGAACCTGGGAGGTGGAGGTCACAGTGAGCTGAGATCGTGCTGCTGCACTCCAGCCTGGCACCAGAGTGAGACTCTAACAAAAAAAAAAAAGCCAAAGATGATTCAGAAGAAAGTTTTGAATTAGGGATCATGAATGTGGGTTCTAGTTTTGGCTCTTATCACTGCCTATGCTTTGATTTTGAGGCCATTCCTTAACCTCTTCCTCTGTGTTTTTATAATGAAAGGGATTAGGCTAAAAGTTAGACTAACAATCTCTTTCTGAATGATTTTGTTCTAATATAAGTAGTTACTGACTTGTAATAAGTGGTTTTAGCTTGAAAATTGGAAAGTAGGCTAGGCACAATGGCTCAAGCCTGTAATCCCAGCACTTTGGGAGGCTGAGGTGGGCAGATCACTTGAGGTCAGGAGTTCGAGACCAGCCTGGCCAACATGGCAAAACCCTGTCTCTACTAAAAATACAAAAATTAGCCGGGTGTGGTGGTGCACACCTGTAATCCCAGCTACTTGGGAGGCCGAGACAGCAGAATCACTTGAGCCCAGGAGGCAGAGGTTTCAGTGAGCTGAGATCACACCAATGCACTCCAGCCTGGATGACAGAGCAAGACTCTCATTTCAAAAAAAAAAAAGAAGGGCTGAGTGCAGTGGCTCACACCTGTAATCCCAGCATTTTGGGAGGCTGAGGCGGGCAGATCACTTGCAGTCAGGAGTTCAAGACCAGCCTGACCGACATGGTGAAACCCCATCTCTACAAAAAATACCAAAAAAATTAGCCGGGCATTGTGGTACATGCCTGTAATCCCAGCTACTCGGGAGGCTGAGGCAGGAGAATCGCTTGAATCTGGGACGCGGAGGTTGTGGTGAGCTGAGATTGCACCATTGCACTCCAGTCTGGGCGACAAGAGTGAAACTCTATCTTAAAAAAAAAAAGAAACAAAATTGGAAAGTAGGCCTTGTGTCGTGGCTCATGCTTCTAATCCCAGTACTTTGGGAGGCTGAGGTGGGAGGATCGCTTGAGCCCAGGCATTCAAGACCAGCTTGGGCAACATAGCTGAACCCTGTCTTTACATATTCTTTCCTTTTTTTCTTTTTGCCCGAGATGGGGGTCTCCCTATGTTGCCCAGGCTGGTCTCAAACCCCTGGGCTCAATTTAATCCGCCCATCTTGGCCTCCCAAAGTACTGGGATTATAGATGTGAGCCACTGTGCTCCATGCCTGTCTCTGTTTTTATTTATTTTGTTTTTTGAGACAGAGTGTCGCTCTGTTGCCCAGGCTGGAATGCAGTTGCACGATCTCTGCTGATTGCGAGCTCTGCCTCCCAGGTTCAAGCGATTCTCCTGCCTCAGCCTCCTGAGTAACTAGAATTACAGGTGGGTGTCATCACACCCGGCTACTTTCTTGTATTTTTAGTAGAGAACGGGTTACACCTTGCTAGCCAGGATGATCTCGATCTCCTGACCCTGTTATCTGCCCGCCTTGGCCTTCCCAAGTGCTGGGATTACAGGCATGAGCCACCGTGCCTGGCTTGACTGTCTCTTTAAAAAAAGTCAGATCAAGAAGTTTGATTATCCAGACTTGTTTTATTTTCTTCTGTGGTATTTTTTTCCTTTACTTACATTATAAAATCATCAGATGCACGTGAAGTAAGAGAGAATAGTGTAATGAACTTCCATGTACTTATCACCTAGGTTTTTTTTTTTTTTTTTTTAAGACAGGGTTTTGCTCTTTTGTCCAGACGGGAGTGTGATGGTGTGATGTGATCTCGGCTTACTGCAACCTCCGTTCCCTGGGTTCAAGCGATTCTCCTGCCTCAGCCTCCAAGTATTTGGGATTACAGGCGCCCGCCACCTTGCCCAGCCAATTTTTTTGTGTGTTTAGTAGAGATGGGGTTTCACCATGTTGGTGATTCTGGTCTCGAGCTCCTGACCTCAGGTAATCCACCTGCCTCGGCCTTCCAAAGTGCTGGGATTACAGGCGTGAGCCACTGTGCCCGGCCTATCACCTAACTTTGATAGCAGCATTTTGCCAATCTTCTTGCATCTATACTTCATTTTTCTACCTCTACCTCCCTGGAATATTTTAAAGCAAGCCCAGTCCTCATGGGATTTCATTCCTAAATACTTCAGAACGTATTAATACACTTACGGAATCTTTTAGAGGTGAGGATGGGAGCGTATAATGTAACTACAATAGTAGTGTCGCATCTATAAAATTAATATTTAACTTTTCTTCTCAAGGCTCTTTTCTCAGAAATGTCTTTTTACGGTTTACTTTTTTCTAATCAGCACTCAAACAGGTTTCGCACATTATATTTGGTTATTTCTCTCTGAAATCCTTAATTAAAATAGTTTCCAAACCCTGTAGTATTTTTTGAGGGACAAATGAGATGTATTTGTAAGTTTCCAAAGTGTTTATACAAACATAAGTTGTTCGGTCATAGGAGAGAAATAACGTTTCTAAAAATATATCAGCATTGCAGTTTAGTGTTAATAGTCAGCATTAAAGAGAAATGAGAGAATGTGGAGATGCCTGAGTGATGGAGAAAAAAGCAGGAATAATTTGGCATTGAACCGAGGCTGATATATATTAAAATTGAGCCAGTGTGGAGAAGCTGGCCTAGGACCTTCTCTGTAGCATTTATAGCCAAGCTATCAGCATTTATAGCCAAGCTATCACCTATATACCCACCCTTGGGTAATAGGTTCTCCTCTCTTACAGTACATGCCACACTTCCACACACCAAGTGTGTACTGATGATAATAAAGACATTCAAATAATGCCCTTCGAGAGTTTTGCCTTAGATCGGGGGATGCAGGTCTCAAGATTCTCAGACAAAATATTTTCTTCTAGGGAAGAATAAACTTTAATGCTGTCTCCCTACCCAAAATGATAATGATATATATAAATCATGTATGGATTACAAAATGATAATGTATACCTACAGTATTTTTCACAAAGACACTAGAAAACATTTTCTGTTGAACAGTATTCTGGTTTTATCCATACGGATGAATCTCATTCTCTTTAAAAATTGTCTGGCTAACAGCCAGGTGCAGTGGTGCAGGCTGATAGTCCCAGCGACTCAGGAGGCTGAGGTGGGAGGATCACTTGAATCCAGGAGTTTGAGACCAGCCTGGACAACATAGTGAGACCTCCTATCTACAAAAAAGAATAATAGCAAAAAAAGCGAAATCAGCTGGGCATGGTGGTATACACCTGTAGTCCCAACTACTCAGGTGGCTGAGGTGGGAGCATCACTTGAGCCTGGAAGGTAGGGGCTGCAGTGAGCAGAGAGATTGCACCACTCTACTCCAGCCAGGGTGACATTGTGAGACCGTGTCTCAAAGGAAAAAAAAAACTTTTTATATATATGTGTATATATATGTTTTTTTTTTTTCCTTTTTTTGGATATAAAATAGGTATGATATTTTTCTCTTCTGTTCCTTGGTAGGTTGGATCTCTGATGTGTGCCACAGGGGCAAAACTTTAGGCAAGGAAGAGAGTAGTAGGTCTTGTGTCCTGATTCTGCTCCTCTCTTTGTCACTTGGTCTGAGTATTATTACTTAGACTCTGATAGCATCATCATTCTGCATGCTCTTGGAATTAGTCCCAGTTTTGCAGTCGCAGATAGCTAAGCAGTTGGCACCAAAATTCCATGGAGCGACATCTTCTTATCTTTATTCTAGGTACTTTGCAAGAGTGTAGCAGCCCTAGAGCTACATGTTTGTGTGATAAAACTAGGAAAGGTAGCAAGGTAGAACTTTTTAGGGAGTAAGAAAGCTTCAAAGCCACTCTACATTGAAATTACTTATCTGCTTTTTTTCCCTTGTTTAACTTTATTCAGTGACTTTTTGCATACAGAGGAGCTTACTTTCTGGGTGGTAACTACCAGACTAGAAGCAGATGCTGGCTATTGGTTCTGCCTGGTCTCTTCTAAACCCTTTCCTCTGGGTTAAAAGAGGAGAGGATAGGCCAGGCGCTGACCAAAGAGTCTAGAATCAGCATTTTTATTCTCAACTGAAAGCATGCAGAGTACCTCACTGAGAATCAGATTCCATAGTTGCTAGTGTGCACAAGCATGTGGGTATGTTGGGGGATGGGGCAGCTGAGGGTTTTGGCAGGAACCGTGATCTTTGAGATGATGATTAGAATTTCATGAAGGTCTACGTAAATTGAAAATTAAACCTTGCTGTGAGCCTAACTTTGCTTTTGTGGGCACGGTGGCTGACGCCTGTAATCCCAGCACTTTGGGAGGCCAAGGCAGGTGGATCATGAGGTCAGGAGTTCAAGACCAGCCTGGCCAAGTTGGTGAAACCCTATCTCTTCTAAAAAATACAAAAATTGGCCATGCGCAGTGACTCACACCTGTAATCCCAACACTTTGGGAGGCCGAGGTGGGTGGATCACCAGAGGTGAGGAGTTCGAGACCAGCCTGGCCAATGTGGTGAAACCCCATCTCTGCTAAAATACAAAAATCAGCCAGGCGTGTGATGGGCACCTGTAATCCCACCTACTCATGAGGTTGAGGCAGGAGAATCGCTTCAACCCGGGAGAAGGAGGTTGCAGTGAGCCAAGATCGCACCATTGCACTCCAGCCTGGGTGAGGAGCAAAACTCTGTCTCAAAAAGAAAAAAAAAGGCCCGGTGTGGTGGCTCACGCCTGTAATCCTAGCACTTTGGGAGGCTGTGGCAGGCGGATCACGAGGTCAGCAGATCGAGACCATCCTGGCTAACGCGGTGAAACCCCATCTCTACTAAAAATACAAAAAATTAGCCAGACGTGATGGCACACGCCTGTAATCCCAGCTACTCAGGAGGTTGAGGCAGGAGAATCACTTGAACCCAGGAGGTGGAGGTCACAGTGAGCCGAGATCGTGCCATTGAACTCCAACCTGGGCAACAGAGCGAGACTCTGTCTCAAACAAACAAACAAAAACGGGCGGCAGAGCAAGACTCCATCTAAAAAATAAAAATAAAAAAAAAGGGACAGGTGTGGTGGCTCATGCTTGTAATCCTAGCACTTTGGGAGGCTGAGGTGGATGGATCACTTGAGGTCAGGAGGTTGAGACCAGCCCAGCCAACATGGTGAAACCCCACCTCTACTAAAAACACAAAAATTAGCTGGATGTGGTGGGAGGCACCTGTAATCCCAGCTACTTGGGAGGCTGAGGCAGGAGAATCACTTGCAGCGAGCTGAGGTCATGCCACTACACTCCAGCTTGGGCGATAGAGTGAGACTCCATCTCAAAGAAAAAAAAGAGAAAAAAAAAGTGACATTTCCCAGAGGAAATATGAATATTTGAGTAAGAAAGAGGGCTAGAATAAAAATGGAATATGCACAAGGCCTATGTGAGTATGGAGAAGGAGAGAGGGACATATAAAATTGCTATCCAAAAGGATCTGATATCACTGAGCAAGAGGCAGGAGTTTATACTCATGTTTAGTTTGACTCCAACTCTGATGCCTTCAGTGTGCTTGATAGAGATGTGAGTGTGTGATACACTCTCATGATGGTGTGTGTGTGTGTGTTTTTTTTTTTTTTTCTTCTAGCAGCATCTGGAATCAAGAGACCTGTGGCACCTGAGGTGAGTTTCATATTGATACAATGGTTACTAAAACTTTAATTCTGAGATAGAAGGGACCTGTTTATGACATTTTTATTTTTTATCTACTTAGGTCTTGGAAGCTAAACAGGATTTTTACCCCTCATTGGTAGGCTAGAAATTATGCAACTCAACTTTATTGTAGTTTATTTTAAATATTAACAATATCTCACATTTATTGAGCATTTTTAATGTACTAAATGCAACGTGTACCAAAAAGTAAATACGGTACCTTAGTGCCCTTTAAGATATTCTTATTTAATCCTGCAAACAACTACAGTGAGGCAAATACTGTTACCTGTTTTACAGATGAAGAAAGTGAGGATTACGTAGTTATTAAGTGGGATTAGTAAAGCTGGGATTCAAACCCAGGCAGTCTGACACTAAAGCTCACTTTCTTAGTTTTGCTGTTATGGCCTCCTGATTGCATACCTTCGATGAATATGAAGAACTTCTTTGAGCTATGCAGAAACTATTGGTTTCCCAAGTTTTTCTTTTTTGTCCAGAATATCGTCAATTTGCTCAACTTTCTTTCCATGGAGTATTTCCTAACCCTCTTCTCACTTTTTGCCTCTCCCCTGGGTTTTGTGAAATGGGCCTCAGAATGCAGGCCCTTTTGACCTGGGACTTGAAGCTTTCTCTCAGAACATCTGTCAGGTGATATACTGAGAGTTTTCTGGTACTAAGGGCCTTGGCTGAAGGAATAGAACCTGAATATCACGTCTTAAGATTGGGACATCCAGCCAGTCACGGTAGTTACAGGTAGCTCATGCTTGTAATCCTAACACTTGGGGAGGCTGACGTGGGAGGATTGCTTGAGGCCAGGAGATTGAGACAGGCCTTTGCAACATAGTGAGACTCTGGTTCTACAAAAAATAAAACATTAGCCAGGTGCACACCATAGTCCCAGCTACTTGGGATTGCTTGAGCCCAGGAGGTTGAGGCTACAGTGAGCCATTATCACACCACTGCCCTCTAGCCTGGGTGACAGAGACAAGACCCTGTCTCGAAAAAACCTGTGACATCCTGTTTCCACTAGTCTCTCAGCCTTCTGGCTTATTAACTTAATGCGTATTGATATCATGAAGAGGAATTTCGTGTCTGTTGCGCTGGCATCTTGGCTTTTAGGGATAACGTTCTAGCTTTCTAGACTGCTGTACTGGTTTACTCCTCTCTTTCTTGCCTGTTTTTTTTTTTTTTTTTTTGGGTTGGAGTCTTGCTCTGTTGCCCAGTGTGGAGTACAGTGGCTAGGCTCGGTCTTGGCTTACTGTGTCCTTCACCTCCCAGGTTTAGGCAATTCTCATGCCTCAGCCTCCCAAGCAGCTGGGATTACAAGTGCACGCTACCATGCTCGCTTAATTTTTGTATTTTTAGTAGAGACAGGGTTTCACCCTGTTGACCAGGCTGGTTTTGAACTCCTGACCTCAGGTGATCCCACCTGCCTTGGCCTCCCAATGTGCTGTGAGCCACTGCACCTGGCCTCTTTTCTTTTCTTTTTTTTTTTGTTGAGACAGAGTCAAACCCTGTTTCCCAGGCTGGAGTGCAGTGGTGTGATCTTGACTCACTGCAACCTCTGCCTCCTGGATTCAAGTGATTCTCCCGCCTCAGCCTCCTGAGTAGCTGGGATTACAGACGCATGCCACCACGTCAGGCAAATTTTTTGTATTTTAGTTGAAGATTCACCACGTTACCCAGTCTGGTCTCAAACTGCTAGGTTGAAATGATCCTCCCCACTTGGCCTTCTGAGTAGCTGAGATTACAGTACCCAGCTATGTTTCTTTCCTTTTTCTTTTTTTTGAGAGAGTCTCGCTCTGTCACTAAGGCTGGAGTGCAGTGGTGCAATCTCACTGCAACCTCCCCCTCCCAGTTTCAAGCAATTCTCTGTCTCACCCTCTCACCCAATTCTCTGTCTCACCGCCCACTACCGTGCCTGGGTAATTTTTGTGTTTTTAGTAGAGACAGGGGTTTCACCATCTTGGCCAGGCTGATCTTGAGAACTCCTGACCTCGTGATCCACCCGCCTCAGCCTCCCAAAGTGCTAGGATTACAGGCGTGAGCCACCGCGCCCGGCCATCACCCGGCTATGTTTCTGCTAGTATTTAAATATACTCACCTTTGGTTGGGTGCAGTGGCTCACACCTGTGCAGAGTCTCAAAAAAATAAAGACTAAAAATATTCACTTTTATTTTCTGTGTCTTCTGAGGACCAAAGGGAAAATATGTGTCCTTTGGAGTTTTCTTCTGTGGTATTTTAGCCACTTAATTCATTGGGAACCAACATTATAGCTGTATATTTGTGTGGGATAGATCTTCTGAAGGTTTTGTAAAATGTTTTTAATCGGCCGGGCGCGGTGGCTCAAGCCTGTAATCCCAGCACTTTGGGAGGCCGAGACGAGCGGATCATGAGGTCAGGAGATCGAGACCATCCTGGCTAACACGGTGAAACCCCGTCTCTACTAAAAAAAAAAATACAAAAAACTAGCCGGGCAAGGTGGCGGGCGCCTGTAGTCCCAGCTACTCGGGAGGCTGGGGCAGGAGAATGGCGTAAACCTGGGAGGCGGAGCTTGCAGTGAGCTGAGATCTGGCCACTGCACTCCAGCCTGGGCGACAGAGCGAGACTCCATCTCAAAAAAAAAAAAAAAAAAAAATGTTTTTAATCTAGAAAGAGTATATTGTTTCAGTTTATTTTGATGCATCATTGTGGTAGCTATTTGGTATCTTACATGGGAATTTGTATTATAATCTTGACTCTTCTTCTAGGTGCCTTATGCCTCTGGCATGCCCATCAAGAAAATAGGTCATCGAAGTGTTGATTCCTCAGGAGAGACAACATACAAAAAGGTGTGTCTGGATGGAACCTTCTCATCTTACTCCAGGAGCTCAGCAGCTTACTCTGGGAAATCAGTCTCCTTGAAATTACTCTCTACATACTGACTGTCCTGTTTCTTGGTATCCTAAGCTTTTGCGTATAATACAGCTTAGACTTTAGAATTTATTTCTCAAAGGGTAAATTGCCTCCTTTTTGTATATGAATGTTTAAATAAGAATTTTTTTGGCTGGGCACGGTGCCCCAGGCCTGTAATCCCAGCACTTTGGGAACCCGAGGCAGGCAGATCATTTTAGGCCAGGAGTTCAAGACCAGCTTGGCCAACATGATGAAACTCTGTCTCTACTAAAAATACAAACATTAGCCGGGTGGCATACGCTTGTGGTCCCAGCTATTCGGGATGTTGAAGCAGGAGAATCGCTTGAACCTGGGAGGTGGAGGTTGCAGTGAGGTCAGATTGTGCCACTGCACTCCAGTCTTGGTGACAGAACGAGACTCCATCTAAAAAAAAAAAAAAAAAGAATTTTTTAGTGAACAAATCTGGCTTTGGTTGCTATTTTACTGAGCTGAAGAAACTGGGTTTCCCTGTTAGGTATAAATATGTAAGAAGCACATGAAAAGCATTCTTATCTTACCATAGGGAGCCATGTCTCTCGCAATCTTTCTGTCCTTTTCTCTATTGCTGGATATATATCAATAGAGGGCCAGGTCCCAGCCCAGCCTGTTTATATAAATATAGGCAATAGGTCAGATTTCTTTTCCTCTTTAATTTTTTTTAGAGCCAGGGTGTCAATCTGTCACCCAGGCTGGATTGCAGTGGCATGATCATAGGCAGGTAGCAGGAGGCTACTGTAACCTCCGACTCCTGGGCTCAAGTGATCTTCCTGTCTCAACCTCCTGAGTAGCTGGGACTACAGGTGCACACCACTGCATGTGGCTAATAAAAAATTAGTTTTATGAGATGATCTCACTGTGTCGCACACGCTGGTGTCAAACTCCTGCCCTCAAGCATTCCTCCTGCCTAAACCTTCCAAAGTGCTGGAGTCACAGGGGTGATTGACCGTGTCTCGCCCCCTTTTTTCCCCCACAAAGACAGTCATTTAGCTGGCGAATAGTACCTAGAACGTCTGCTTTTTTGAGCTCTGAATATCAAATGGACTGGAAAGGAGCAGTAATAGTGAAAAAGTGGAAAGTGAGCTGGTGAAGGGAAAACAGAAGCATCCTGGATCCTTGAGGGATCCAGATTCTTGAGTTCTGGACTAATTTGCAGATGGTTTAGGCTTCCTGGGGGAGAGTGTTCAGTTTCCCATTTAGCAACTGTAGTTTGTCTAATATGGGGTGTGAAGATTTCTTGGAGATATATTTCTGGTCTATGTAAATTTTGTGTTCGTTCTCTATTTCATTGTCCCAAGTAGCAGAGGTGAACTGACTCATTCTCAGTCAAGGACCTGACAGTCCCCAGAATGGGCTCTGAGGCTCATGCCAATTACTTTTACTGAGCTCTTCATTTAAAAATTTTAAGAAATGGGATCTTGCATTTGGGAGGCCGAGGCAGGTGGATCACCTGAGGTAAGGAGTCCAAGACCAACCTGACCAACATGGCGAAGCCCTGTCTCTACTAAAAATACAAAAATTAGCCGGGCACGGTGGTGGGCATCTGTAATCCCAGCTACTCGGGATGCTGAGACCTGAGAATAGCTTGAACCTGGGAGGTGGAGGTTGCAGTGAGCCAAGGTTGCGCCATTGTGCTCTAGCTTGGGCAACAGAGCGAGACTCTGTCTCAAAAAAAAAAAAAAGAGAAATGGGATCTTGCTCTGTTGCCCAGACTGGAATGCAGTGGGTGTGTTGATGGCTCACTGCAGCCTTGAACTCCTGGGCTCAAGCCATCCTCCTACCTTAGCCTCCAGAGTAACTGGGACTACAGGCCTCAGCCACCACATCTGGCTTATTTAGCTTTTTTATTTTATTTTGTTTTTTTTCTAGGGAGTTTTGCTCTTGCTGCCCAGGGTGGAGTGCAATGGCACTGTCTCCATTCACCACAACCTCCACCTTCTGGGTTCAAGTGATTCTCCTGCCTCAGCCTCCCAAGTAACTGGGATTACAGGCATGCGCCACCATGCCTGGCTAACTTTGTATTTTTAGTAGAGGTAGGGTTTCTCCATGTTGGTCAGGCTGGTCTTGAACTCCTGACCTCAAGTGATCTGCCTGTCTCAGCCTCCCAAAGTGCTGGGATTACAGGCGTGAGTCACAGCACTCGACCATTTAGCTCTTTTTTTTTTTTTTTGAGACGGAGTGTTGCTCTGTCGCCCAGGCTGGAGTGCAGTGGCACGATCTCGCCTCACTGCAAGCTCCACCTCCCGGGTCATGCCATTCTCCTGCCTCAGCCTCCCCAGCAGCTGGGAGTACAGGCGCCCGCCACCATGCCTGGTTAATTTTCTTTTGCATTTTAGTAGAGACGGGGTTTCACCGTGTTAGCCAGGATGGTCTTGATCTCCTGACCTCGTGATCCGCCTGTCTTGGCCTCCCAAAGTGCTGGGATTACAGGCGTGAGCCACTGCGCCCAGCCAGCTCTTTTTATATGTTGACTAGTGAAATAAAATGATGAGTTTCTCTTCTAACTGGGGAGGCAGACACTTAAAAACAATAGTAATAATTTATTTTCCTTTGACCTATTTGTACATTAAGAAAACTATTTGTAGCCTGGGCGCGGCGGCTCATGCCTGTAATCCCAGCACTTTGGGAGGCCGATGCAGGCAGATCACGAGGTCAGGAGATCAAGACCATCTTGGCTAAGATGGTGAAACCCTGTTGTTTGGACTAACGGAGGCAAGATGGCGCAGTTCCGGGTTCTTCACCGTCAACTTTCCTGCGCCCGGGAAAGACACAGGTCGACTGTGCAGGCGCAACCCGACCTCCGACGGAGAAAAACCGGAACCCGCCTAGCCGCACCTACCGCCCGGCCCCCGACCCGCCTATGTCCCTCCCACCCACTGCCCTCCCACTCCCAGGCCCAGGACATAAAAGCCGCTCCTGGCGGGCCCGCTGCGCTCACTTCCTCAGCCACCACTCCTGTGGGGACTGCAGGAACTCGGTCCGAGAGCTCCACCGGGCGACTCTTTCGGCCTCCTTTGCCGGAGGCCGACAGACCTCACCCTCCACACCTTCTTCCCTGAGGCTAGGTGACCAAAAAAATAAATTTACAGTTTTGCTCCTAGCTTTGCCTACTCGCTGGTCCTTTAATACTCGCTGTGGTAAGCCTGGAAAGCAAATCAGTTTCCTGGAAAGCAAATCACCTGTCTCTACTAAAAATACAAAATATTAGCCAGGCGTGATGGCAGGCGCCTGGTGTCCCAGCTACTCGGGAGGCTGGGGCAGGAGAATGGCGTCAACCTGGGAGGCGGAGCTTGCAGTGAGCCGAGATCACACCAGTGTACTCCAGACTGGGCGACAGACAAGACTCCGTCTCAAAAAAAAAAAAAAAAAACCAAAACTAGTTGTAATTTAATGCCCATTGAGGACCAAGTAGAAATATAAGTAATGTCTGGTGGAGGTTGGGGATAAGGTGCAAATAGAGCAAAGCTATCTAATCAAAGTTTCTGCGATGATTAAAATGTGCTGTATCTGTGCTATCCAATATGGTAGCTAAAAGCCACACTTGTAAGACTGAGGAAATGAAGTTTTAAATTTAAATTAACTTAAATTTAAATAGCCATGTGTACCTGGTGGCTACTGTTATCAGACAGCAAAGATCTAGATGATGCGATACTTTCCCATGGGCTTGGAATCCTGGATTGTAAGAGTGGGGTTCTTGTATTTGTGTTTTGACCATAGTTTGGTAATTCTAAATCTGAATACTACTCTCAGAAATAATTTGTCTTTCATGCTTTCTTCTTCAGTTAGGAGCTCTTTTACCACACTGTTGTCCTTTTGTTTGAGACAGAGTCTTGCTGTGTCACCCAGGCTGGAATATAGTGGTGTGATCTTGGCTCACTGCAGCCTCCACCTCCCAGCTTCAAGCAATTCTCCTGTCTCAGCCTTCCGAGTAGCCGGGACTACAGGTGCATACCACCTCACCCAACTAATTTTTGTGTCTTTAGTAGAGATAGGGTTTTACCATGTTGGCCAGGCTGTTCTTGAACTCTTGGCCTAAAGTGATCTGCCCACCTCCGTCTCCCAAAATGCTCGTATTAGAGGCGTGAGCCACCGCACCCACCCCACCTTTTTGTCCTTGAGTCACTAATCAGGCTCTTCCTTAGAGGACTGAAGTTTCTGCCACCAGGCAGTCAGATCAGAATATCAGTTAATTTTGGGCTGGACATGGTGGCTCATGCCCGTAATCCCAGAGCTTTGGGAGGCCTAGGCAGGTGGATCACCTGAGGTCAGGAGTTTGAGACCAGGCTGAACAACATAGTGAAACCCCATCTCTACTAAAAATATAAAGAATAAGTAAGGCATCATGGTGCATGCCTGTAATCTCAGCTACTTGGGAGGCTGAGGCATGAGAATCGCTTGAACTGGGGAGGCAAAGTTTGCAGTGAGCCGAGATGACGCTGCTGTACTCCATTCCAGCTTGGGTGACAGAGCAAGACTCATTCTCAAAAAAAACAAAAAACAAAAAAAAACAGGAATATTGGTTAATTTTAGTTACATTCTGTATCAGATGAAGGAAATGTTTAGAGGGCTCCAGATACACTCTGGGGGCAGAAACCTTAGGAGTGAGAACTAAGAATGTTCTGTCAATACTATGTGTCTTCCAAATACAGATAAGGAACTCTTGTTTAGGCGGGCCAACAGGAGCACCTTGCCTAGCTGAGGCTGGCTCAGAGAGAGTCCAGCTTTGCTACTCTGTATCCTCACTGTCCTTCCAATCTTTACTAAGCTTAATTGCAGAGTACAGCATAGGGATGGGGAAACTGGATTGTCCCAGTTTTATCTGAACTATTGCTCAGACTAAAGGACATTTTTTAAAAGCGTTTCTTCTAGCTTCTCCCTTCTGAATTTTTATTGTTATGGTCCTACTTATAGTAGGAATTTTCTTCTAATTTCTCTTGTTTCTCAGACAACCTCATCAGCCTTGAAAGGTGCCATCCAGTTAGGCATTACCCACACTGTGGGGAGCCTGAGTACCAAACCAGAGCGTGATGTCCTCATGCAAGATTTCTACGTGGTGGAGAGTATCTTCTTCCCCAGGTACAGAGTTTAATGTTCAGGAGCATGTCCTGGAAATGTGGCCTTTTCAAATCAGCCCAGGGCAGTTTTAGGGGTTCAGGTCTGACAGTTTAGGCATGTGTCCAATTCTTAACCTGGTTATAATCAGGGTGATGTAGGACTAGAGAGTTCGGAGAGCAGATGCTATCCTCTAGATGCTTCCATTAGCCTCTGTCCTATGGATTGACTTGTAAAAAACAACCTCATGCATTGGATAGGAGGCAGTGTGACTTTTTCTTATTCTTATGTCTTGCTGTCCATGCTGTGCCATTGTCTCACTAAGTGACTCATCTAAGGGCCCTGATTCTCTTAGGAGGAATGTATTCCCCCACTCCCCCCATCATGAGGTGACTCTTGAGTATCTTCGCAAGGTAGATTTTCTGGATGATAGGGACTGGCAAGTTATGGCTACCTCTGTTTAACCCTACAGTGAAGGGAGCAACCTGACCCCTGCTCATCACTACAATGACTTTCGTTTCAAGACCTACGCACCTGTTGCCTTCCGCTACTTCCGGGAGCTATTTGGTATCCGGCCTGATGATTACTTGGTAAGCATCTGGATATCAGGACCCTGTGACTCCAGTATCAGAGGGGTATTCCCAAAGGAAGGCCCCTTTTCTCCACAGTCTTGCTCTGGCTTTTATTTAGAAAAGAATTGCATCTGTAGATGATTTTTGTGTTGGGCAAGGCCCTGATGTGTCTAAATCTCTTAGTTCTTCTCTGTTTGCCCCAGTATTCCCTCTGCAGTGAGCCGCTGATTGAACTCTGCAGCTCTGGAGCTAGTGGTTCCCTTTTCTATGTGTCCAGTGACGATGAGTTCATTATTAAGACAGTCCAACATAAAGAGGCGGAATTTCTGCAGAAGCTGCTTCCAGGATACTACATGGTAAGGGAGAGAGAATCACTGTCCACCTGTGCTACCCACTTCTGGGCAAGACGAGGGAGGTTGTCTTCAGCAGGGTAAAACTGTGTCAGCACTTGGGTGCAGTGGCTCACACCTGTAATCCCAGCACTTTGGGAGGCCGAGGCAGGCGGATCATGAGGTCAGGAGATCAAGACCATCCTGGCTAATGTGGTGAAACCTCATCTCTACTAAAAATACAAAAAATTAGCCAGGCGTGGTGGCGGGGGCCTGTAGTCCCAGCTACTGGGGAGGCTGAGGCAGGAGAATGGCGTGAACCCAGGAGGCGGAGGTTGCAGTGAGCCAAGATTGTGCCACTGCACTCCAGCCTGGGTGACAGAGCAAGACTCTGTCTCAAAAAAAAAAAAAAAAGAGTGTAGTTCAGTTTTGTGCTTTTCACCCCATTTCTTTTGCCTTTCTATGGTAAAAGAGGTTTTGTTTATCTATTCTATTTTAAGTGTTGCCAATCTCCCAGGCTCAAGTGATCCTCCCACCTCAGCCTCCCACGTAGTTGGGACTAAAGACACGCACCACCACACTTGGCTAATTTTTGTAAACTTATTTTATTTTTTCGTGACAGAGTCTCGCTCTGTCATCCAGGCTGGAGTACAGCGGTGCAATCTGGGCTCACTGCAACCTCCGCCTCCTGGGTTCAAGCAATTCTCCTGCCTCAGCCTCCTGAGTAGCTGGGATTACAGGCATGTGCCACCATACCAAGCTCATTTTTTATTTTTTAGTAGAGACAGGGTTTCACCATGTTGATCAGGCTGGTCTCGAACTCCTGACCTTGTGATCCGCCTGCCTCAGCCTCCCGAAGTGCTGGGATTACAGGCATGAGCCACTGTGGTCGGCCTAATTTTTATACATTTTTAGTAGAGATGAGGTCTTGCTATGTTACCCACACTGGTCTCAAATTCTTGAGCTCAAGTGATCCTCCTTTTGGCCTCCCAAAGTACTGGGATTATAGGCATGAGCTATTGCACCTGGCTGTTTTCGTCTTCTGTTCTTAGTTCAGCTTCTAGTTTGGGGAATGAAGTAGGTTATTTCCCTTGATAATACTCTCTGCAGCCTTACTGTGACTGATTGCTCTTGGAGGTTCTGGAGACGTTAGGTAACTCTCCTTACCTGCCTTACTACCCTCAAGAATATACTATACCCAGGGCAGAGGGTGTCGTCTTCTCTTAAATCTCTCTGAAGAAATACATCCATCTTACATTGGTATCCTGACTGATTTCTGTATTGGAGAGTCTGTGGCACAACTTGATGGTGAACTTATCATTGAAATAGATGTATAGGGAAATTTAAAGCATATATGATGTAGGTTTATGGGCAGACATAAATTCAGATTGTGTCTGAATCTCATATAGGAGATAAAGGGAGGATGGGTGGTAACTTTTGCCCTTAAGTTTCACTGAAAATCAGCTAAGTTGTTCTCCTACTTCTGTTTACTTTTGTGTTCTCAGAACCTCAACCAGAACCCTCGGACTTTGCTGCCTAAATTCTATGGACTGTACTGTGTGCAGGCAGGTGGCAAGAACATTCGAATTGTGGTGATGAACAATCTTTTACCAAGATCGGTAAAAATGCATATCAAATATGACCTCAAAGGCTCAACCTACAAACGGCGGGCTTCCCAGAAAGAGCGAGAGAAGCCTCTTCCCACATTTAAAGACCTAGACTTCTTACAAGACATCCCTGATGGTCTTTTTTTGGATGCTGACATGTACAATGCTCTCTGTAAGACCCTGCAGCGTGACTGTTTGGTGAGTTTGTTATTTAGACACCAAAAAATCTGAGTTACTAAAACAGCTTGATTGTTCTTAGGCATTAAGTTTGTGGGAGATGGGACTCTGTTCCTTAGCACTGTATGTCCTGGGCTGCATTTAAAATAACTTTTAATTAGTTCATTGCTATTCCTTTACAGTTTTACTTTCTCCCCATTTATCCTCCCACAGTGGGATTTATTTCCTTCTCTAGCTAGCCTGGGCCTCGTAGTCAAATGTTCTGCTTAATTTCACACCAGCATCATCCTTCCTCAGATTTTGGTCCTGGCTGCCAAATCCAAATTTATATTTTGGAAGCTGAGTGCTGCTGAAGAATATTATACAAGCATGTATACTGGCATCTCTACAGATTTATGATATCCATCCCCACTTGGGCTTTCAATATCGTTCTTCAGTCCATTTGCTGTTGCTCTCAATAGGGATTTCACATGTTTAGCACTTAACCATTTTCTGACTCTCATCTCTCTAGCTTTGTTTCTTAACAAGCTACCTTAACTTTTTATCCTATTTCATCCTCTCATGCTGCCCCTGTCATTAATAGATAAATGTATCTACGTTTTACTTTATTTTTTATTTTTTGAGACGAGTTTCACTCTTGTCGCCCAAGTTGGAGTGCAATGGCACGATCTTGGCTCACTGCAATTTCCGTCTCCCAGGTTCAAGCGATTCTCTTGCCTTAGCCTCCCAAGTAGCTGGGATTACAGATGCCCATCACCATGCCTGGCTAGTTTTTGTATTTTTCGTAGAGACAGGATTTCACCATGTTGGCGCCGCTGGTTTTGAACTCCTGACCTCGAGTGATCTGCCTGCCTTCGCCTCCCAAAGTGCTAGGATTACAGGTGTGAGCCAGAGCACCTGGCCTAGATATCACTCTTGACCTCTGTACTCTTCTATCATGTGAACACTTCCCAGTGTTGCACATATTAAACTGTATTGTGTTTATTTTACATTTGTATCCCTTTCTAAATGTATAATGTCCTTGAGGACAGAAACTCTCTCTTTAATATCTTTATATCTCTGTAAGGAGGCACAGTGCCTACATGGTGGGGATTCAGTAAATGTTTAACTCAATTGAAGCTAATCATACAAGGTCCTACCACAGATCTGTTCTGTCACAAAGTGTACTTTACCACAACCTCATTGTGGAATCTTCACAGCACAAATACGTATTCCTTGTTCTCTCGAGAAGGTAGTGTTCTCTTCATGGAGACATACATGGAAAGAACAAAGATGATCTTGTGGGCTAGGCAGTGGGACTTGGAAAAATTATGTTTACTCAAATGAGAGAAAGCAAAGGGTATGTAAATAAAGACTAACCAGGCTGGGCGTAGTGGCTAACGCCTGTAATCCCAGCACTTTGGGAGGCTGAGGCAGGCAGATCACTGTGTCAGGCGTTCGAGACCAGCCTGGCCAACATGGTGAAACCCCAACTCTACTAAAAATACAAAAATTAGCTGGATGTGGTGGCACGTGCCTGTAATCCCAGCTACTTGGGAGGCTGAGGCAGGAGAATCGCTTGAACCAGGAGTTGGAGGTTGCAGTGAGCCGAGATTGCACCATTGTACTCCAGCCTGGAGATAGAGCAAAACTTAGTCTCCAAAAAAAAAAAAAAAAAGGGTGGGGGCATAAAATAAAATAAATAAATAAGTAAAATCTAGCCAAAGGAGGTTAACATACTTTTCTCCAGGGAAAAAAGTAGAAAGAGGCAAAAGATAATCCTGTGTTTAGCCTTACAGGTTCACTGTAAGACTAAAATAATTACATCATGAAAGCTGTCAAGCCAGGCGTGGTGGTTCATACCAATAGTCCCAGCACTTTGGAAGGCTGAGATAGGCAGCTCCCTTGAGTCTAGAAATTAGAGACCAGCTGGGCAGCATGGTGAAACCCTGTCTCTACGAAAAATAAAAAATTAAACAGGTGTAGTGGTGTGTGCCTGTAGTCCCAGCTACTTGGGAGGCTGAGATAGGTGGATCCTTTGAGCCTGGGAGGTTGCAGCTACAGTGAGCCGAGATCACATCACTGTACTGTAGCCTGGGTGACAGATTGAGACCCTTTCTTAAAAAAAACAAAAAAATGGTGAGATCCTACAAAATATTTTTATTTCCCCCAAGGCTCAGATCATGTTTTTTCCTTCCGTTAGGTGCTACAGAGCTTCAAGATAATGGATTATAGCCTCTTGATGTCAATCCATAATATAGATCATGCACAACGAGAGCCCTTAAGCAGCGAAACACAGTACTCAGCTGACACTCGAAGACCGGCCCCCCAAAAGGCTCTGTATTCTACAGCCATGGAATCCATCCAGGGAGAGGCTCGACGGGGTGGCACCATGGAGACTGATGACCAGTGAGTGGGCTCAGGGCCACTAGGGAGGAGAACATAGGCCCACAAAACTTTTTCTTTTTCTTTTTTTTTTTTTTTTAGTTTCATTCTTGTTCAGGGTGATGTGCAATGGCACGATCTCTGCCTGCTGCTACCTCCACCTCCTGGGTTCAAGCGATTCTCCTGCTTCAGCCTCCTGAGTAGCTGTGATTATAGGCGCCCACCACCACACCCAGCTAATTTTTTGTATTTTTAGTTGAGATGGGGTTTCATCACGTTGGCCAAGCTAGTCTATGAACTCCTGACCTCAGGTGATCCACCCACCTTGGCCTCCCAAAGTGCTGGGATTACAAGCGTGAGCCATCGTGCCCTGCCACAGCACTTTTTCTTTAGGAAGGGACCCAGCTTCTGGAAAGGAGTAGCCTTGACTCAGCAGTTGGATCAGTAACATTAATGTTTACAGAAGTATAGAATGAGTTTGAATGAGCTTTCTTAATGTAAAAGGAAAAGAAGATTAATTTCGGGTTTATAGTGTATGTGGGAAGGAGAGCTATTCAAGAATTAAAGACTTAAAAAATTACAGTCTTAGATGCATGTCTGCAAATTATATTAGAACTTTATTACCATTTTTTAATCTTCTCTTTTTGTTAGTAATATATTAGAACTTAATCAAAAATAATTAATGGTCTGGGCACAGTGGCTCATGCCAGTAATCCCAGCACTTTGGGAAGCTGAGGCAGGTGGATCACTTGAGTCCAGGAGTTTGAGATCAGTCTGACCATCATGATGAGACCTCATCACTACAAAAAATCAAAAATTACCCAAGTGTGGTGGTGAACACCTGTGGTCCCACCTACTCAGGAGGCTGATGAGGCAGAAGAATTGCTTGAGCCCAGGATGTCAAGGCTGCAGTGAGCCACTGTACATGCCACTGCACTCCAGCCTGGGCAAAGAGAGTGAGACCCACCCTGTCTCAAAAAAAAAAAAATTATTATAGACTTCTTTGTGGAAGGCATCCTTCTTTATCATGGATCTATCTAGTAAGTGTAATTACTGAAATACCACAAATATCTTAGATTGTTTATTTTTTTAAGATATCCTGTAACATGACTCTCAAGAAGAGTGTCTTAGTGGGCATAAATTAAGATAGCAAAAGTACTGAAGTTGAGTTAATTAGGAGAGCATTCCCAAAATTGCTGAGTAGTGGAATTTTAGATTCTCTTTGGTGGAATCAGAGTGGAAGAGGTAGGCAAGGAGATTTGGAGAAAACTAGATTATAATACATACTCTAGAGAGTTGCTGGGGTTAGAGAAGGGATCTCATTTTCTACTGTTTTTTTAATATTTTTTTTCTCTTTTTGTTTTATTGATCACTTATTGTCTGATCTCCTGGTTTATGGAGGATGAGGCAGTTTTGTTTAGGTTTCACTTCCCTGTCCTGATCTGACTAAACTAGCCAACAGATTTTCTCACCCTTTCCTTTTTGCCTTTTCCAGTATGGGTGGCATCCCTGCCCGGAATAGTAAAGGGGAAAGGCTTCTGCTTTATATTGGCATCATTGACATTCTGCAGTCTTACAGGTGAGGAGCATATGGATCCCAAATTAAGAGAGGGTGGATACAGTTAACCACTCATGTTTCTCTTTTAGATGGGTTTGTTGCCAAGTTCTTTCAGAAGCAAGAATAGTGAGTTGCAGTCTGGCTACTTACTTCATTAGTTTTCAGATGGTTTATTTCCCTGATTTTGCCTCTTTCCGCGGCCTTTATAACCCTCCCTTCCCCATCTCCCCAGACATAATGTATACCTTCTGTAGAAAGCTGAGTCAGTCTTGGAAGCACCGGGGTGGAATATGCCATCTGTCTGGCTCTTTGCAAAAACCTATGAGATGAGTCATGCTCCACATTGGGATACAGCTAGAAACGTTGCCCTTTTCCATGGAGGAAAAACAGGAGGGTCACTGTGTTCTGTAAAAAGTATCAGCCTGTGGAACTAAGAGGCAATGAAGTGATGATCAGGGAGGAGCTAGAAATGTTAGACCTGGGTTTTGTTCCTGTAAAGTTTTAAGTACTAATGAGGACTGGACAGTACTTGGTTTGTTGGTTCAGTATTATCATCCAGTTTTAACTACCCTTTCCAGTCTTGCCCATCTGTTCCTTCAGCTCTCCTTTTATAATAAATATTCATGTTCCTGATTTGCCAGGGACATAAATTGACCTTTTCCCATGGGGGAATAATTGACTTACCTAGAAACAACATTGGTCTCCATGATGAACCAGCACTGCTGTGTCTGTTCTTGGGAAAACCAGTGTACCAGTAGATGTGCTTTCTCAGCTTCTGTCTTTTCAAGGTTTTCTATTAGCCCTTTAACCCCCTAAAATATAAAGTTATTAAGATCATTTATTGAAAAATGACATGAGGAGTGATGTACATTTTTCTTGCAGGTTTGTTAAGAAGTTGGAGCACTCTTGGAAGGCCCTGGTACATGATGGGGTAAGTAGCAATACTAGAGGCTCTCTTACCCACTTCTGCCTCCATCACTTCTGATTGGCCTCCTCAGTTTCTTGCAATTTTTTCTTTTTTTTTTTTTTGAGACAGGGTCTTAACTCTGTCACCCAGGCTGGAGTGCAGTGGCGTGATCTCGCTCACTGCAACCTCCATCTCCCAGTTTCAAGTGATTCTCCTGCCTCAGCTTCCCGAGTAGCTGGGACTACAGGCACACGCCACCATGCCCAGCTAATTTTTGTACTTTTAGTAGAGATGGGATTCCACCATGTTGGCCAGGCATGTCTCAAACTCTTGACCCCAAAGTGATCTGCCCACCTTGGCCTCCCAAAGTGCTGGGTTGAGACGGAGTCTCGCTCTGTCACTTAGGCTGGAGTGCAGTAGCATGATCTCAGCTCACTTCAACCTCCACCTCCCAGGTTCAAGTGATTCTCATGCCTCAGCCTCCCATGTAGCTGGGAGTACAGGTACCCGCCACCGATGCCTGACTAATTTTTGTATTTTTAGTAGAGATGAGGTTTTGCCATGTTGAACAGGCTGGTCTCGAACTCCTGACCTCAGGTGATCTGCCCACCTCGGCCTCCCAAAGTGCTAGGATTACAGGCGTGAGCCACCATGCCCGGCCTTTTCCATTTATTTCATTTGTGGGTTTTAGCCTTCTGCTAGGGGCTCAGTCTGGGGGAAGATGGCGCTTGGACTAAAGGTCCTCTTGTTGGGCCTCCCTCTAACTCTATAGCATTTCTTCTGCTCTGCAGGACACTGTCTCAGTGCATCGCCCAGGCTTCTACGCTGAACGGTTCCAGCGCTTCATGTGCAACACAGTATTTAAGAAGATTCCCTGTAAGTGGTTTCTACCAAGTGACTGCCTACTCCTGCCCAGTTGGCAACTCCTACCTCTGGTAGGGAGCTGCCAACGCCAGAGGCCTCTCCTCCCACCTACATCCCATGAGAGCCATTTCTTATCCTTTGTGTTAGTCAGTCTGTCACAGTCGTTTCCAAGTTGCTGTTTCCCCCTTGGCTCTTCCTGCGTATGTCAATGAGGTGAGGGCCATTTCTGGGGAACTGGGATTTAAAAAAAAAAAAAAAAAAAAAAAAGTGTAGTTGTGGATGTAGGATTCATGCCACAGAGATAGGCAGAGCCAGACTTTTATGTACAGAGATACACAATGAGGTTACCATTGCATATCTCTGTTTTATCTTCTACTCTATCTCAAGTGGTTAGAGAAGCATTTACTGATTTCTGCTTAGCACATGTTTTTAGTCTCTTTCCTCAACTTTCTTGTTTAGAAAGTGCCAATGTTCTTTTTTTGCAAATCTTCCATGCTGCTACCACAGCAAATTCTAACTTCTCTTTCCCTTCTTCTCCTGTTAGGCATCATTAGTCACATGGCAAGGGAGAGGGGACCTAGGCATGCCAGATAGTCTTAAGGGATATGGAAAAACCAGGCTGGGTGCAGTGTCTCACACCTATAATCCCAGCACTTTGGGAGACCAAGGCAGGAAGATCAGTTAAGCCCAGGAGTTTGGAACCAGCCTGGGCAACATGATGAGACCTCGTCTCTACAAAAAATTATAAAAAGATAAGGAAAAAAATCATTTCAATCTTTACAAAATGATAAATACACAAGGTCAGTTATTTAGTGCTGGGCACATACGTGCTAAGAAGATGTAGAGTGAAAGAATTACCTTTCTTGACCAGGCACAGTGGCTCATGCCTGTAATCCCAGTACTTTGGGAGGCCAAAGCAGGTGAATCACCTGAGGCCAGGAATTCGAGAAGTCTGACCAACATGTTGAAACCCCATCTCTACTAAAAATACGAACATTAGCGGGGTGGTGGTGCGTACTTATAATCTCAGCTACTCAGGAGGCTGAGGCAGGAGAATCACTTAAACCCGGGAGGAAGAGGTTGCAGTGAGCTGAAATAGGGCCATTGCACTCCAGCCTGGGTGACAGGAGAGAAACTTCATCTCAAAAAAAGTTATCTTTCTCAGGTTTTACTATGGGATACTATTAAAGAAAAAGGGGGGCCAGGCGCAGTGCTGTAATCCCAGCACTTTGGGAGGCTGAGGCGGGCGGATCATGAGGTTAGGAGATCGAGACCATCCTGGTAACATGGTGAAACCCCGTCTCTACTAAAAATACAAAAAAAAATTAGCCTGGCGTGGTGGTGGGCGCCTGTAGTCCCAGCTACTTGGGAGGCTGAGGCAGGAGAATGGCGTGAACCCGGGAGGCGGAGCTTGCAGTGAGCCGAGATCTCGCCACTGCACTCCAGCCTGGGTGACAGAGTGAGACTCCATCTCAAAAAAAAAAAAAAGAAAAGGAAAAGAAAAAGTGGGCGGGGGCAGTGGCACACACCTGTAATCCCAGCACTTTGGGAGGCAGAGGTGGGTAGACCACCTGAGGTCAGGAGTTCAAGACCAGCCTGACCAACGTGGTGAAACCCCGTCTCTACTAAAAATATAAAATTAGCTAGGCATAGTGGCGCATGCCTGTAATCCTAGCTACCCAGGAGGCTGAGGCATGAGAATCACTTGAACCCTGGAGGCAGAGGTTGCAGTGAGCCAAGATCGTGCCATTGCACTCCAGCACAGGCAAATGAGCAAAACTCCATCTCAAAAAAAAGGAATTGGCCGGATGCGGTGGCTCAAGCCTGTAATCCCAGCACTTTGGGAGGCCGAGACGGGTGGATCACGAGGTCAGGAGATCGAGACCATCCTGGCTAACATGGTGAAACCCCGTCTCTACTAAAAAATACAAAAAATTAGCTGGGCACGATGGCAGGTGCCTGTAGTCCCAGCTACTCGGGAGGCTGAGGCAGGAGAATGGCATAAACCCGGGAGGCGGAGCTTGCAGTGAGCCGAGATTGCGCCACTGCACTCCAGCCTGGGCGACAGAGCGAGACTCCGTCTCAAAAAAAAAACAATAAAAAGGGAATTATGCATTAGGGTACATTTCATCTGATGGAAGTAGAGCAGCTGTCAAGGCTCCATGTTGGAGGGGTAGGTGTGGATATGTTTCCTTTCTTCTAGGTTTTATGCCTCTTGGAAAGTTAAGTGAGCTAACACCTTGTTCTCTGAATAGTAATTCATAGAGCCCATCTTTGTTGACATAAGCCTTTTCACTTTTCAGACCAACTTTGGGTGTGTATTGGGGATACTAGCAATTTACTTGTATGGATGTCTTGGTAGTGGTTGCTAAGTAGGCTCTCTCTTTCCCTTTTGAAGTGAAGCCTTCTCCTTCCAAAAAGTTTCGGTCTGGCTCATCTTTCTCTCGGCGAGTAGGCTCCAGTGGCAACTCCTGCATTACTTACCAGCCGTCGGTCTCTGGGGAACACAAGGCACAAGTGACAACAAAGGCGGAAGTGGAGCCAGGTCAGCACTATGGCTGGGGTCTCCATGTGATTGGGTACTCCGTCCCTTCCTTCTGAGCCTTTACCTTGTCCGGCTAGGACCTCTGCTCCCATTTCTATCCAGGAAGCCAAGCTGCTACATATTTTTCCTTGTATTTACCGTACCCCATCTTCTCTTTCTTTTTTCTAGGCGTTCACCTTGGTCGTCCTGATGTTTTACCTCAGACTCCACCTTTGGAGGAAATCAGTGAGGGCTCACCTATTCCTGACCCCAGTTTCTCACCTGTAGTTGGAGAGACTTTGCAAATGCTAACTACAAGGTTTGTTTATTGGCCCCTTTCTCCGTATAATCTCTCTCTTTTCAAGTCCTTGGAAACCTCTATAATATGATTGCATCATAATAAATTACCCCAAAGATTAGTGGCTTAAAATAACAAACATATATCATACTTTCTGTGGGTCAGAAATCCAGGCCCAGCTTAGCTGGGTCCTCTGGCTCAAGATTTCTCATGAGGTGGCATTTGGCCAGGGCTGGGGTCTCATCTGAAGGCTCAAATAGGAGAATCTGCTTCTAAGCTTATTTATATGGTTACGGGTAGGATTCTGTTCCTTGTGGGTTGCTGAACTGAAGGCCTTAGTTCCTTGCTGGCTGTTGTCTGGGGACTTCCCTCAGTTCTTTGCTACATGGACTTCTCCATAGGACAGCTCAGAACATGGCACCTGGCCTATCTGACAGTGAACAAGAGAGTATGTGCCTATGCAGAAACGGTAGCCTCTTATAACTTAATCTCAGAATTGACATTCTACTACTTGTGCTATATTCTATTCACTAAATGCAGCCCACACTCAAGAGGAAGGGATTACCCATAGGTGTGAATACCAGGAGGCGCAGGGATCACTGCGAGCCATCTTAGAAACTGCTTGTCATAGTCTGCCCTCTGGTCTCCAGTAATTTACATACCTCCATGTCCAAAATAAACTGACCCCTTCCAGGATCTCCAGAAATCTCATCCCATTGTAACATTAGCTCAAAGTCCAGAGTTTTATTACTTAAATTAGGTCCAGGTTTGGATGAGCCCCCCAGGTATAGTTCTTTAAGCACAACTCCTTAAGTACAATTCTTCTCAATCTGTGAACTTGTGGAACTAAAGAGACAGTTATTTTTTCCCCTTGTACCTAGCATACAGTGGTGAGACAGGCATTAGATAACCAATATACACACTTCTGTACATAAAAGGGGAGAATGGGAGGCACAAAAAGGAGTCATTGATTTTATTAGCTGTTCCAAAATCCAGGAAATGTTGGAGTTTCTTTTATTAGGCCTCAAAGCAGAATAATTCTCCATGGTTCTTGGCTCTACCCTCTAGACTCCTGGTCTTCTGAGTCTTCCTTTTTCATCAAAGCTAGAGTGTGTTTTTACCTGAGTTCTTTTCTCAGTCTGCTTCTTTCCAGTAGAATTTTGGGGGAACTAGTGGTCTCTTTATTTTGTACGGTTTCTGTCTTTTTTGATCCAAGGTGGCAGTGTTTCTACTGATACAGAAGATTTTGTGGGCCTCCTGTGATTCTCCTTGGGATTTACTCCATTAGACAAAAGCCACACTCATAAATATCTTCTTCATGAGACCTAAGCTTCTTACAGACCCTGCTTTTCGGTTGAAAGGATCTGTGAAACAATCTTTTGAACAGCCTTTTGTATGATTGAATAGCACAATCAGCCCTCCATATCCACAGGTTCCACATCCCAGATTCAACCAACTGTGGACTGAAAATACTTGAGAGCCTGGTGTGGTGGTTTATGCCTATAATCCCACCATTTGGGAGGCTGAGGTGGGAGGATTGCTTGAGGCAGTTTGAGACCAACCTGGTCAATAAAATGAGACCCCCGTCCCTTAAAAAAAAAAAAAAAAAAGAAAGAAAAAAAAAAATAGTAAAAAAAAAAATTCTGAAAATCTTATGTTGTTGCTGACATGTACTGTACAGTTAGGCCTACAATGGTTGTGTCTGTACTTAACATGTACAGAATTTTCTTGTCATTATTCCCTGAACAATACAGTGTAACAGCTATTTACATAGCATTTACATTGTATTAGTTATAAATAATCTAGGAATGATTTAAAGTATGTGAAGGGCCAGGCATGATGGCTCACACCTGTAATCCCAACACTTGTGGGAGATAGAGGCGGCCAGATTACTTGAGCCTAGGAGTTTCAGATCAGCCTGAGCAACATGGCAAAATCCCGTCTCTACCAAAAATATAAAAAAATCAGCTAGGCGTGGTGGTATGTGCCTGTAGTCCCAGTTACTCAGGAGGCTGAGGCAGGAGGATCGCTTGAACCCAGGAGGCAGAGGTTGCAGTGAGCCGAAATCGTGCCGCTGGACTCCAGCCTGGGTGACAGAGCGAGGCCCTTTCTCAAAAAAATAAATAAATAAAAATAAAGTATATGAAGGATGTGCATAAGTTATATGCAATCTGTGTAAGAGACTTGTGCTTGTGGATTTTGATATTCAAGGAGAGGTCCTGGAACCAGTTCCCCACAGATACTGAGGGCTGACTATACTCTGAACCAATACCTTTTGTTTTTCTGAGGTCTTAATGAAATATTTCACAGTCACGTTTGGCTTCATCTTTAGACCACATTTTCTTGGCAGTGCCCTGGAGCTTATCCTTGCTCAAAAGCCTTTTTCGTTTTTTTGGGTAGACATGATGTCTCACTGTGTTAACCAGGCTGGTCTTAAACAGTCCTCCTCCCTCTGCCTCCTAAAGTGAGCCACAGTATGTGGCCTGTCATTTCTTAATTTTAGCATCGTTTGCTCTCTGGAGAGACTTAGTATTTTCAAAACCTATCAAGTTCTGGTATTTTTGTTTAATAGTCCTTCCCATAATTTCTTTCTCTTCTCTTACATTTTACTATAAGCATCAAGAGAAAACCAGGTGGCACCTTCAGGACTTTGCTTCTAAATCTCCTTAGCTAGATTGTCCAATTCTTGAGGCACATATTCTACTTTTCACATAATCACAAATCACATTGTTGCTAAACTTTATGCTGCTACCTTACTAGGATCTCCTTTCCTTCAATTTCCAATAAAATTTTTCTCAGTTTAAGCCCTCACTGGTAACCCCATTTAAGTCCAAAATTCTATAAACAGCATATTCAGGACACTAACTTTTCACTAAAATGCTCCTCCAAGCCACCCCCAATGTTTTGGTTTTGTTTTTTGAGATGGAGTCTCACTCTGTTGCCCGGGCTGGAGTTCAGTGGCACAATCTTGACTCACTGCAGTCTCCGCTGACAGGGTCTCCCTCTGTCACCCAGGCTAGAATGTAGTGGCACTATCTTGGTTTATTGCAACTTCCACCTCCCAGGTTCAAGCGATTCTCCTACCTCAGCCTCCCGAGTACCTGGGATTATAAGCATGCACCATTACGCCTGGCTAATTTTTGTATTTTTGATAGAGACGGGGTTTTGCCATGTTGCTTAGGCTGGTCTTGAGCTCGTGGCCTCAGGTGATCTGCCTGCCTCAGGCTCCCAAAGTGCTGAGATTGCAGGCATGAACCACTGCACCGGGCCACCACCCCCAAATTTTAGATTTTTGTTACAGCAGCACCTCAATTCCAGGTACAAAAATCTGTATTATCTATTATTGTGTAACAAATTACCCCCAAACTTAGCTGTCAAAAACAAACATTTGTTATCTCAGTCCGAGTGTGGTGGCTCACACCTGTAATCCTAGCACTTTGGGAGGCCAAGGAGGGTGGATCACCTGAGGCCGGGAGTTCGAGACCAGCCTGGCCAACATGGTGAAACCCCGTCTCTACTAAAAATGTAAAAATTAGCCAGGCATGGTGATGCATGCCTATAATCCCAGGTACTCAGGAGGCTGAGGTGAGGGAATTGCTTGAACCTGGGAGGCAGAGGTTGCAGTGAGCCATGATTGTGCCACTGCACTTCAGCCTGGGCAACAGTGAGATCCGTCTCAAAAAAAAGAGAAAACAAAAATTTGTTATCCCAGTTTCTGTACCTTAGCTGGATGCCTTTGGCTCGGGCTCTTTCTGGAGATTACAGTCAAGCTATTAGTCCAAAAGCTTATCTGAGGGAAGATCAGGTTCTCAGCTCACTTATATGGTTGTTGGCAGTATTCAGTTCCTTTGTCACATCGCCCTCTCCATAGCCAGCTCTTAGCATAGGAGCTGAATTTCCTCAGAGCAGGCAAGCAGGGGCTAGAGCATGAGTCCAAGAAGAAGCTATGGTATTTTTATAATCTAATCTCCAAATTGACATTCCATCTCCTGTGCTGCATTCTGTTCATGAGAAGAGAATCACTAAGTGCAGCCTACACTCAAGAGGGGAGAGAATTACACAATGGCATGGATCTCAGGAGGCAGGGATTATTGGGGGGAATCTTAGAGGGTACCTACCACATCTGGAGATTGAAACAGAAGAGGGCAGAGTACTGGGAAATGTTTTATAGTATTCAAGAAGCCAAATATAGTTAATTAAAACAGTGTGCTTTGCCGGGCGTGGTGGCTCACGCCTGTAATCCCAGCACTTTGGGAGGCCGAGGCGGGCAGATCACAAGGTCAGGAGATCGAGACCATCTTGGCTAACATGGTGAAACCCGACTCTATTAAAAATACAAAAAAAAATTAGCTGGGTGTGGTGGTGGACGCCTGTGGTTGCAGCTACTCAGGAGGCTGAGGCAGGAGAATGGCGTGAACCTGGGAGGTGGAGCTTGCAGTGAGCAGAGATCACGCCACTGCACTCCAGCCTGGGTGACAAAGTGAGACACCGTCTCCAAAAAAATAAATAAATAAATAAAACGGTATGCTTCAAAATCTAGTAGCTTTTTAGCCTCTTCTTTCCAAATTCTAAATTGATTCTGAAGTGAAAATTAGAGAAGTAGTATAAGATTTAAGAGGGGAGTCCTTTGTTGTTGTCTTCTAATTCTTTTTCTCTCTGCTTCTGTTTTTTTTCACCTGTTAGTACAACCTTGGAAAAGCTTGAAGTTGCAGAGTCAGAGTTCACCCATGTGAGTGTCTGGGATGTGTGGGAGGTGAACGTTTTGCAGGGTATAAAGAGGATCACTGATGGCCTGGAGCAGGAAGTTAATTGGCAAGATTAGAGGATCTGGGTACCTCCTAAATCTTGTTTTTTATTTTGTTTTTATTTTTATTTATATATTTTTTTGAGATGGAGTCTCACTTGGTTGCCCAGGCTGAAGTGCAATGGTGCAATCTTGGCTCACTGCAACCTCCGCCTCCTGGGTTCAAGCAGTTCTCCTGCCTCAGCCTCCCGAGTAGCTGGGACTACAGGCCCACGCCACCATGCCTGGCTAATTTTTGTATTTTTTAGTAGGGGCACCATTTTCACCATATTGGACGGTCTGGTCTCGAACTTCTGATGTTGTGATCTGCCTGCCTTGGTCTCTCAAAGTGCTGGGATTACAGGTGTGAGCCATTGCACGCAGCCATCGTGTTTGTTTTGTTTTTGTTTTTGTTTTGTTTTTGAGACTGAGTCTCGCTCTGTCCCCCAGGCTGGAGTGCAGTGGCCTCTCAAAGTGCTGGCATTACAGGCATGAGCTACCGCGCTCGGCCGCCATCTTGTTTTTTAAAAAAAATCTTCTGTACCTGATACTTGGAGGCTGAAGCTGAAATAGAAACTTCTTAACGCTTGAATTCCATCCCTGCTTAATCTCATACTCCACATCCTTAACTTTACACTCTCCTTTTACAGTAAGCGCAAAGCTTCAGAAGACCTGAACAAGATTCTGCCATCTCTGTGATCCCAAGATGTGTCAGCCCTTGCCCCAGCAATGCTGAATTTTCTTCTACTTAGTCATCAAAAAAGGAGTGTAATAGAAGTGAGGGGAGCTCCTCCTCCATCTTCTTGCTGAAGAAGAACCTCCTCTCCTTCCCCTTCCTCATGAATGGGCATTAGTGCCTCAGACAGTTGAAGACCGAAGCATCCCCTCCACTCCAGAGTTGGGTGGTACAGATTTTCAACTGGCTGGCCTCCACAATTGAATTTTTTTCAGACCCCCATTCTTCATGCTGGAAATGGGATTGCTGTACTTGGCAGTTTTCTTTCCCCTCATCTTTGACCAGGAACTGGACTCTTAGTTTCCTCAGGACAGACTAGCTGGCACATTATCTCCACCTTAGTTCTTTCTCCCTGATCCCTGGAAGAATACCCCTATAATCTCTGTAAAAGTTTTTAGGGGGGTAAGGGAGTTTAACCACCTCCCAGCTTTCTTCTTTTTTTTTTTTTTTCCTGAAAAAAGGAAAAAGCGCACAGCACACAGTTTCAAGCCAGCTTCAGATCAAAACTCCAGAAGTGTTGACAAGATGCCTATTCGTAGGGTTCCCTCAGAAGAGCCATGGTGTTTGTGAAGAGAAGAGTAGTGATTTCTCGGCCAGAAGCAGCTCCTCTTTTTTTTTTTTTTTTGAAACGGAGTCTTGCTCTGTCACCCAGGCTGGAGTTCAGTGGCCGGGTCTCAGCTCACTGCAAGCTCTGCCTCCCGGGTTCACGCCATTCTCCTGCCTCAGCCTCCCGAGTATCTGGGACTACAGGCGCCCACCACCTCACTCGGTTAGTTTTTTTGCATTTTTTTAGTAGAGACGGGGTTTCACCGCATTAGCCAGGATGGTCTCGATCTCCTGACCTCGTGATCCGCCCGTCTCGGCCTCCCAGAGTGCTGGGATTACAGGCTTGAGCCACCGTGCTGGCCTAGCAGCTCCTCTTTAATCTCCTCCTTTCTTGATGAATTTCTTAAGGCTGAAGGAATGGAGAGTGGGACATGGGGTAATCTTTACCCCTTTTGTTAAAACAGGAGGCAGCCATGGGCTGGGAGATCATAGCCGTTCCTAGGCAGAATCCTGTTCACTGCCAGGCTATAATAATTATTACTCTTTTGCAATTTGAAATATATTCTGGTTGATTTTCTAAATGTGAAGACTTACTAAATGAATTTTAGGTCATTCTCCAAAGGAGATTTTTTTGCTCTTCTCATCTTTTCCAACAGTGTTCTCCTGTTTGTGGAACTAAGGTGAAGAGGGGACACCTCTCTGTTTTATCAGGCAGTCCGTATCTATGAGACCAGTAAATATTTTCTTAAACTCATGGGGAGACAGCAGATTCTTGCCTTGGTGACGTCATTGCTGTACCATATGTCCTACCCCTCTGTCTTCATGCAGGGAAGTTGGAAATGGGGGCTACATATACCCTCTCCTCCCCATCTACAAGAGTTGTAGTTTTCCATCTGATTCTTCCACTCTTGTCAGGGGAAGAAGGGGGCCTGGTATCTCAGGCAGATTGTTGAATTCTTGTTCTATCCCTTCTCTGTCCCACCCTGCCTTGATAATATGTTAGCCCATACCCCAAATAACTGTCTATATTAGACACCCCCGGCCAGTTTCTGGCTGCCTGTCTTTGCTGCCATGTTCTTTTTTACAAGAAGGAAAGAGTTCTTGCTATTTTTTTTCATAATTTACTATTTATGATGTATTTAAGTGTTTTATTAAGGACACAGTTCTGTTAGGGGTGGGAGGGAATATTTGAGGGAGGGCTGGGTCTTAGGGAAAGGAATGGGGGATCAACATTTTTATGAAGTGTCACTATTTGCCTCTACTTTGTATTGTTCAGAAATGGCAAATACAATATAAAAGTGATACATGGTTTTAATGTAATAAACTTTAATCGGTTATTTAGATCTCTTATTTCTTCTGATTCTTTTTCATATACCATCTGCTCACCCTCCTACTCCACCACCCAGGCTCAGTTTTGTTCGTGTTGCCCTAAACAAAGGCTGCATACTTTCCAGCTTGCAACACTGCAGCTTCACTCTTAAGGCTTTATGTCCGTATGTCCTCTTCCTCAGCAACCCAATTGTCTTCACAAGGAAAAGCAGTGAATGAATATGAGGGGAATTACTGTAGGTCTCTTACCTAGGTTGCAACCCAGTTTAACAGGGATTTGGAGATTCAAAACTCATTTTACTCAGGTTTAAGAAGAAAGGAGAGGGACAGTGGAAAAGGTAAGTTTGAGGTTGCTGGCCTTAGTGATTCCCTCCCTTTCATTCCCTTGATCTGGCCCTAGGGTGTCACTCTTAGAAGATCATAGAGATTGCTTTCTTTAGCTGTTTTCTTTTGTGAAGTTGAGCTGAGGTTCCTTTACTTTGATGGGAAACTAGACAAAAAAGTAGGGGCGGGCCAGGCGTCGTGGCTCACACCTGTAATCCCAGCACTTTGGGAAACGGAGGCGGGTGGATCACCTGAGGTCGAGTTCGAGACCAGCCCAGCCAACATGGCAAAACCCTGTCTATTGAAAATGAAAATTAGCAGGGGATGGTGGCATGTGCCGTAGTCCAAGCTACTTTGGAGGTCAAGGCTGGATAATCGCTTGAACCTGGGAGTCAGAGGTTGCAGTGAACAAAGATCGCGCCACTGCATTACAGCCTAGGCGACAGAGTGAGACTCTTGTCTCAAAAAAAAAAAAAGTAGGGGCGGTGAAGCTCATTCTGTGGCATGAAGATAGGGAACCTTTGGAGAGAAGCAGTTAAGCAAACAGCTGCTTTTCATACCACTATTCTGTATCTTGATAAGGTCATTCTGCAAATATTTATAGAGCAGCTAATGAGCAATGCATGGAGTAGTTGGAGATCAAAGAAATAATTTTCCTTCAAGAGTTTCTAGTTTCTGGGAGGAACACAAATACACAAAAACAATGTATTATATGTGAGACAGCTACTTAAGCTGTCTGAAGGTGGCACAGAACATAAAAGGGGGAAAAATTAACAGTTATGTGGGATAAAAGTGTTAGAGAATGTTTCACTCCCGGCACAAGGACTAGATGCACTAGAATGGCCTGTTTTTGAGAACAAGGGAGAGATCATGGTGAGAATATTGGGTATAGTTAGAGGCAACATTGGGAACCGTGAAATATTTTTTGCCCCTAATAGGATGCGATACAAAATAATTGAGAGACTAACAAAGTTTCATCAGAATTAATAGAGGATTGGCCGGGTCCAGTGGCTCACATCTGTAATCCCAGCACTTTGGGAGGCCAAGGCAGGTGGATCACTTGAGGCCAAGAGTTAAAGAGCAGCCCGGTCAACAATGTGAAACCACATCTCTACTAAAAATACAAAAATTAGGCCAGGCGTGGTGGCTCACACTCGTAATCCCAGCACTTTGGGATGACGAGGCAAGCAGATCACCTGAGGTTGGGAGTCCGACCGACATGGAGAACCAACATGACCAACATGGAGAAAACCCGTCTTTACTAAAAATACAAAAAATTGGCCGGGCGCGCGAGACCATCCTGGCTAACACGGTGAAACCCCGTCTCTACTAAAAAAAACAAAAAATTAGCCGGGCGTGGTGGGTGCACGCCTGTAATCCCAGCTACTTAGGATGCTGAGGCAAGACAATTGCTTGAACCTGAGAGGCAGAGGTTGCGGTGAGCCAAGATCGAGCCATTGTACTCCAGCCTGGGCAACAAGAGCGAAACTCCTTCTCAAAAAAAAAAAATTAGCCAGGCATGGTGGGGGGCACCTGTAATCCCAGCTGCTTGGGAGGCTGAGACAGGAGAATCACTTGAACCCGGGAGGCAGAGGTTGCAGTGGCTGAGATTGCACCATTCATTGCATTCCACCCTGGCAACAGAGTGACCCTCTGTCTCAAAACAAAAAAAAAAATTACTCATTGCGGGAAAAGCACGTACTTGGATTGGAAGAGGAATGGGGATTCTCAAAGTTTCTTTTTCTTTTTCTTTCTTTCTTTTTGATACAGAGTTTCACCATGTTTGCCAGGTTGGTCTCAAACTCCTGGCCTCAAGTGATTTGGCCACCTTGGCCTCCCAAAGTGCTGGGATTACAGGCGTGAGCCACCGCACCCAGCCCAGATTCTCAAATTTTTGAATTTGATTTTCCCACAGCCCCAGCCAGTCCTCCTTTTGTCTGAATAAGGAAAAAACTTTTTTCCCTAATAGACATTGGAGGTTAACATGTTTTAGGCATAAATGTTCTGCTTCCCTGACCTTGTCACTCAGAGTGTACTCAACTACTGAGTGGGGTGGTGTAGATAATCCTCTTATGATCAGAGGGTCCCTCTAGCGGTGAGTAGCGACTAGCGCTTATTCTTTAGCTATATCCTCTAATTTATATTCAGATACAAGTAGGGTCTATTAGTATAAAACTTCTAACTAAAAGAGAAATTAAAATCATAGGATAATAAAGTTGGAAATCGTCATCTGGTCTGACATTTTACCCTTAAGCATGTCAATCTCAGCTATTCTGAAAAGTATTCAGAGATGAAGTCTCATTCTTTATATTAGTTTTTCTTTTTTTGAGACAGAGTTTCACTCTTGTCGCCCAGGCTGGAGTACAATAGCACGATCTTGGCTCACTGCAACCTTCGCCTTCCGGATTCAAGTCATTCTCCTGCTTCAGCCTCCAGAGTAGCTGGGACTATAGGCACCCGCCGCAACACCTGGCTAATTTTTGTATTTTTAGTAGGAAGGGGTTTCACCACGTTGGCCAATATCTTCTCAATCTCCTGAATTCGTGATCCGTCTGCCTCAGCCTCCCAAAGTGCTGGGATTGCCCAGCCTTGGTTTTCTTTTTTAGAGTCTTGTTCTATCACCCAGAGCAATCCCAGCTCACTGCAGCCTTGACCTTCTGGGCTCAGGCGACTCTCCTACCTTAACCTCTCAAGTAGCTGGGACTACATGCCCGCACCATCACAACCAGCTAATTTTTGTATTTTTTTTTTTGGGACGGGGGTATCCAGGCTGATCTCGAACTCCCGACCTCAAGTGATCTGCCCACCTTGGCCTCTCAAAGTGCTGGTATTACAGGTGTGAGCCACCATGCCCAGCTGGCCTTTATTTTTCATTATGGAAATTTCCAAACCAAAAGTAGAGTAATATGGTGAACCACTGTGTACACATAACCCAGCTTCAATAATTATCAACATAAAAGGCCAGTGTGGCCGGGTGCAGTGGCTCAAGCCTGTAATCCCAGCTTTTGGAGGCTGAGATGGGAGGCCCGGAGTTTGAGGTTGCAGTGAGCTATGTATGATTGCACCACTGCTGCATTCCAGCCCAGTGAGACCTTGTCTCTTTTGTTTTATTTAACACCCTGTCTCAAAAAACAAAACAATTTGTTTCTTCCAAAGGATTAAATCCCAAACTTCATATACTTTTTAAATCTATGAATATAACATATAACCCTTAATAAAGATTCCTTTTATAATGGTGACAACTTTAACACCATTATCATGCCTAAAAAATTATTTAATATCAAATATCCAGCTGATGTGATGGCTCACACCTGTAATCCCAACACTTTGAGACTTTTTTTTTTTTTTCAGAGATGGGGTCTCACTATATTGCCTATGCTGGTCTCAAACTCCTGTGCTCAAGCCATCCCCTCACATCAAAAAATTAAAAACAAATTAGCCAGGCTTGGTGGCATGCACCTATAGCCCCAGCTACTCAGGAGGCTGAGGCAGGAGGATTGCTTGAACCCTGGAGGTGGAGATTGCAGTGAGCCGAGATCAAGCCACTGCACTCCAGTCTGGGTGAAAGAGCAACACCCTGTCTCAAACAATAAAATTTTGTAGAGACAGAGTCTGGCTGTGTTGTCCAGGCTGGCCTCAAACTCCTAGCCTGAGTTGATCCTCCTGCCTGGGCCTCCCAAAACGCTGGGATTATAAAACCTAAGCCATTGCATCAGGCCTTAAATGTAATTTTTGATTAGCAAACCAAAATGGTTTAGTGGTTTGTTCTTTGGGAGATTAATATTTAATTGAGTTGTCAAATCTTTTCTGGGCTCTCTACTGGGCTTAGGGAATTGTAAAGATTAAGACACGTTGCTGGCCAGGTGTGGTGGCTCACGCCTGTAATCCCAGCACTTTGGGAAGCTGAGGCGGGTGGATCAACTGAGGTCAAGAGATTGAAACCAGCCTGGCCAACATGGTGAAACCCCGTCTCTACTAAAAATACAAAATTCGCCGGTCATGGTGTCACGCCCTTGTAGTCCCAGCTACCTGGGGGGCTGAGGCGGGAGAATCGCTGCAACCTAGGAGGCAGAGGTTGCAGTGAGCCTAGATGGAGACACTGCACTCTAGCCTGGGTGACAGAGCGAGACTCCTTCATCTCAAAAAAAAAAAAAAAAAAAAAAGACATGTTGCCTACCCTTAGTTAAATGGGGGAGGAGATAAATATACAAATAAATTCAATTCAAGGGTATAAGGGCTTGTTGAATTAAAATTCTACAGGGAACTGAGGGCTGTAGAAAGTCATTAGTGAACTCTACACTGGTTTTTTTTTTTTTTTTTTTTTTTTTGAGACGGAGTCTCACTCTGTCCCCCAGGCTGGAATGCAGTGGCATGATCTCTGCTCAATGCAATCTCTGCCTCCCGGGTTCAAGTGATTCTCCTACCTCAGCCTCCAGAGTAGCTGGGATTAGAGGCGCCCGCCACCATGCCCAGCTAGTTTTTTTTTTTTTTTTTAAGATGGGGTCTCTGTTGCCCACGCTTGATTACAGTGGTGCAGTCTCGGCTCACTGCAACCTCCGTCTCCCAGGTTCAAGTAATTCTCCTGCCTCAGCCTCCCGAGTAGCTGGGATTACAGGCGTGCGCCACCATGCCCGGCTAATTTTTTGTATTTTTAGTAGATACAGGGTTTCACCATGCTGGTCAGGCTGGTCTCGAACTCCTGACTTCGTGATCCGCCCGCCTTGGCCTCCCAAAGTGCTAGGATAACAGGCGTGAGCCACCGCGCTCGGCCGATCCCGACACTTTTTTAAAATGACGAAGCTGGAACCGACACAGCACTTTCAAAGGTTCCTCCATAGCTCCTCTGAGATCGGCCAGCGGGAAACCCCAACTAACTGCAATGGCAGGGAAAGTAGAGGCTAGATCCCGTTTTTTGTGTTACCGCGATTCCCTTCAACTACCCACAAGAAGCCCATTTGTTTGGAGGCGCCTACAACTCCCAGAACGCAACACGGGGGACGGAGGCGGAAGCTGCTGGCCAAGCCGAGGTCTGTGATTGGTGAAGAGCGATGGGCCAATTGGAGGAGTTGTTGTTAGGCCGTCCTGGAGAACCGGTCGGGAGGGAGGAAGGTGGCAAGATGGTGTTGGAAAGCACTATGGTGTGGTGAGGAGCTACCTCGGGGCAGGAGGGGCACAGCTGGGTCCCGGGCGCGTGTGGCGCCAAGGCAGGGCGGGCCTGGGGTGGAGGCCGGGGGCTCATGGGCGAGAGGCGGCCCTGGGCCCGGAGGTTAGGAGCCCGCTGGAGTCCCTGAGTCATCCCGGGGCCGTGGAGTGGCAGACAGTCCCTGGTTACCCCTCTCACTCCCAGGGGGACGGTTATTGACCGGTCATTCCTGCTGCCTTTCTCTGTTCTAGCGCCGTCTTCTCTAGAGCAGCCCGGGTCTGTCCTTAGCCACAGTTCTGCTTCTCGGACTCATCGTAATAGTTTTCTGCCCTCCTTTCTTCGCAAAATAATGTCTATTAGGAAAATAGATTATTAATCCCTTCCTCTCCCCATTCCCTCGTCTCTAACTTCATTACCTTTCCCTGTGTCATCTTCAAAGGTACCATTTACAGATTGCTTTTTAGGTATCAGTCATTTTGTTTATCTCACTTAAACCTCACAACCACACCTTAAGGTAAATTATCTCTCCATTTTACGGTTCAGGATACCGAGTCTCAGCGATTTTAAGTGATTTGTCCAAAATCACACAGCTGGTTAAGTGGTGGAGTCAGGATTTAAACCCAGGGCTGTCTGACACAAAGGCTTTATCCGGTGAGGTAGCTGTCTTCGCCAGTCTCAGGCTTGGGCTGAGTACCTATCAGGAGTCACATTAGATGGGGAGCACATAAATTTTTGCAGGATTTCAACAGTTCCTTCTACCTGTAATCATTGAATGTAATACAGAATAGTTGACGAACACAAATCACCAATTGGGTGAGACAGACACCTGTGAGATTTCGTCTTTTTAGTTTTTGGGGGGAGCATAGCGTTGCCAGGTAACATACAAAATGCCCAGTGAAATTTGAATTTCAGATAAACGATGAATAATTTTTATTTGAGACGGTCTCGCTCTGTCGCCCGAACTGGAGTGCAGTGGCCCAGTCCGGCTCACTGCAGCCTCCGCCTCCTGGGTTCAAGTGATTCTCAATGATTGAACTAATTTACACTTGCACCAACGCTATACCAGTGTTCTCTTTTCTCGCAACCTTGCCAGCTTCTGTTATTTTTTGACCTTTTAGGATAGCCATTCTGACTGGTGTTAGGTGGTATCTCATTGTGGTTTTGATTTATTTGCATTTCTCTAATGATCAGTGATACTGAGGTTTTTTTCATATGCTTGTTAGCCGTATAGTATGTCTTCTTTTGAAAAGTGGCCAGGCGCGCTGGCTCAGGTCTGTAATCCCAGCACTTTGGAAGGCCGAAGTGGGTGTATCACCTGAGGTCAGGAGTTCCTGACTAGCCTGGCCAACATGGTGAAACCCTGTTTCTACTAAAAATACAAAATTTAGCCAGGCGCGGTGGTGGGCGCCTGCAGTCCCAGCTACTCTGGAGGCTGAGGTGGGAGAATCGTTGGAACCCCAGAGGTGGAGGTTGCAGTGAGCCAAGATGGTGCCACCACACTCTAGCCTGGGCGACTGAGTGAGACTCTCTCTCAAATAAATAAATAAATATAAAGTATCTGATGTCTGTTTATGTCCTTTGCCCACATTTTTTTTCCTTTTTGAGATGGAGTTTTGCCCTTCTTGCCCAGGTTGAAGGCAGTGGTGCCATCTCAGCTCACTGCAACCTCCGCCTCCTGGGTTCAAGTGATTCTCCTGCCTCAGCCTCCTGAGTAACTGGGATTACAGGTGTCCACCACCACGCCCAGCTAATTTTTTGTATTTTTTTTTTTTTTTTTTTTTTTT
>NC_045434.1:88901967-88927513 GCF_002776525.5 Piliocolobus tephrosceles
TTTTTTTTTTTTTTTTTTTGAGACGGAATCTCGCTCTCTCGCCCAGGCTAGAGTGCAGTGGCCGGACCTCAGCTCACTGCAAGCTCCGCCTCCCGCGTTTACGCCATTCTCCTGCCTCAGCCTCCCGAGTAGCTGGGATTACAGGCGCCCGCCACCTCGCCCGGCTAGTTTTTTTTGTATTTTTTAGTAGAGACGGGGTTTCACTGTGTTAGCCAGGATGGTCTCGATCTCCTGACCTCGTGATCCACCCGTCTCGGCCTCCCAAAGTGCTGGGATTACAGGCTTCAGCCACCGCGCCCGGCCAGTTTTTTGTATTTTTAGTAGAGACGGGATTTCATCATGTTGGCCAGGCTGGTCTCAAACTCTTGAGCTCAGATGATCCACCCGCCTCAGCCTCCCAAAGTTCAGGGAATACAGGTGTTGAGCCACCACGCCTGGCTCCTTTGCCCACTTTTTTTTTTTTGCTCTTACTGCCCAGGCTGGAGTGCAATGGCATAATCTCGGCTCACTGCAACCTTCGCTCACTGCAACCTCCACCTCCCAGGTTCAAGCGATTCTCCTGCCTTAGCCTCCCGAGTAGCTGGGATTACAGGCATGTGCCACCACACCCAGCTAATTTTGTGTTTTTAGTAGAGACAGGGTTTCTCCATGTTGGTCAGGCTGGTCTCAAACTCCCGACCTCAGGTGATCCACCCGCCTCAGCCTCCCAAAGTGCTGGGATTACAGGCATGAGCTACTGTGCCCGGCCCATCTTCCAGGATTTTTATAGTTTTGAGTTTTACAGTAAGTCTTTAATTCATCTTCAGTTAATTTTTGTGTATTGTGTAAGAAAGAGGTCCATCTTCAGTCTTCTGCATATGGCTTGCCAGTTATCCCAGCACCAGTTATTGAATAGGGACTCTTTCTCCTCACTGCTTTTGTCAGCTTTGTCCAAGAGCAGATGGTCATAGGTGTGCAGCCTTTTTTCTAGACTCTCTATTCTGTCCCTTTGGTTTCTGTGCCTGTTTTTGTACCAATACCATGTGGTTTTGGTTATTGTAGTCCTGTAGTAGTAGTTTGAAGTTGGGTAAAGTTGCCTCCAGCTTTGTTCTTTTAGCTTAGGATTGCCTTGACTTTTCCCGCTCTTTGTTGGTTCCACATGAATTTTCAAATAGTTTTTTCTAGTTCTTTGAAGAATGTCCTTGGTAGTTTGATAGGAGTAGCATTGAATTGGTAAATTGCTTTGGGCAGTATGGCTTATTTATTTATTTATAAGACAGAGTCTTGTTTTGTCGCCCAGGCTGGAGTGCAGTGGTGTGATCTCAGCTCACTGCAACCTCCGCCTCCCAGGTTCAAGTGATTATTGTGCCTTAGCCTTCCAAGTAGTTAGGATTCCAAGCACCTGCCACCATACCTGGCTTATTTTTTGTATTTTTAGCAAAGATGGGGTTTGGCCATGTTGGCCAGGCTGGTCTTGAGCTCCTGGCCTGAAGTGATCTGCCCACCTCAGCCTCCCAAAGTGCTTGAATTATAGGTGTGAGCCACCATGCCTGGCAGTATGGCCATTTTAATGATACTGATTCTTCCTATTCATGAGCGTGGGATGTTTTTCCACTTGTTTGTATCTTCTTTATTTGAGCAGTATTTTGTAATTCTCATTGTAGAGATCTTTTATCTCCCTGGTTAGTTGTATTCCTAGGTTTGTTTTTTTTGTATGTTTGTTTTGTTTTGTTTGTTTTTCTGAGATGGAGTCTCGCTCTTGTTGCCCAGGCTGGAGTGCAGTGGTGCCATCTTGGCTCACTGCAACCTCCGCCTCCCGGGTTCAAGCGATTCTCCTGTCCCAGCCTCCCGAGTAGCTGGGATTACAGGCGCTTGCCACAATGCCCGGGTAATTTTTTTTCTGTGTTTTTAGTAGAGATGGGGTTTCATCATATTGGTCAGGCTGATCTCGAACACCTGACCTCAGGTGATCCGTCCGCCTCAGCCTCAGAGTGCTGAGATTACAGGCGTGAGCCACCGCGTCCAGCCGAGATATTTTATTATTTTTGTGGCAGTATGCACATAGTTCTTTTTTTTTTTACAGATATAAAATTTTGAGGCCGGGGTTCCCTCTTGTTGCCCAGGCTGCAGTGCAATGGCGCGATCTTGGCTCACCGCAGCCTCCACCTCCCAGGTTCAAGCGATTCTCCTGCCTCACCCTCCCTAGTAGCTGGGATTACAGGCATGTGCCACCATGCCCCGCTAATTGTGTATTTTTAGTAGAGACAGGGTTTCTCCATGTTGGTCAGACTGGTCTTGAACTCCTGACCTGGTGATCCACCCTTCTCAGCCTTCCAAAGTGCTGGGGTTACAGGCGCGAGTCACCACTCCCGGCAGTATGCTCACAGTTCTTGGCCCCCTGTGGGGCATCATGGGAAACCTGCTGTTGATGTGACTGCCCTACACATGTGCCATTGTATTACCCTTTTTGAGTGTGCTTTTTTTTTTTTTTTTTTGGGAGACAGGGTCTCATTCTGTCACCTAGGGTGGAGTGCAGTGATGTGATCTTGGCTCACTGCAACCTCAACCTCCTGGGCTCAATTGATCCTCCTGCCTCAGCCTCCTGAATAGCTGGGGCTATAGGCACACACCACCATGCCCAGCTAATTTCTGTATTTTTTGTAGAGAGAGGGTTTTGCCATATTGATCAGGCTGGTCTTGAATTCTTGGGCGGCTCAGGAGAGCCTCCCTCCTTGGCCTCCCTGAGTGCTGGGATTATAGGCATGAGCCATCACACTCAGCCTGTATTCTCTTTTAAAATAAAGGTTTTGGCGGTAATCCCAGCTACTTAGGAGGCTGAGGCAGGAGGAGGGGTTAAGCCCAGGAGTTTGAGGTTACAGTGAGCTGTGATTTCACCACTGCTCTCCAGCCTGGGTGACAGAGCAAGATCCTGTCTCAAAAGATATGTGAAATGGCCAGGTGCGGTGGCTCACACCTGTAATCCCAGCACTTTGACAGGCTGAGGCAGGCGGATCATCTGAGGTCAGGAGCTCAAAACCAACCTGGCCAACATGGTGAAACCCCGTCTCTACTGAAAATACAAAAATTAGCCGGTGTGGTGATGCATGCCTGTGGTCCCAGCTACTCGGGAGGCTGAAGTGGGAAGATCTATTGAGCCTGGAAGGTTGAGGCTACAGTGAGCTATGACTGTGTTTGAACCTGTGCCTGCGCTTGAAACTGTGCCTCAACACTATCCTAGACAGGTTGAGTATTCCCTATCTGAAATGGCTAGGACCAGATGTATTTCGGATTTTGGATTTTTGTCAGATTTTGGAATATTTACATTATACTTAACCAGGGGAATATTCCTAATCTGGAGGTCTGAAGTGCTCCAGTGATAATTTCCTTTGAACATCATGTCAGCACGCAAAAACTTTCTGATTTGGGGCATTTTGGATCTCAGTAGTTTCTGATTAGGTGTACTCAACCTGTATTCCCTTTTCTATTAATACTTGTTTTTCAGTACCTTCTTAATTACCTCTCTTTACCATTTTTGATTTACTGCCAGACAAAGCATACTAAAGAAAAAAAATTGCCCCAAGCTCCAATTTTTCTTGCCAATAGAAATGAGATGTCTTGGCCAGGTGCTGTGGCTCACACCTGTAATCCCAGCACTTTGGGAGGCCAAGGCAGGCGGACTGCATGAGTCTAGGAGTTTGTGACTAGCCTGGGCAACAAAGTGAGCATCTCTGTGAAATGAAAAATAAATGAAATTTTTTTTTTTGTAGAGACCGGGTCTCCCTGTGTTGTCCAGGCTGTTCTCCAACTCCTGGACTCAAGCGATTCTCCCTTCTCGGCCTCCCAAAGTGCTGGGATTACAGACGTGAGCCACCATGCCCAGCCTAAAAAATAGATAAAATTTTAAAAAGAAGAAATGAAGGCCAGGTGCAGTGGCTCACACCTGTAATTCCAGTACTTTGGTAGGTTGACATGGGTGGATCATCTGAGGTCGGGAGTTCGAGACCAGCCTGACCAACATAGAGAAACCCTGCCTCTACTAAAAATACAAAATTAGCAGGGCGTGGTGGTGCATGCCTGTTATCCCAGCTACTTGGGAGGCTGAGGGAGGAGAATTGCTTGAACCTTGGAGGTGGAGGTTGCGGTCAGCTGAGATTGTGCCATTGCACTCCAGCCTGGGCAACAAGAGTGAAACTCTGTCTCAAAAAAGAAAGAAAGAAAAAAAAAGAAAGAAATGAGGTATCTCATCTAGGGCACTGCTTCCGTCTGTTAGCACAGGTAGAACCTTAACTATTAGAGCTCTTAGGGACCTCAGAGGTCATCAAGAATTGATCCTTATAGGAGCTTATATAACTGCATCACCTATCTGCCTTCTTTTGGTCTTTGAGAAACTTGAGATTATATTTCACATTATCTGGATCCTTTTAGATCATGAAAAGTTGCAGGGATCTAAGGTGAGACTTCAGATCCACAAAACCTCATTTTTACCATTCACTTCAGCTGTTGAAGCTGTTAAGCATTTAATGAGATGATTGGATTGTACTTTTCTGCACTCAGTGCTGCCAAGTGTGTGTTATTTTATAGACTTTTTTTTTTAAGGTAGTGGCACGATCTCGGCTCAGTGCAACCTCCACCTCTTGGGTTCAAGTGATTCTTCTGCCTCAGTTACCTGAGTAGCTGGGATTACAGGCGCCCGCCACCACCCCTGGCTAATTTTTATATTTTTTAGTAGAGACAGAGTTTCACCATGTTTGCCAGTCTGGTCTCAAACTCCTGAGCTCAAGTGATTTCCCTGCCTGGGCCCCCCAAAGTGCTGGGATTACAGGTGTGAGCCACCACGCCTGGCCCTATTTTATAGATTTTTTTTTTTTTTTTGACGGAGTCTCACTTTGTCGGCTGGAGTGCAGTGGCGTGATCTCAGCTCACTGCAACCTCTGCCTCCCGGGTTCAAGCAATTCTCCTGCCTCAGCCTCCTGAGTAGCTGGGACTACAAGTGTGTACCACCACGCCTCACTAATTATTGTATTTTTAGTAGAGACGGGGTTTCACGATGTTAGCCAACACTGGACTCTAACTCCTGACTTCAAGTGATATACCCGCCTCCACCTCCCAAAGTGCTGGGATTGCAGGCATAAGCCACCATGCCCAGCCTATTTTATAGATTTTTTTTTCTTTTTTTTTTTGAGACGAAGTTTTGCTTTTGTTGCCCAGGCTACAGTGCAATGGCGTGATCACCGCAACCTCCACCTTCTGGGTTCAGGCGATTCTCCTGTCTCAGCTTCCCGAGTAGGTGGGATTACAGGCATGTGCCACCATGCCCAGCTAATTTTTAATTTTTAGTAGAGACAGGGTTTCTACATGTTGGTCAGGCTGGTCTTGAACTCCTGACCTCAGGTGATCTGCCCGCCTCGGCCTCCCAAAGTGCTGGGATTACAGACGTGAGCCACCACGCCCAACTATAGATATTTTTAAGTTACCTTCTTCATTTCCTATATTTGGATTACTGCCATTTAATGGGAGGGTTAAATTATTTATCCATGACAAAGCTTAGTAGCACTTAAGTGCAGCTTATAAGAAGGTGCTGTGGTTCATCAGTAGATCACCACCTTTGGAGCTCATCAGAATCACTTTGTAAAGATTTAAAAATTTTTTCGGCTGGGCACAGGTGAAACAGGTGATTATCTGAAACAGGTGGCTCATACCTGTTATCCCAGCACTTGGGGAGGTAGAGGCAGGAGGATCACTTGAGCTCAGAAGTTCAAGACCAGCTTGGGCAACATATTTAGACCCCTGTCTCTACAAAACAATTTAAAAGGTAGCTGGGCATGGTGGCTCGCACCTATAATCCCAGCTACTTGGGAGGCTGAGGTGAGAGGATCACTTGAGCCCAGGAGGTGGACGCTGCAGTGAGCCATGAGTGCACCACTCTACTCTGCCTGAGTGACAGAGCAAGACTCTGCCTCAGAAAAAAAAAAAAATTCCTCATTGGTTATTCTGAGTCAATAAATGTGGGCTAAGGCTTGATCATCTGTATATTTAAAAAAGGAAAAAAAAGCTACAGGTGATTCTATGAAGACTGAGAGCTGCTGCTATAGGGGGCCCCTGGAACTGGAGAGAAGGTTTTGGAGAATTTCTACATTTCTTCTCTCTTGTCCTTCAACCCTAATCTGACAGTGTGGACAACAGTGAGTATATGCGGAATGGAGACTTCTTACCTACCCGGCTGCAGGCCCAGCAGGACGCTGTCAACATAGTTTGTCATTCAAAGACCCGCAGCAACCCTGAGAACAACGTGGGCCTTATCACACTGGCTAAGTATGAGGGACAGAGGAGGAGGGGACTCAGTAGGTGGGTGGTGGTTACATGCTACTCTTCTGTAGATTCCTTGAGGCTGCTTTTGCCCATCACCTTCCTAGATGGCCTTCTTCACTTTTTAGTGTAAATGTTAATAGCAACTTGTTTTTTGTATTAACCTGCTTGGTTTAATTTAATTTAATACAGTACAGAAGCTAAATCTCTTGGGGTGAAATTTCTGTTTCTTTTTATTGTTTGTTGGGCAGGGCTAGGGTAAGGGGTGAAATTTCATAATATATTTTAAAGTCAGTGAAAAGTGATTTTGGGCTGGGCGCAGTGGCTCACCCCTGTAATCCCAGGAGTTTGAGACCAGCCTGGGTAACAGGGCAAAACCCTGTCTCTACTAAAAATACAAAAATTAGCCAGGCGTGGTGGTGGGTACCTGTAATCCCAGCTACTCAGGAGCCTGAGGCAGGAGAATCGCTTGAACCCGGGAGGCGGAGGTTGCAGTGAGCCAAGATCATACCACTGCACACCAGCGTGGGCGACAGAATGAGACTGCATCTCAAAAAAAAAAAAGAGAGAGAAAAAAGAAATTTTTGGATCAGAGCCCCTAGGCATATATCACACATCCTTTTACCCTAAAAGTGTTTTGTTTTAAGAATTGATAATTCTTAAATGAGTAGCGTCCCACTCCAGTGTACATACTGTTAGCTGGGAAAATGGGTCTGGAGGTAGAGAAGACAGGAGAGATACAAAGTAGCATCGTTATTTTGGTGGATTCTCAGGGCCCTGTGAGCCTTTAAAAGGAGTTAGGGGAAAACATTTGGAAGTAGAGGGCAGGTTTCTTACAAAGCCAACCACTTAATTATTTCTGTGCTTGGTTTCCATTAAATACTAGATGTTTGATTAAGAAGAATAGAGGCCAAGCACAGTGGCTCACACCTGTAATCCCTGCATTCTGGGAGGCCAAGGCGGACGGATCACTTGAGGTCAGGAGTTCGAGACCAGCCTGGCCAACATGGCAAAACCCTGTCTCTACTAAAAATACAAAAATTAGCCGGGCATGGTGGTGCACATCTGTAATCCGAGCTATTCAGGAGACTGAGGCAGGAGAATCGCTTGAACCCAGGAGGCGGAGATTGCAGTGAGCCAAGATTGTGCCACTGCACTCCAGCCTAGGTGACAGAGCAAGACTTTGTCTCAAAAAATAGAAGAATAGAGATTACAGTTAGAATAGAAATAGTGGTTATTATCCAGGTCTCTAAAGAAAACTCAGACACAGTTTAGAGGTACTTATGCTGACCTGAACTCACTGAAATGCTTTTCCTACATCCCAGTGACTGTGAAGTGCTGACCACACTCACCCCAGACACTGGCCGTATCCTGTCCAAGCTGCACACTGTCCAACCCAAGGGCAAGATCACCTTCTGCACTGGCATCCGCGTGGCCCATGTGAGTCCTACTGGGTTCCCTGGACTGTTTCTCCCTGCTCTGAGGTCCTGCCTCCATCATACTCATTTCTCCCCTGGATTCCTGAGCTAGGACCAGAGCAAGAGAAAGTTAACTTGGCATAGAAAGGATATGGGGGATGAGTCAAGGGTAGTTGAGGGTTGTGAAGGGAAAAATCCCTAGAACTGAGAATTAAGGCTGGGTGTGGTAGCTCACGCTTGTAATCCCAGCAGTTTGGGAGGCCAAGGGAGGAGGATTGCTGAAGGCCAGCAGTTTAAGACCTGGGCACATAGCGAGACCGTGTTTCTTTTTTTTTTTTTTTTTTTAAAAAAAAAAAAAGGCTGGGCACGGTGGCTCACACCTGTAATCCCAGCACTTTGGGAGGGTCACCTGAGGTCAGGAGTTTGAGACCAGTCTGCCCAATGTGGTAAAACTCCATCTTTACTAAAAATATAAAAATTAGCCAGTACTCGGGAGGCTGAGGCAGGATAATCGCTGGCACCCAGGAGGTGGAGGTTGCAGTGAGCCGAGATCGTGCCATTGCACTCCACCCTGGGTGACAGAGCGAGACTCTATCTCAAAAAAAAAAAAAAAAGAGAGAATTAACCTCCCTTCTTTATGCACAGAGTCATAGCAAAAAGGGAGGAATTGGGGGTGTTAAATCTTGTGTGAGCGTGATGGTAGATGGTATACTTGAGGTAGAAAGAAACTAAGAAAAACGGAACCAAGTGACAGAGGAAAGAGCTGAGTGATTTCTCTAATTGACTCTGAGAACTTCCTCTCCCTTTACAAGCTGGCTCTGAAGCACCGACAGGGCAAGAATCACAAGATGCGCATCATTGCCTTTGTGGGAAGCCCCGTGGAGGACAATGAGAAGGATGTGAGTCCAAGTGGCAGCTGGGGAATGTGGGCAGCCAGTGTTTGGGACTGAGGTCTTTCATCCCTCAGGAGAACCTGGCAGAGGCATCAGGCTCATCACTTTGGGGAAAGGTGAATGTGGAGAATTCAGTTTTTCTGTTGTAGGACCTTGGGGAGGTCAATAGAGTTCTGTATGCTTTTATGTATCAGGTCCTTTCCCCCCTCGAGTATGGAACAGATCTCTTGATTTTTCTCCCCTTCTTCCCAGCTGGTGAAACTGGCTAAACGCCTCAAGAAGGAGAAAGTAAATGTTGACATTATCAATTTTGGGGAAGAGGTGAGTAGGGACTGATTGGAGGGCATTGACTTAATTTGGTTATAAACAGAATGGTCCTTAACCCTGAGGAATGCGGGCACTGGAGTAGAGTAGTATGGAAATGGCAAAGAACAGGGAGCAAGGCCTGAAGGAGGGCGTCCTTTGTTCTTTCCTCACCAGGAGGTGAACACAGAAAAGCTGACAGCCTTTGTAAACACGTTGAATGGCAAAGATGGAACCGGTTCTCATCTGGTGACAGTGCCTCCTGGGCCCAGCTTGGCTGATGCTCTCATCAGTTCTCCGATTTTGGCTGGCGAAGGTGGTGCCATGCTGGGTCTTGGTGCCAGTGACTTTGAATTTGGAGTAGATCCCAGTGCTGATCCTGAGCTGGCCTTGGTGAGCAAATGTTGACCCCAGGTAGAGCCCAAAGGCCCTTTTTTGTTTCTTTGCTGGCACACACATCACAGAGATTCTACTAGGCTGAACAGTCCTAGACACTCCCAGTAACTCATATTCCAAGACCTCCTTTTGCCCCCTCTTCCCTGTACTTCTGTCTGATCTCTAGGAGCACCAATGTCAGACGCTTTCTTGTTCACTCCTCCTAATGAAAACCAAGGCTTCTCCCAAGTCCTTTTTAATCCCATACCACTGCTTATCCCTCCAGCTTCTCTGTGTGATAAACCAGAAGCTGCCCCTTTATGTTCCTTTCCTACACCCCAACTGACTTTCCCAGCTCCCTGTAGGAGTGAGGGCAGGGAGCCCTGATTGTGCCCTGCTCTTCACCAGGCCCTTCGTGTATCTATGGAAGAGCAGCGGCAGCGGCAGGAGGAGGAGGCCCGGCGGGCAGCTGCAGCTTCGGCTGCTGAGGCTGGGATTACTACGACTGGGACTGAAGGTGAAAGAGGTGGAATCTGAAGTCCTGGGACTGTAGGATGCTAAACATTGAAAGCTGGGTGTAGGCACTGCAGGGAGAGTGTAGAGGTCTGACAGAGTAGGAATATGTGGGAGGGCCAGGCTAAGGGAATGACTTTGGAGGCTGGCCTGTGTGGATATGGCATCAATTCTACCCTGCTCCTCTTTTCCTTTTCGCAGACTCAGATGATGCCCTGCTGAAGATGACCATCAGCCAGCAAGAGTTTGGCCGCACTGGGCTTCCTGACCTAAGCAGTATGACTGAGGAAGAGCAGATTGCTTATGCCATGCAGATGTCCCTGCAGGGAGCAGGTGAGCCAGAGCCTGGGGGGTGCCTAGGCAGAGGGCTGGGATGAAGAAGTGTAACTGAACAGAGTGACCTCTCTTCCTCAGAGTTTGGCCAGGCGGAATCAGCAGACATTGATGCCAGCTCAGCCATGGACACATCTGAGCCAGCCAAGGTGAGACCCAAACCTGCCCCCCATCAGGTTTAAAGTCTTTGAATTTAGATCCTCATCCCTCTGAGGCTGGGAGCATTTCTACCATAGCTAAGTCCTTTGAGGAGCAGAGGGAAACACATGGATATGCCTTTCTTACATGTAAACCTTGCTAAGGTAGCAATGCTAGTGGGCAAAGTTGGAGAAATGTCCTCATGTTCTGTAATTTTCCTTCCTTGCTGGTGGGAGCAGCCTGGGCAGTTCTCTAGGATGTCTACCCAGGAGGGAGAAAAGAGGGTCTGGGAAGAAGAAAAAGGAGAACTGGGTGTCTTGAGAGCAGGAAACCTCAGTGTGATGGAATCTGTTTTTCTCCTCAGAGCTCAATTAACAGAGTTCTCAGCAGGCGCCTCCTCTATTTGGTCAGTAATAACTGTTTGCATTCATGCCATATAAAGGATTTTGCTGATTTGTCCTTTCCTTACCTCGGCCAGAGGTGCCCGAATCCCCACACAGTCAGAAGGCAGGGGAGCTCCGGCAGCGGCACGCTCCTGTCCTTCACACCTGCTTACTCCCTGCTGCTCCACACCCTCCCCTGAGCTCACACTGCCTGTTTGCAGGAGGAGGATGATTACGACGTGATGCAGGACCCCGAGTTCCTTCAGAGTGTCCTAGAGAACCTCCCAGGTGTGGATCCCAACAATGAAGCCATTCGAAATGCTATGGGCTCCCTGGCCTCCCAGGCCACCAAGGACGGCAAGAAGGACAAGAAAGAGGAAGACAAGAAGTGAGACTGGAGGGAAAGGGTAGCTGAGCCTGCTCAGGGGACTGCATGGGAAGCACGGAATATAGGGTTAGATGTGTGTTATCTGTAACCATTACAGCCTAAATAAAGCTTGGCAACTTTTTTTCCTTTCTTGCTTCAAATAGTGATGGTTTTGAGTCTGAGAGAGGGGAGGAGCACCTGGCCTAAAGGAGAGCCTTCCTTGTTGAGTTCTCCATGTCTCTCTCTCCACCTGTCTGGGCCTCCTAATGTGCCGGGATTACAGGCCCAGGAGCCATGTTTCCATTTCTAATGAACGAAGACCTTGTTTAAACCACCTTCTTGACAGTAACTTTTACTCTGCACTCTGACACAGCTGAACCCCAAGTGTGGAATGGTACTCAACCTTTTCAGTTTTCTCATGTGTACTTCTAAGGTTCAGCAAGTTTAGGTTATTTCGCCAAGGATATTTAGCTAATGAAGAGGTAGAACCAGGATCAAAATCTAGACTTGTCTCAGACTTGTCTCACCAGTTGAGTCACCACCAAACAGTAGTTTCCCATTGCTCGCTGCCTTCAGTGACCCTGGTCAGCCCTGCAAGTCAGTTCCTTGTAGCAACTACTATACTTTCCTCTACTCCCCCATTACTCTCAACAGAAGCCTGACATCTTTACAGAGTCAAGGCCTTGAGGCAGGAAGCTCTGGCTCCCTCCCTCCCGCCAGCACCTCCCTGCATCAGTTATGCTGTCTCCCGAACATCTGCTGTCCTAAACACCCTGCTGGCGTTTTCCTCTCAGTGTACACGCATCAAATCCACACTACAAGTAACCTTACCTTGAGACTTTATATCATACTGTTTAAATATTTCACAAGGAACATCTATTCCCTTTATAATTTTTTTTTTAAGTATGTTTTTTGTGGCAGGGTGTGGTGGCTCACGCCTGTAATCCCTGCACTTTGGGAGGCCAAGGTGGGCAGATCACAATGTCAGGAGTTCAAGACTAGTCTGACCAATATGGTGAAACTCTGTCTCTACTAAAAATACAAAAAAAAAAAAATTAGCCGGGCATGGTGGCACACGCCTGTAATCCCAGCTACTCAGGAGGCTGAGGCAGGAGAATTGCTTGAACCTGGGAGGCGGAGGTTGCAGTGAGCCGAGATCGTGCCACTGCATTCCAGCCTGGGTGATGGAGACTCTTGTCTCAAAAAAAAAGTATATATTTAAAAAATTTTAAAGTCTGTGCTCTGTAACCCAGGCTGGGGTGCAGTGGTGTGATCATAGTTCACTGTAGCCTTAACCTCCTAGCCTAAAGGATCCTCCTGCCTCAGTCTCCTGCGTAGCTGGGACTAAGGCACACACTACCACACCCAGCTAACTTTTTTTTTTTTTTTGAGATGCAGTCTCACACTTGCCCAGGCTGGAGTGCAGTGACACTGTCTTGGCTCACTGCAACCTCTGCCTCCCAGGCTCAAGCGATTCTCATGCCTCAGCCTCCCAAGTAGCTGGGACTATAGGTGTGTACCACCATGTCAGGCTAATTTTTAATTTTTTTATAGAGATGGGGTCTGTTTCCCAGGTTGGTCTTGAACTCCTGGGCTCAAGTGATCCTCCCACATTGGCCTCGCAAAGTGCTGGAATTATAGATATGAGCCACCGTGCCTGGCCTATACAGTTTTAAAAGATTTGTAATAAAAATTGGTAGGGTCCTGCCCCAACCCTCTGCAGTCTTGAGGCCTACTCCCAGAAGTAATTTAACTTCTTTAGCTAGCTCTTCCTGTACTTACTTCCTTATTCCCAAAGAATGAACTTATATGGCTATTTCTTAATTTTTCCATTTTAGCCATTATCTATACTACTTACTATAGATAGAGTATTATAATTTATTTTTTGTTGTTTTTGAGGCAGAGTTTCGCTCTTGTTGCCCAGGCTGGAGTGCAATGGCACGATCTCTGCTCACTGCAACCTCCGCCTCCCGGGTTCAAGCGATTCTGCTGCCTCAGCCTCCCAAGTAGCTGGGATTACAGGCATGTGCCACCACGCCCGTCTAATTTTTGTATTTTTAGTAGAGACGGGGTTTCACCATCTTGGCCAGGCTGGTCTTGAACTCCTGACCTTGTGATCTGCCTGCCTCGGCCTCCTGAAGTGCTGGGATTACAATGCCTAACTAATTTTTATATATTTTTTTGTAGAGACGGGGTTTCGCCAGGTTACCTACACTGGTCTCAAACTCGTGAGCTCAGTCTGCCCACCTCAGCCTCCCAAAGTGCTGGAATTACAGGCGTGAACCACCACACCCAGCATTGTTTTTGTTTTTATTCTTTTACTGTCAGAAACAGAAACCTCCTCTCAAATTGGTCAAATACAGTAGGTAACCTGTTAACCTCATGTGATAGCCTCCTGAGCTTGCTCCAATGTGGATTGGTTGTCCTAAACCTGCTGCAAAGTTGCAGTTCTGGCCCTTCCCTACACCTTCATCCTGGGAATCACTTATTTCCTGGATGCCATGTTTTGGTTTTCCTTTGTTTCATCCTCTGTTTTAGCAGAATTTGTCATCCAGTAGCTTCCTGAGAAAGGAGCACAACAAGTTTATTTTGTGTATGCCTGAAAACATCTTGGCAGAGTATAGAATTCTACATTTAAAATAATGTTTCTTTAGATTTTGAAGGCATTGCCTCATTGTTTTCAGTTTTCTTTTTGTTTTTATTTTTCTCAATTGTTTCAGCATCCAGAGGAATCTTGTTGGTGTTGAGACAGGATCTCACTTTGTCATTCAGGCTGCAATGCAGTGGCAGGAACACGGCTCAGGCTGACTTGCCGCCGCTACCTACGAGGCTCGAGCAATCCTCTTGCCTCACTATCTCAACTATCTGGGACTACCGGTGCATGCCACAACGCCCATCTGGATTTTGTATTTTTTGTAGCAATGGGGTTTCACCACATTGCCCAGGCTGGTCTGGAACTCCTAACCCTAAGTGAACCGCTCACCTTGGCCTCCCAAAGTGCTGGGATTACAGGCGGGCGCCACCTTTCCCATGGCCTGTATTCTAGTTTTCAGGGGGTATTATTAAGAAACTAGGGCTGGGTGGCCGGGCGCGGTAGCTCAAGCCTGTAATCCCAGCACTTTGGGAGGCCGAGACGGGCGGATCACGAGGTCAGGAGATCGAGACCATCCTGGTAACATGGTGAAACCCCGTCTCTACTAAAAAATACAAAAAACTAGCCGGGCGTGGTGGCGGGCACCTGTAATCCCAGCTACTTGGGAGGCTGAGGCAGGAGAATGGCGTGAACCCGGGAGGCGGAGCTTGCAGTGAGCTGAGATCCAGCCACTGCACTCCAGCCTGGGCGACAGAGCAAGACTCCGTCTCAAAAAAAAAAAAAGAAAGAAACTAGGGCTGGGTGTGGTAGCTCATGCTTGCTTGTAATCCCACACTTTGGGAGGCTGAGGCGGGAGGATCACTTGAGCCCAGGAGTTCAAGAACAGCCTGGGGAACATGGCAAGACCCCATTCCCCTACATTTTCTTAATTAAAAACAAAAAACAAATTAGCTGGTTGTGGTGCAGTGCACCTATAGTTCTAGCTACTCATGAGGCTGAGGTGGGAGTATCACTTGAGCTGAGGGGTCCAGGCTGCAATGAGCAGTGATCACATTACTGTACTCTAGCCTGGGCAACAGAGCAAGATTGTCCCAAAAAACAAAAAAAGCATCCTGTTTTTATATCATGGGTGCAGTATCTTCTCATATACATATATTTTTTTGATACAGAGTCTCATTCTGTCGCCCAGGCTGGAGTGCAGTGGCATGATCTCAGCTTACTGCAACCTCTACCTCCTGGGTTCAAGTGATTCTCCTGCCTCAGCCTCCCGAGTAGCTGGGACTACAGGCATATGCCACCATACCTGGCTAATTTTTGTATTTTTAGTATAGACAGGTTTCACCATCTTGACCAAGTTGGTCTTGAACTCCTGACTTCATGATCTACCTGCCTCGGCCTCCGCAGGCGTGAGCCACCACGCCTGGCCAATCTTAATTTCTACGGATAGTAATTGCAGTTTTAGGGTATTTTCTTCTGGTCCCTTCATTATCTGTTACTCTCTGGGCTCCTCCTCTTTTGGCCTCTTTTATGTTGGAGACTGCCTTCAGCTCTCAGATGATTCTTGGCTGTCTGTCCCCATTTAAGAGAGAACTGCCTGGTAACTCCATGGATGGGGTGCGCAGAGGCTGTCATATGTGGGCTTCCCTGGAAGTAAGGACGGAGAGAGCAGCCTTTGAGTTCCTGTCGGCTTCTCCTGAGTCAGTCATCTCCAAAAAGGAATTTTCCAGTCCTCCTTCCCCCGCTTTCAGAGGACCAAGGACTTTTCTGTGTTTGAGCCTTTCGGTTCTAAGACTGATTATTTTATTCTTTGTTGGCTCTTCACTCCCTACATTATGAGCAGAATGGAAAAATCCCCAAACTTAAGTCAGTTATCTTGCACATCTGGCTTTCCATTTATCAAACTAAATCTCTCATTTGCTGTAGTCTTCTCTCTGTCCTTGTGATTTTTCATGTCTTAGTTTTTGTTTACTTATTTTTATTTATTTATTTTTTGAGACGGAGTCTCGCTCTGTCGCCCAGGCTGGAGCGCAGTGGTTCGATCTCAGATCACTGCAAGCTCTGCCTCCCGGGTTCACGCCATTTTCCTGCCTCATTCTCCGAGTAGCTGGGACTACAGGTGCCCACCACCACGCCCGGCTAATTTTTTGTATTTTTAGTAAAGACAGGGTTTCACCATGTTAGCCAGGATGGTCTTAATCTCCTGACCTCATGATCCTTGGCCTCCCAAAGTGCTGGGATGACAGGCGTGAGACACTACGCCCGGATATTTTTTGAGACAGGGTCTCACTTTGTTGCCCAGGCTGCAGAGCAGTTGTGCCATCATGGCTCACTGCAGCCCTGGCCTCCCAGGCTCAGGTGATCCTCCCACCTTAGCCTCCCTAGTAGCTGGGACTATGGGCATGTGCCACCATGCCTGGCCTTTTTCACTTCTTTACTCTTATTTTGATGTGATTTCTAGGGTGAGCAGAGATAAGCTCAATTCACGACATATAACTAGAAACTCTTCCTTAAGTTCAATGATCTAATTCCTCTAACTCATAAGGTGGTTGTGAAAATTAAAGGTGGTTATGTGTGTATAACAAGATGTTGAAAGGTTTTTCTGGTTGTGTTGGAGTTTGAGCTGAGTCTTAAGGACAGAAGTGCACACAGAAGTGTATTTTTAGTAGAGACGGGGTTTTAGCATGTCAGGCTGGTCTCAAACTCCTGACCTCAGGTGATCCACCTGCCTCAGCCTCCCAAAGTGCTGGAATTACAGGCGTGAGCCACTGCGCCCAGCCTTCCTTTTCTTTTGAGACAGGGTCTCATTCTGTCACCCAGGCTGGAGTGCAGTGGTGTGATCCTGGCTCACTGCAACTTCTCCCTTGTGGGCTCAAGTGATCCTCCCACTTCAGCCTCCTGAATAGCTGGAACCACAGACAGGTGCCACCACACCCAGCTAATTTTTGTATTTTTTGTAGAGATGGGGTTTGCTATGTTGCCCAGGCTGGTCTCAAACTCCTGGGTTCAAGCAATCCGCCTGCCTCGACCTCCCAGAGTTCTGGGATTACAGGCGTGTGCCACTACATCCAGCCTTAACTGCTTTCTAAGGCAAAATAGGGAATATCTGACTAAGTGCTTCGCAGGTACTAAGGGTTACCAGCTTTCCAGCCTGTACTGGGTATATCATTCCTGATAACTGCCTAACCCACTTTTCCTAAGCCAATGCCAGATTTTATTTATTTTTGTTTGTTTTTGGTTTTGTTTTTGAGACGGGGTCTCACTTTGTTGCCCAGGCTGGAAGGCAGTAGCGCAATCTCGGCTTACTGCAGCCTCCGCCTCCTGGTTTTCAAACGATCCTCCTGCCTCAGCCACCTGAGTAGCATGTGACACCATGCCCAGCTAATTTTTGTATTTTTAGTAGAGACGGGGTTTTGCCGTGTTGCCCCAGCTGGTCTCGAACTCCTGAGCTCAAAACAATCCGCCCACCTCGGCCTCCCAAAGTGCTGGGATTATAGATTACAGTCATGAGCCATATGCCCGACCCCTATTTTATTTTATTTTTTGAGATAGGGTCTCACTCTGTCCCCAGGGCTGGAGTGCAATGGCATGATCACAGCTTACCGCAACCTTGACCTCCCAGGTTTAAGCAATCCTCCCACCTCAGCCTCCCAAGTAGCTGAGACCTATAGGCAGGCACCACCATGCCCGGCTTATTTAATTATTCATTCATTCCATGAACCAGCTAATTTATTTATTTTTAATTAATTATTTATTTTGAGACAGAGTCTCCTCTGTTGCCCAGGCTGGAGTGCAGTAGTTCGATCTCGGCTCACTGCAACCTCTGCCTCCCAGGTTCAAGCAATTCTCCCTGCCTCAGCCTCCTGAGTAGCCAGATTACAGGTGCCTGCCACCACGCCCGGCTAATTTTTGTATTTTTTAGTAGAGACAGGATTTTGCCATGTTGGCCGGGCTGGTCTTAGATACTCTTACTTGACTACTTACTTGCAGTACTAATTATGAATCGACTTGGAATTGCATTTATGTTTGTAACAGAGACTAGAAGTAACAGAGACTTAAACAAGATGGAAGTTAATTTTTCTCTCAGGCTGGGCGTGGTGGCTCAAGCCTGTAATCCCAGCACTTTGGGAGGCCGAGACGGGCGGATCACGAGGTCAGGAGATCAAGACCATCCTGGCTAACACGGTGAAACCCCGTCTCTACTAAAAACTACAAAAAACTAGCCGGGCGAGGTGGCGGGCGCCTGTAGTCCCAGCTACTCGGGAGGCTGAGGCAGGAGAATGGCGTAAACCCGGGAGGCGGAGCTTGCAGTGAGCTGAGATCCGGCCACTGCACTCCAGCCTGGGCCACAGAGCGAGATTCCGTCTCAAAAAAAAAAAAAAAAAAATTTTCTCTCAAGGTAATGAAATCTGGATGCAGGCAGTCCAGGGCTCATCTAGTGTTCCCAGGAATTCATCAGGTTCCCAGGCTGCTTTGCATCCTTGAAGACCTCTGTTTTTCTCCCTGCTCTGCCATCCTTAAAGGCCTGTGTTTGGCCGGGCACAGTGGCTCATGCTAGTCCTAGCTACTTGGAAGGCTGAGGTGGGAGGATCTGGGAGGATCCCTTGAGCCTGGGAGGTTGAGGCTGCAGTGAGCCTCGAACGTGCTGCTACATTCCAGCCTGGGTGACACAGTGAGAACCTGCCTCAGAAAAAAAATGCTTTGGCTTTCTCAATTTGCCTGAAAAATCACAAGATCACAAGATCCTTTAACCATCAGGCCTGTGTTCTAGACAGGAAATAAATAGGAAGGGGAGAGGAGAAAATGATTGAAAGAATTAAAGGGAGCATATGCCAGCTGCTTGACCTTCTTTAATTTTAATTTTAATTTTTACCTTCTGGTGCTCTCCTTGTCTCCCTGCCTCTACAGAGACAAAAAATAACAATAATGATATAATAATTAGCTGGGCATTGTGGCATGCACCACTAGTCCTAGTTACTCAGGAGGCCAAGGTGGGAGGGACTGCTTAAGCCAAGGAATTTGAGGCTGCAGTGAGCCATGATGATGCCAGTGCACCCTATCTAAAAAAAAAAAGTTTGAGGGGGCCAGGTGCAGTGGCTCATGATTATAATCCCAGCACTTAGGGAGGCCGAGGCCGGTGGATCATGAGGTCCAGATCAAGACCATCCTGGCCAACATGGTGAAACCCCATCTCTACTAAAAATACAAAAATCAGCTGGGTGTGGTGGCATGTGCCTGTAGTCCTGGCTACCCGGGAGGCTGAGGCAGGAGAATCACTTGAACTGAAGAGGTGGAGGTTGCAGTGAGCCAAGATGGTGCCACTGCACTCCAGCCTGGTGACAGAGTGAGACTCTGTCTCAAAAAAAAAAAGTTTGAAGCTGAATTATTAACATACAGGTTTAATTACTGTATCTTCCTAGTGAATGTAAACATAACAATGTAGTAACTCTTCATGACTAGTTAATACTTTTAGTCTTAAATTTTATTTAATCTAATATTAACACAGCTACACCAACTCTGTTTTGTGGTTAGTGTTTCCCTGGCGTATATGTTTTTCTATTCTTTTACTTTTAACCCCTCTAGTTATTTTTCTTTTTTCTTTTTCTTTTTTTGAGACAGAGTCTCACTCTATCACCCAGGCTGGAATGCAGTGGCACGATCTTGGCTCACTGCAGCCTCTGCCTCCCGGGTTCAAGTGATTCTCCTGCCTCAGCCTCCTGAGTAGCTGGGATTACAGGCGCCTGCCACCGCACCCTGCTAATTTTGTATTTTTAGTAGAGACAGGATTTCACCATGGTAGCCAGGCTGATCTCGAACTCCTCAGCAGATCCGCCTGCCTCGGCCTCCCAAAGCACTGGGATTACAGGTGTGAGCCACTGCACCCGACGAAGCCTCTAGCTTTCTTTGAGAATGTTATTCTAGCCCACCCCGCGTGGCTAATTTTTGTATTTTTTAGGAGAGCTGGGGTTTCACTATGTTGGCCAGGTGGGTCTCGAACTCCTGACCTCAAGTAATCCGCCCAACTCGGCCTCCCAAACTGTTGGGATTACGGGTGTGAGCCAACACGCCTGGCCAGATATTATCACTAGTATCTCATATGAGCAATGTTGATTTAGCTTTACCCACAAATCTGCTAATCTTTTTCTCACCAATTATTGCTTCACAAACCATTCCAGGATAATTTTTATTTTTCTGGAAGTAAATCCTATTTTTTTTTTTTTTTTGAGACAGAGTCTCTGTCACCCAAGCTAGAGCACAGTGGAATAATCTTGGCTCATTGCAACCTGCAACCTCTGCCTCCTGGGTTCAAGTGATTCTGTTGCCTCAGTCTCCTGAGTAGCTGGAACTACAGGTGTGCACCACCACACCCAGCTAATTTTTTTGTATTTTTAGTAGAGATGGGTTTCACCATGTTGGCCAGGCTGGTCTCGAACTTCTGGCCTCAAGTGATCCGCCTGCCTCAGCCTCCCCAAAGTGCTGGGATTACAGGCATGAGCCACCACACCTGGCCTAAATCCTATAGTTCTTTTAGTGAAGATATGTTGGTAGTCAACTTTCTCAGTTTTTGTGTAAAATGTCCTTGTTTCATCTTCATACATAAATATATTAGATATAGAAATCTGAATCTATGAATATATTCTCCCAGCACATTGATGATATAATTCTACTGCTGGGTTTTCACTGTTACTGTACAGAAGTCAGGTATCAATCTAATTGCTATTTTTACTTTTATTTTTATTTTTTTGAGATGGAGTCTCTCTGTCACCCAGGCTGGAGTACAGTGGCGTGATCTTGGCTCACTGCAACCTCCATCTCCTGGGTTCAAGTGATTCTCATGCCTCAGCCTCCCAAGTAGCTGGGACTATAGGCACGTGCCACCACGCCCGGCCTCTAATTGCTATTTCTTTGTAAGTCTTTTTTTTTCTCCTGAGCTGACAGATGATTATAGTATCTTTGTTTCTGATGTTCTACACTTTCAATATAATGTGTCTGGGTATAGATTTATTTTCATATGTCATGCTTGGGATTTGTTGGGATTCCTGAAACTGAGGACTAATGTCTCATCAATTTCATAGTACTATTAGCCACTAACTCTTTTTTGAGAGTTGGGGTATTGCTCTATTGCCCAGGCTGGAGTGCAGTGATGCAATCATGCTTCACTGCAGCCTCCAACTCCTGGACTCAAGCAATCCTTCCCACTTCAGCCTCTCAAGTAGCTGAGATTACAAGCGCATTGCACCGTGCTTTGCCTTTTTTTCTTTTGAAGTGATGTCAAACTTACATAAAAGTTGCAAGTATAGTCCAAAAGACTTTTTTCCCCCTGAATCTGAGGGTAAGTTGCCAACTTAATTGCTCATTATCCCTGAATACTTTAGTATACATTTCCTAGAAAAAAAAGACATTCCATTACATAACTAGAAGACAATCACACAAATCAGAAAATTAGCACTGTTATATTACTACCATCTAATCCTCAGATTTATCAACTAGCCCAATAATGGCATTTATAGCAAAGAAAGAAAAAAAATACAGTTTAGAATCTCATGTTGCATTTAGTTGTCACATCTTTCTAAATTCCTTTAACCCAGAAAAGTTCCTGATCTTTCCTTGATTTTTATGACCCTGACACTTTATTTATTTTTATTTTATTTTATTTTATTTTATTTTTTTTTGAGATGGAGTCTCACTCTGTCGCCCAGGCTGGAGTGCAGTGGCCGGATCTCAGCTCACTGCAAGCTCCGCCTCCCGGATTTACACCATTCTCCTGCCTCAGCCTCTGGAGTAGCTGGGACTATAGGCGCCCGCCACCTCGCCTGGCTAGTTTTTTGTATTTTTTTAGTAGAGAGTAGAGACGAGGTTTCACCGTGTTAGCCAGGATGGTCTCGCTCTCCTGACCTCGTGATCCGCCCGTCTCGGCCTCCCAAAGCATTGGGATTACAGGTTTGAGCCACCGCGCCCAGCCTATTTTATTTATTTATTCATTTATTTTTTGAGACGGAGTCTCGCTCTGTCGCCCAGGCTGGAGTGCAGTGGCGCAATCTTGGCTCACTGCAAGCTCCGCCTCCTGGGTTCACACCATTCTCCTGCCTCAGCCTACCAAGTAACTGGGACTACGGAGGACCACCACCATGCCCGGCTAAGTTTTTTGTAATTTTAGTAGAGATGGGGTTTTACTGTGTTAGCCAGGATGGTCTTAATCTCCTGACCTTGTGATCCGCAAGCCTCGACCTCCCAAAGTGCTAGGATTACAGGCATGAGCCACTGCACCCGGCCTATTTATTTATTTTTGAGACAGTCTTGCTCTGTTGCCCAGGCTGGAGTGCAGTGGCACCATCTTGGCTCACTGCAACCTCCATCTCCTGGGTTCAAGTGATTCTCCTGCCTCAGCCTCCTGAGTAGCTGGGATTACAGGCACCTGCCACCATGTCCAGCTATCTTCTGTATTTTTAGTAGAGTCAGGGTTTCACCATGTTGTCCAGGCTGGTCTCGAACTGCTGACCTCAGGTGATCTGCCCGCTTTGGCCTCCTAAAGTGCTGGGATTACAGGCGTGAGCCACTGTGCCCAGCCAGACCCTGACACTTTAGAACATTACAGTGCAGTTATTTATTTATTTATTTTTTATTTTGTTTTATGACGGAGTCCCGCTCTATTGCCCAGGCTGGAGTGTAGTGGCGTGGTCTTGGCTCACTGCAAACTCTGACTCCTGGGTTCATGCGATTCTCCTGCCTCAGCCTTCTGAGTAGCTGGGAATACAGGTGCCCGCCACCATGCCTGGCTAGTTTTTGTATTTTTAGTACAGCCAGGGTTTCACCATGTTGGCCAGGCTGGTCTCGAACTCCTGACCTCAAGTGATCCGCCTGCCTTGGACTCCTAGAGTGCTGGGATTACAGGCATAAACCTGTAAAATAACTGACCCCAGACAGTTATTTTGAATTGCCCCTTAATCTGGATTTGTCTGATGTTGGATTCAGGTTAGGCATCGTTGGCAGGGATAGCACAGTGATGCTGTTATTCTCGTTGTGCTGTATCAGATGGCACACGGTTTTAATTTGTCCCATTTTTTCATAAGAATAAGGGGTGAGTGGGCAGGGTACAGATAAAATACTATTGGCCCTGATTTGATAAGTGCTGGAGCTGGCTGATGATTACCTGGAGGCTCATACTTTTCTGTTTACTTTTATGTGTTTGAAATGTTTCAGAATATTGAAATATTTTTTTAAAATCTGAAGCAAAGATATTTAAAATATTTTATCTAGCATATTAAGGCACACTGGTACCAAGTGGGATTTCAGTGTTGTTCCATTTACTATAGTGCTGGGAAGGGATGATCTTTCAATTAAAAAAATATATGTATGCAGTCTAGGCTCAACCCATAGGCCCACAGTTTGTAGTCTTTGTCCTAGAAAATGAAAGAGTATGGGCTGGGCACAGTGGCTCATGCCTGTAATCCTAGTGCTTTGGGAGGCTGAGGCAGGAGGATAGCTTAAGCCCAGGAGTTTGAGATAGCCTGGGCAACATAAGGAGACCTTGTCTCTACAAACTATATATACACACATATATATTTTAATTAGTCAGATGTGGTCACACACACCTATAGTCCCAGCTACTCAGAAGGCTGAGCGGGATAACTGCTTGAGTCCAGGAGTTCAAGGTTACAGTGAGCTATGATGACACCACTGAACTCCAGCCTGGGTGACACAGCAAGACCCTGTTTGTTAAATAAATTGAATAAATAGGCCAGGTGGGCTGGGTGTGGTGTCTCATGCCTGTATTCCCAGCACTTTGGGAGGCCAAGGTGGGTGGATCACCTGAGGTCAGACCAACCTGACCAACACAGTGAAACCCCATCTCTACCAAAAATACAAAATTAGCCGGGCGTGATGGCGCACACTGTAGTCCCAGGTACTTGGGAGGCTGAGGCAGGAGAATCGCTTGAACCTGGGAAGCTGAGGTTGCAGTTAGCCGAGATCGCACCACTGTACTCCAGCCTGGGCAACAAGAGTGAAACTCCATCTCAAAATAAATAAATAAATAAATAAATAAATAAATAAATAAATAAATAAATAGGGTAGATGTGGTGGCTCACACCTGTAATTCCAGAACTTTGGGAGGCTGTTGTGGGAGGATCACTTGAACCCAGGAGATCGAGAGCAACCTGGGCAACATAGTGGGACCCTCTCTCTACCAAAAATAAAAAAATTAGCTGGGCATGGTGGTGCATGCCTGTAATCCCAGCTATTCGGGAGGCTGAAGTGGGAGGATCAAATGAGCCAAGGAGCTCAAGGCTGCAGTAAGCCGAGACTGCACCACTACACTCCAGCCTGGATGGTAGAGTGAGACCCTCTCAAAAAAAAGAAAGCCAGGCCCTCCCATGGTGTCTCACGCCTGTAATCTCGGTACTTTGGGTGGCCGAGGTAGGCAGATCACGAGGTCAGGAGTTCGAGACCAGCCTGGCCAGTATGGTAAACTCCGCCTCTACTAAAAACACACATAAAAAATTAGCCAGGCATGGCAGTGGGTGCCTGTAATTCCAGCTACTCTGGAGGCTGAGGCAGGAGAATCGCTGGAACCCGAGAGGTGGAGGTTGCAGTGAGCTGAGACTGTGCCATTGCACTCCAGCCTGAGTGAGAGCGAGATTAATAATAAGAAACAGTCACAGCTCTCCTTGCTCGATTACTTTCTACAGGAGCATGGCGGTTACACCACTGAGGCATTCCTCAGTGCCCAGCAAAATTTTGTGCAAAGTTGTGCTGGGTACTGCTTGGTCTGCTACCTGCTGCAAGTCAAGGACAGGTAGGTGACTTCTGCTGCTCATCCTAACATTTCTCCAGGGTTCTCTCCGTCCCTTCGTGTGTAGTTCTCAATTACTTATTACTGCCCTCCATGGCAAAGATGTGAAAAATGAAACAATATATTTTAAGCAAAGACAGGTTTGTGAAGACTATAATAATAATAATAATAACAATCAAGAATGAGGATAGGAGTAGTATAGGACAGAGTGGGGTGAGGCAGAAGATGGCTGCAACAAGGAAAGGTGGTGGGTGCTATTAACAGAAGGTGCTGCACCATTAATCTGGGGCTCTGTGTGTCTGTGTGTGCATCTCCAAAGATTCCTCCTACTAGCCAGGCGCAGTGCCTCACATCTGCAGCCCCAGCTACTTGGGAGGCTGAGGTGGGTGGATCACTTGAGCCCAGAAGGTTGAGGCTGCAGTGAGCCGTGATAGCCCCACTGCACTCCAGTCTGGGTGAGAGAACAAGACCTTGTTTAAAAAAAAAAAAAAAAATGTGTGTGTGTGTGCGTGTGTGTGTATATATATATTCCTCTTACCCTTTCCCAGGCAATGGTTACCACAATTCTGCTACTATCACCATTGATTTACTTTGCCTGTTCTTGAACTTTATTTTTTATTTTTGTTTTATTTTTTGAGACGGAGTCTTGCTCTGTTGCCCAGGCTGAGTGCAGTGGCACGATCTCAGCTCACTGCAACCTCTGTCACCCAGGTTCAAGCGAATCTCCTGCCTCAGCCTCCCAAGTAGCTGCGATTACAGGTGCACGCCACCACGCCTGGCTAATTTTTGTCTTGTTAGTAGAGATGGGGTTTCAGCATCTTGGCCAGGCTGGTCTTGAACTCCTGACCTTGTGATTCACCTGTCTCAGCCTCCCAAAGTGCTGGGATTACAGGTGTGAGCCACCACGCCTGGCTTGAACTTTATATAAATGGAATCATACTATATATATATACACACTATATATATACACACACACACATAGATATATATAAATGGAATCATACTCTCTACATATATGAAGTTCAAGAATTTTATTTTATTTTATTTTTGAGTCAGAATGTCACTCTTGTTGCCCAGGCTGGAGTGCAATGGCACAATCTCGGCTCACTGCAACCTCCGCCTCCCAGGTTCAAGTGATTCTCCTACCTCAGCCTCC
>NC_045434.1:88927613-88931154 GCF_002776525.5 Piliocolobus tephrosceles
GAGTCTCGCTCTGTCGCCCAGGCTGGAGTGCAGTGGCCTGATCTCAGCTCACTGCAAGCTCTGCCTCCCGGGTTCACGCCATTCTCCTGCCTCAGCCTCCCGAGTAGCTGGGACTACAGGCGCCCGCCAACACGCCCGGCTAATTTTTTGTATTTTAGTAGAGACGGGGTTTCACCGTGTTAGCCAGGATGGTCTCGATCTCCTGACCTCGTGATCCGCCCGTCTCGGCCTCCCAAAGTGCTGGGATTACAGGCTTGAGCCACCGCGCCCGGCGCCCAGCTAAGTTTTGTAGTTTTAGTAGAGACAGAGTTTCTCCATGTTGGTCAGGCTAGTCTCGAACTCCTGACCTCAGGTGATTCGCCTGCCTCGGCCTCCCAAAGTGCTGGGATTACAGGCGTGAGCCACTGCGCCCGGCCCATTCCTGTTGATTTAAATATCCAGGTAAATGAGTCTTCCAGGCCACTGGCCTCTCAGTCTCTTGATCTCCCCTCCTGGTCCATTCCTCTCTCCTGAATGCCTATTTCCTACCTTTTTTCTCCTCAAACTCCTAGTTTCTTCATCATCCTCACTCTTAGAGGGTGATCTTGATTTTTTATTCTTATAGAGTTTGACAACACGTGCTCTTTCTTATATCACTGGACAACAGAAACAACAAAGAGATATCCCACAGCTCCCCAGCTCCCTCAACCCATGCCTGCTCACTCTGCCTTCTCTCCCAATTATTATTCGGGAACTGTTCCTGCCCCTGTGTAAGGCAATTCCTCTGTTTGTGAACTTGACCCTCTCGCTCACCTTCTGAAGAACATGGCTCCAGGAACTTTCCTTATCGCTCTGCTACTTCAGTTTTTCCTGTCTACAGGATCCTCCCCACCCGTGTACTAACATACAACTTCTTCATCTTCAAATTGTCCTTTCCTTGGGTCAGTAGAATCTGATGAGAAAAAGAGATAACTATTAAAAGAAATAGTCCTTTCTTGGTCGCTCTTTTTCCTCTAGTTACCATCTTTTTTCTCCTTTCTTCCTTTGAAAGAGTTTTATAGTGACTTTTCTTTTTTCCTCCTCCATTCTTTTGAACCCATTCCATGCAGGCTTTTGTCCCCACCAGTCCATCAACTCTCTCCTTATCATGATCACTGGTGACCTCCATTATGCTTAAATCCATTGGTCAATTCTCAGGTTTCATCCTATTTGATATTTTAGTGGCATCTGACTATCATTCTCTCTTCCTCTTTCTTGAGATACTTTTTAAATTTAGCTTGAAGGTTACAACATTCTCCTGGTTCCCTCCTTCCTCTTTGCTGTTCTTCTCATCTCCTTGACCTTTTAACTTTGGAGTTTCCCATGCCTCAGTCCTCCCTTGGTGATCTCATCCATTCTGACCCGGGTTTTAAATACCATCTATAAGCTGATGACACCTACATTTGTATCTCCACTTGGATGTGTAATACCTCAACATGACTAAAACTGAGCTACCGACCTAACCCCTAAAACCTGCTTCTCCTGTAGTCTTCTCAGCTCAAGAAATGGGGCAATATCATGCTTCTACACTTCCTCAGCCTCCAAGCTTTGGAGTCTTTTCTTTCTCTCACACCCCACTTTCAACCCTTTTAAAACGTAAGTCAGGCCACCATGTCATCTGTCTCCTTTTGATGGCTTCCTATCCCACTCTGAAAAAATGCGAAAGAACTTCCCATAGCTTCCAAAGCATCCCATGACCCAACTCACTCCTCCCACCCACTCTGGAACATACTCCCCACCTGAGGACCTTGTACTTGTTCTTTCTTCCTGGAATGTTCTTGTCCCAGATAGCTGCATGGCTCACTCCCTCATCTCCTTCAGACCTTTACTTAACCACCATCTTCTCGGAAAGGCCTTCATTGTCCACCCTATCTAAAATTGCAACCCTCCCACACTTACTGTCATCCTTCCCTGCTTTTTTTTTTTTTTTTTTTTTGAGACGGAGTCTTGCTCTGTGCCCAGGCTGTAGTGCAGTGGCGCAATCTCGGTTCACTGCAACTTCTGCCTCCCGGGTTCAAGCGATTCTCCTGCCTCAGCCTCTCAAGTAGCTGGGACTATAGGTGTGTGCCACCATGCCCAGCTAATTTTTTGTATTTTTAGTAGAGACGGGGTTTCACCGTGTTAGCCACGATGGTCTTGATCTCCTGACCTCGTGATTCACCCGCCTCGGCCTCCCAAAGTGCTGGGATTACAGGTGTGAGCCACTGCACCTAGCCGCCTGCTTTGTTTTTTGATTGTTTTTGTTTTTAAATTAATACTTTATTTTTTACAGCATTTTTAGGTTTACAGAAAAACTGAGCACAAAATGGGAGTTCCCACATATCCTCTCTCCAGTTTCCCGTTGTTATTATTGTGAGACAAGGTCTTGGTCTTTTGCCCAGGCTGGAGTGCAGTGGTGTGACTATATCTCACTGCAACCTTGACCTCCAGGGTTCAGGTGATTCTCCCTCCTCAGTCTCCCAAATAGCTGGGACCACAGGCGTGCACCACCATGCAACACTTAAAAAAAGTTTTTTTGTAGAGATGGGGTCTCTCCATGTTTTTCAGGTTACTCTATTATTCATTAATATCTTGCATTAGTGTGGTACATTTGTTACAATTGATGAACCAATATGGATACATTATTATTAAGAGACAGGGTCTCACTTTGTTGCCCAGGCTGGAGTGCGGCAGCAGGATCATAGCTCACTGCAGCCTCAAACTTCTGGGCTCAAGGGACTCTCCCGCTTCAGCCTCTTGAGTAGTTAGGACTACAGGTGTGCACCACTGTACTCCGCTAATTTTTCTAATTTTGTTGTTGATCCTCCCGCTTTGGCCTCTCAAAGTTCAGGTATTACATGTGTGAGCCACCACGCCCACAGGGTTCAGTCTTTGTGTTGTACATTCCATGGCTTTTGACAAATGAATAATGCCATGTATCCACTATTATAGTATCATACAGAATAGTTTCAGTGTCCTTAGAGTCCCCTGTGCTCCATTTATTCATCTCTCTCCCTTCACCTGAACCCTCAGCAACCAACCACTGATCTTTTTACTCTCTCTAGTTTTGCCTTTTCTAGAATGTCACATAGTTGGAATCATACAGCATGCAGCCTTTTCAGATTGGCTTCTTCATTTATTCACGTGCATTGAAGATTCCTCTGTCTTTGCATGGCTTGATAGCTCTATTTTATTCCTTGGCAGCTATCATTTCTAATATTTATTGTTTGTCTTCTCTTTAAGAATGTGTGTTTCGCCGGGCGCGGTGGCTCAAGCCTGTAATCCCAGCACTTTGGGAGGCTGAGACGGGCGGATCACGAGGTCAGGAGATCGAGACCATCCTGGCTAACACGGTGAAACCCTGTCTCTACTAAAAAATACAAAAAAAAAAACTAGCCGGGCGATGTGGCGGGCGCCTGTAGTCCCAGTGGCTTGGGAGGCTGAGGCAGGAGAATGGCGTAAACCCAGGAGGCGGAGCTTGCAGTGAGCTGAGATCCGGCCACTGCACTCCAGCCTGGGCGACAGAGCAAGACTCCGTCTCAAA
>NC_045434.1:88931554-88984190 GCF_002776525.5 Piliocolobus tephrosceles
AAAAAAAAAAAAAAGAATGTGTGTTTCATGACAGGGCTTCTTGTCTGCTTTGTTCACTGCTGCATCCCTAGTACCTGGAATAGTACCTCCTTCCATGGTTGTGCTAAGGATTACATGAATTATTAATGATATACATAAAGTTTTTCTTTTTGTGTGTGTGTGTGTGTTTTTTTTTTTTTTTTTTTGAGACAGGGTCTCGCTCTGTCTCCCAGGTTGGAGTGCAGTGGTGCGATCCCAGCTCACTGCAGCTTTGATTTCCTAGGCTCAAGGGATCCTTCCATCCCAGCCTCCCCAGCAGCTGGGATCACAGTTGCCTGCCAATACCCCTGGCTAATTTTTTTTTCCAAATATTTTGTAGAGGCAGTCCTGCTATGTTGCATAGGCTGGTCTCGAACTCCAGGGCTCAAGCGAGCTACCCACCTAGACTTCTCAAAGTGCTGGGATTACAGGCGTGAGTTCCCCCATAATATTATGTGTATATGAGTAGTAACTGTTATTCCGTATAGGGAGACCAGAAGAGGAAGTGGAAATGGAATGCCGGTTGCTTACATAGGGACCCTTAAATAGTCCTCAGAGAAGGAAGAACACCTGAGCTGGAGCAACTGGGAGCAAATGCAGGCGGACGGAGCACACAGGATGCAAGGCTCCAGGACAAAGGGCACACTAATCCCAACTGCCAATTACTTTACAAAGCACGTTTACATTCTAAAATCATTTAATCCTCACAAAAATAATATTGTCAGGTGGTATTATAATCCCCGTTTTACCCATGAGAAAACAGGATCTGGGAGGTTGAGCGACTTGCCCATTGCCATCATAGGGCAAGTGTTGGCTCCAGGATTCCCATCCATAAGTTCTGACTCATACTTCAAAGGAGCTCGGAAACTGGGACTCCTGGGCAGGGTAACAAAACCACTTTTAAAAACCCTGCCTGGCGCGGTGGGTCACACCTGTAATCCCAGCACTTTGGGAGGCTGAGGCGGGTGGATCATTTGAGGTCAGGAGTTCGAGACCAGCCTGGCCAATATGGTGAAACCCCCGTCTCTACTAAAAATACAAAAATGGCCGGGCGCGGTGGCTCACACCTGTAATCTCAGCACTTTGGGAGGCCGAGGAGGGCAGAGCACGAGGTCAGGAGATCGAGACCATCCCGGTGAACACGGTGAAACCCCGTCTCTACTAAAAATACAAAAAATAGCTGGGCGAGGTGGCGGGCGCCTGTAGTCCCAGCTACTGGGGAGGCTGAGGCAGGAGGAGAATGCCGTGAACGCGGGAGGCTGAGCTTGCAATGAGCCGAGATCGCGCCACCACACTCCAGCTTGGGATACAGCGCGAGACTCCGTCTCAGAAAAAAAAAAAAAATTAGTTGAGCGGGTAGTGTCTGTCGCACACCTGTAATCCCAGCTAGTCGGGAGGCTGAGGCTGGAGAATCACTTGAGCCTGGGAGGTGGAGGTTGCAGTGAGCCGAGGTCCCGCCACTGCACTCCAGTCTGGACTACAGAATGAGGCACTGTTTGAAAACAAAAAACAAAAAACAAAAAAAACTTCGCCAAGGTAGGGAGCAGTGGCTCACGTCTGAAGGATCCCTTGAGACCAGCCTGGGCAACACGGCAAAACCCTGTCTCTACAAAAAATTAAAAAACTAGTGGGGCGTGTTGGCTGTCTCTTGTAGTCCCAGCTACTCAGGAGGCTGAGGCGGAAGGATCACCGGAGCCTGGGAGGTTGAGGCTGCAGTCAGCCGTGATCGCACTACTGCGCTCCCACCCGGGCAACAGAGTGAGACTGCCTCAAAAAAACTATTAAAAAAAAAAAAAAACACCATGCAGTTAACGAGCGGCTGCGTGCGCGAGGTGGCACACTGGGCTTGCAGACGAATTCTGCCAGTTAGTGCTATTAGAACATTAAAGAGATTCATTTTCCGAGCGACTCCTCCCTTTCCCCCGCCTGCAGGGGGCGTGGCAATAAAGCGCGGGAAAAGTCGACCTTGACCCCACCCCCCACTCCTTGCTGGGGGCGGGGAAAAGGGGAGTTCTTAAATGGGAAATGGAGCTGGGGGGGGTGGGGGTGTCCCTCCAGCCCATACTTAGGAAGCCTATCAGTTGCCCCTTTAAGGCCTCTTTGGAAATGGCCCAGGCCACGCCAGCACTCCTAACGTCGCCTCCCCCGCTTCCGGTCCGCGAGCACTTCCCAACCTTTAGGTACCGATTCCTTCCACGCTCGGAATCCCGTGCCCCGTCCACGCCCTCCCGCAGAGGGAGGAGCGACGGGTTACGCTGTAGCCCAGGAGCTGGCCCGTGCGAGGACCCCATCCATCAGATTATATGGCGATTTAGACGGTGGGAAGACAGCGAGGAAATGGTCAGCGGATGACGTAATGTTTGGGGTGGCGTCCCATTCTGTGACTTCTGCCCGGCATCAGTGACACGGATTTAGCTTGAAACAGCGCAAAAGGACCTACACTTCCGTCCTGCACTCCGACTCAGTGCGGTTCTGCTCAAAGCGCCCACCACACAGAAGCTGGATTCCTTCGATTCGCGAACGTGAACTGCAGCTTCAAGCTTCGAGCGGCCAATAGGGAGCGAGGGGCGGAGACGCACCTGGGCGCTCCCCTCTCCAGTAGGAAAGCCGGGAAGCAGGCTGGCTTCTTTCTAAGCGACAGTGGCGGAGGCCAATCGTTTCCGTGACTTGCAGATGGGGCAGACGGACCCTTGCGCAGCCAATGGGGAGAGGTATCTTCAGAGGGCCTCGGCCCCTTGCCCAATGAGCATAAGAGGACTGTGCGGGTCTAGTTCCGAGCGGCAGTACTTACGGCCAACCCAGTGCGGGGCTGGGAGGGGCGCAGGGCTGAGCGAAGGGGGCAAGGGCCAATGGCGAGTGCGAAAGCGGGCAGCCCAGACCCGGAGCGCGGAGAGAGGAGAGGGAGGGGGGAGGCTGAACCGGAGAGAAGCAGGAAGTAGCGGCGGCCGCGGGGAGGGCGGCGGTGGCGGCGGCGGCTGGAGTAGGGTAGAGACTGCCGGGTCGCGGCCCGCACCAGGAGCGGAACAAGTAAGCGTGCCTGGGGTAAATACCCGCCCTTGGCTCCGCCCCCCTGGGGGGGGCGGGTAAATACCCCCGCCCCTCCCCCACTTGGTCAACTACCCCCTTCTCCGCGCCGCCCCCTGGGGCGGCTTCTAGGAGGGCCCAGACACCGCCTCCATCCATTGGGGCGGATGGGCAAAACTCCCGGCCTGTTGAAAGCACAGCCCCTAGCCGGGTAAACCCTCAGGAAGGTCGAGAACCCCAAGTCCTGGCGCCCCCAGCTCGAGAGGCACCCGAAGTGCGGCCCGGAGATTGGAGGCTGCGGGATGTCGCGACCTAAAATGGTGTCCGTTCCCGGGGATGGGGGCGGGGGGACTGGGCCAGGCCGGAGCGGAACCTGCACCCCGACTGGGCGCGGGTCAGCGTCCGGGCCCGGGCAAGACTCAGGCTTGCGCCCCTGGCCCCATGTGCACCCTCCGATCAGTCTCCAGTCTCTAGCGAGCCTCCGGGAGTCCGCGGCGGAAGGAGCCTTCGCTGCGCCCGGAGGCGAGGGGACGAGGTCCGAGTTGGGACGGACCCCGGCTAGAGAGCTGAGAGTCGCGCAGAGACCGCCCCCTCTCTCCTCCCCTCTTTCCCAGCTCCCCACCGCATCCTATGTAGTCCTGGGTCCCCAGGTGCTGCGCAGCAGGTACCAAAGGGCCTGGCCTGGCTGAGGCCCGGCCTTCGCTTCGCACACCCGTGCGAGTGAGAGAAGCGCCGCGCGCCTCAGTTTCCCTTGTAGTTTCTCTTGTGTACACCCCGCCCCCTCCTCGCAACCCAGGACTCGCTCCCCGCGCCGGCCCTCGGCAGATGGCAGGGACTTAATTCCGCCCGCTGCCCAGCTTGGCCGCAACCTAATCGCCGCCAGCCCCTCGCCCTCCTCTGCGCTGCAGGCCTTGGGCCCGGGCAAAGGGCAGTGGAGCCCCGACTCGACCTGGGTCTGTTCAGCCTTTTCCTGTTCAGCCTCTTTGGCTTTTGGGGAAGCACAGAGGGAAAGGGGGCGGGGGAGATAGGAGCCCTAGAGACGGGGCTCAGCAGTCGCAGGAAGGCCTGATCTTCCTTGGCCTTGAGCTCGGCGACTTGCTTGGTCGACTGCTCTGAGTGGGTGGCCATCGGATGACCTCTAAGTCACTGGGACTCCCAAGAGGGAGGTGGCTGGCGGCGGGGGGCGTGCGGCTGAGTTCGCAGGTGTTTTCTAGTCTTCGCTGGTCTTCGCTGTACCAGTCCACTTTTCTGAGTACCTGAATGGAAGGTAGCTCAGGCCTCTGATCAGGAGGGAGCCAGGCTTAGGAGCCAGGCCCATAGAGACAAGGGGTTTTGTTTAAACCCAGAGTCTGCAGAATTAAATAGGGTGGGAGTGAGGGAAGGACTCCCCCTTTGTCTGGTTGGTATCCTTTGCCCCCACCCCCACCTTAGTCCCAGGAATCCCTGCTGCCACATGCTGCGACTGTCTCTAGTTACAGTATGAAGGCTGGAGAGAAGTGGGAGAACTGGCTTTGAGAAATGGCCTGCAACCTGGGTACGGAATGGATAGGGATAGATTCTTTAGTTGCTTCTTCGTAGATACAGAAACACTCATGGGGAGACACTGGTAGGGGACAGACCTGGGTCTCCCACAAACTCTGAGCTGGTCTGCTTGTTCGATTAGTGCCACATAATTTTTGTGGGATTTTTAATTTTATTTTTTGCACTTGGCTAGGTTGAGGTTAGGTGAAACTTCCTGGGCTACTGTTGCCACAGGAAAATGGAAAGGGTGAGGAGTTTAAGTCAGGGAATGGAATGGGGTGAGGAGCTCGGAGCGGAAATGATGGGTGAGGGGTGAGGGAGCCTGGCTTTTCCCCACTGTGGCAGCTGTGCTGGATAAGTGTATACCCTGGGAGTTTTAGCCTCGAGAGAGCAAGATGGGGAGGGATGGCGAAGGAGGGGCTATCTAGGGGAGGGCCAGGCACTCTGGGGAAGGTAGTGAGCGAGCAGCAGGTGTTTGTGACAGGAGAGGCCTAGGCTGGGGCCCTTGTGACCAGGCTGCCATCACCATTTTCCCCTCTGTCTCTTGCCTTTGTCTCTTTCTGTTCCTGTGTCTTATTTTTTCCATCTTGGTCTCTTGGATAATTTCCTTAAGTCCTTTTCTCCCTGCTGACCAAGCTAGATCTCCAGGTGCCAGTGATGGCCCCAGGTGCCCTAGACTTGATCCTGCATGACCCCTGACTCTTGCCTCCGACCCCAGCCCTAGAGTTCCAGGGGTTATTCCTTTCCAGCTCCTCCTTGACCTGACATGTCCTTGCTTGGTTCATCTGGAATAGTAAATCGTATTCTTGGTGTGATTCTTACATTAGCAATTTCTTATCGTGCTCAGAATAACCCTATGATATATAGATCACTTGTGCTTTCTGTCTTGTCTTTTCTTTTTCTTCTTTTTTTTTGAGACAGGGTCTCACTCTGTCACCCAGGCTGGAGTGCAGTGGCGTGATCATGGCCCATCACAGCCTCGACCTCCTGGGCTCAGGGGATCCTCCCACGTCAGCTGGGAGGCATAGCTGGGAATACAGGCATGTGCCATCATGCCTGGGGAGTTTCACCATGTTGCCCAGGGTGGTCTTGAACTCCTGGGCCCAAGTGATTGACCTCCCAAAGTGCTGGGATTACAGGTGTGAGCCACCACACCCGGCCATTCGTGTCCTCTTTCAAACAGCAAAAGTAAGGCACTGAAGAAACTTGCTTGTACTGCAGGCCTCTGATAAAGCTGAACGAGGATCATTTCTTAAGTCTTGGCTTACAGCCTTGCCCCTTTGTACACATAGCCTTTCAAATCTCTGTGGACCCCAGAAGATCCTTGAAGAATATGAATTGATTCCATGCGGACATGAATGAGCCCTTAAACCTAGAGCATCATGTACATCATCCTCCTTAATAATAGTATCGACTGGGGCCGGGCGCGGTGGCTCAAGCCTGTAATCCCAGCACTTTGGGAGGCCGAGACGGGCGGATCATGAAGTCAGGAGTTCGAGACCATCCTGGCTAACACGGTGAAACCCTGTCTCTACTAAAAAATACAAAAAGCTAGCCGGCCGAGGTGGCTGGTGCCTGTCGTCCCAGCTACTCGGGAGGCTGAGGCAGGAGAATGGCGTAAACCCGGGAGGCGGAGCTTGCAGTGAGCTGAGGTCTGGCCACTGCACTCCAGCCTGGGCGACAGAGCGGGACTCCGTCTCAAAAAAAAATATCGATTATTTGGTTCTGTGCTGGGCACAGGAGGGGATGAGCTGGTTTCCACCAGGATGCTCACTGAGCTCTATTACCCTTCCCTGTTCCTGTATTTCTTCTTCTTCTTTTTTCTTTTTCCCTGAGATGGAGTCTTGCTCTGTTGCCCAGGCTGGAGTGCAGTGGCACAATCTCGGCTCACTGCAAGCTCCACCTCCCGGGTTCAAGCAATTCTTTTGCCTCAGCCTCCCGAGTAGCTGGGACTATAGGTGAGTGCTGCCACGCCCAGCTACTTTTTGTATTTTTAGTAGCCACGGGGTTTCACCAACTTGGCCAGGATGGTCTTGATCTCCTGACCTCGTGATCCGCCCGCCTCTGCCTCCCAAAGTGCTGGGATTACAGGTGTCAGCCACTGTGCCGGGCCCCCTGTATTTCTTTTTGAGACAGGGTCTTACTCTGTCCAGGCTGGAGTGCAGTGGCATGATCTTGGCTCACTGCAACCTCAACCTCATGGGTTCAAGTAATTCTTCCGCCTCAGCTTTCTGAGTAGTTGCTATTACAGGCCTGTGCCACCACACCTGTCTAGTTTTTTGTATTTTTAGTAGAGACAGGGTTTCACCATGTTGGCCAGGCTGGTCTCAAACTCCTGACCTCAAGTGATCCACTTGCCTCAGTCTCCCAAAACACTGGGACTACAAGCATGAGCCACTGCACCTGGCCCCTTCCTTGTATTTCTGAGAACTCTCTTTTCTCCTGCTTTCTCTGGATTTTGGAGCCTGCCAGGGTATGGACACTAATCTTCTTCTGATTTTAGGGTTTGGCAAACCTAGCAGCTCTGTAGGATTCATGCTGTGGTGGAGGTGTACCTAAGGTGGAGTGCATATGGGTTCTGAGAGAGGATAAATATGGAGATGCTGAGGAAAGAGCTCCAGGATCTCTCTTCCAGACATCTCAGTTTCTCCTTATTCCTGTTTTCATCAGGTCTGGGACCTGCCGATATGGGGGACATGAAGACCCCTGATTTTGATGACCTCCTTGCTGCCTTTGACATCCCTGACATTGATGCGAATGAAGCCATCCATTCTGGGCCAGAAGAAAATGAGGGGCCAGGAGGCCCAGGGAAGCCAGAACCAGGTGTGGGAAGTGAATCTGGAGACACAGCAGCAGCCTCAGCTGGGGATGGCCCTGGAGTTCCAGCCCAGGCCTCTGACCATGGCCTGCCACCGCCAGACATTTCTGTAGTCAGTGTCATTGTCAAGAACACTGTGTGTCCTGAGCAGTCTGAGGCCCTGGCTGGAGGCTCAGCAGGGGACGGGGCCCGGGCTGCTGGGGTAACTAAGGAAGGGCCTGTGGGGCCTCATCGAATGCAGAATGGTTTTGGGGGCCCTGAACCTCCCCTCCCAGAAACCCCCCACTCTCCTGCTCCTTCCAGTGGGGGCACCTGGAAAGAAAAAGGCATGGAAGGCAAAACTCCCTTGGACCTGTTTGCTCATTTTGGCCCTGAGCCAGGGGACCACCCGGATCCCCTGCCTCCCTCTGCACCCTCTCCCCCTCAGGAGGGGGCTGTGACCCCACCTTCTTTCCCCTCTTCCTTTGAGCTGGCCCAGGAGAATGGCCCAGGCATGCAGCCACCTGTTTCTTCCCCACCGTTGGGGCCCTTGAAGCAGGAGAGCTGCAGCCCCCATCAACCCCAGGGCCTAGCCCCACAAGGCTCAGGCTCCAGCCCTGAGGCCACGGACATCCCTGCCAGTGCCTCGCCTCCCCGAGTTGCTGGGGTGCCCTTCTTCAAGCAGTCTCCAGGGCACCAGAGCCCTCTTGCCTCCCCCAAAGTGCCCGTCTGTCAGCCCTTGAAGGAAGAAGAAGATGAGGGGCCAGTGGACAAGTCTTCCCCAGGAAGTCCCCAGAGTCCCTCCAGTGGAGCTGAGGCTGCGGATGAGGACAGCAATGACTCCCCTGCCTCCAGCTCCTCTAGGCCTCTTAAGGTGCGGATCAAGACCATTAAAACATCCTGCGGGAATATCACAAGGACTGTAACTCGGGTCCCCTCAGATCCTGATCCACCTGCCCCCTTGGCTGAGGGGGCCTTCTTGGCTGAGGCTAGCCTCTTGAAGCTATCCCCTGCAACACCTACTTCTGAGGGTCCAAAGGTGGTGAGCGTACAGTTGGGTGATGGTACAAGGCTGAAAGGCACTGTGCTGCCTGTGGCCACCATCCAGAATGCCAGTACTGCCATGCTGATGGCAGCCAGTGTGGCCCGCAAGGCTGTGGTGCTGCCTGGGGGGACTGCCACCAGCCCTAAGATGATTGCTAAGAATGTGCTAGGCCTGGTGCCCCAAGCCCTGCCTAAGGCTGAGGGGCGGGCAGGGCTGGGGACTGGGGGACAGAAGGTGAACGGTGCCTCAGTGGTGATGGTGCAACCTTCAAAGACAGCTACTGGGCCGAGTACAGGGGGCGGCACAGTGATCTCACGGACCCAGTCCAGCCTGGTGGAGGCCTTCAACAAGATCCTCAACAGCAAGAACCTGCTCCCTGCCTATAGGCCAAACCTGAGCCCACCAGCTGAGGCTGGGCTGGCCCTGCCTCCCACCGGCTACCGCTGCCTGGAGTGTGGGGATGCCTTCTCGTTGGAGAAGAGCCTGGCACGGCACTATGACCGCCGGAGCATGCGCATTGAGGTCACCTGCAACCACTGCGCCCGCCGCCTGGTCTTCTTCAACAAGTGCAGCCTGCTCCTGCATGCACGTGAACACAAGGACAAGGGGCTCGTTATGCAGTGCTCACATTTGGTCATGAGGCCCGTAGCCCTTGAACAGATGGTGGGGCAGCCGGACATCACACCCCTGCTGCCTGTAGCTGTCCCACCTGTCTCTGGACCTCTGGTCTTGCCTGCCTTGGGCAAGGGTGAGGGGGCCATCACCTCCTCTGCCATTACTACAGTTGCTGCTGAGGCCCCTGTCCTGCCACTCTCCACTGAGCCGCCTGCTGCCCCTGCCACCTCCGCTTACACGTGCTTTCGCTGCCTGGAGTGCAAGGAGCAGTGCCGGGACAAGGCTGGCATGGCAGCTCACTTCCAGCAGCTCGGCCCCCCTGCCCCTGGGGCCACCAGCAATGTGAGTCACCTTTCACAGCCCTGTGGGGACAGGATCTAGGAAGGCGTTGGGGGCTTGGTTAGAAGCAATAGAGACAAGACGCTCATCACCGACTTTCCTTGTTTAACCCACTCGACAGGTGTGCCCAACCTGCCCCATGATGCTCCCCAATCGCTGCAGCTTCAGCGCCCACCAGCGCATGCATAAGAATCGACCCCCCCACGTCTGTCCTGAGTGTGGGGGCAACTTCCTGCAAGCCAATTTTCAGACCCATCTCCGGGAGGCCTGTCTGCACGTCTCTCGCCGTGTGGGATACAGGTGCCTCGGACCTTCCTCCACAGAACTGGAGGGTTTCGTGTGTCCTAGCCTCAGCCTCAGATGGCCTTTCAAGATCCCCCACCTTCCCCACTGTATCCCTCAGCCCTGTTGTTTTGGCAAACTCAACCCTGAGATAGTGCATCCTGCCTTCCCGTCGTCCCCCATGGCGATGGGGGGAAGCAGGGCCACCTCTGGAGCTCCAGCTGTCCCTCAGCAGCCTCCCTTGGGGAATGGCCTCTGCACCTCTCTCATTTCTCCACCCTGCTCATGCTCCACTACTGATTTCCTTCTTGTAGTCTACCCAGTCCCAGAGAATCAATGTGTGGTCCCAGGTTGGGCATGGAGATGCCTCCCACCTCACCACAGGGCCTCCTGCTTCCTCCCTAGGTGCCCCAGCTGTTCAGTTGTGTTTGGGGGTGTGAACTCCATCAAGTCCCACATCCAGACGTCGCACTGCGAGGTTTTCCACAAGTGCCCCATCTGCCCCATGGCCTTCAAGTCTGGGCCCAGCGCCCATGCCCACCTCTACTCCCAGCATCCCAGCTTCCAAACTCAGCAGGCCAAGTGAGGCCCCGGGGGAGGGATGGGCCGGGCCAGGGAGGCAGGGCTGGTGGGGTGCAGGAGGGGAGGGGCTGCACCCGTCCCTGCCTGATGTCTGCATTGTCCTCACCTCAGGCTGATCTACAAGTGCGCCATGTGTGACACAGTCTTCACTCACAAACCCCTCCTCTCCTCACACTTCGACCAGCACTTGCTGCCCCAGCGTGTCAGTGTCTTTAAGTGCCCGTCTTGTCCTCTGCTTTTTGCCCAAAAAAGGACCATGCTGGAACATCTCAAGGTACAGGAGCAGAGGGATGGGGGGTGGGGGATGGGTGCTTAGCTGTACTGACCTGGGACTGGGGCCACATACTTCAGAAGTGGGGGCTTTGGCACAGCCAGGCCCTCCCCCACAACAGCAACCTCCCTTGTCTCCTCTCACAGAACACCCATCAGTCTGGGCGCTTGGAGGAGACGACTGGGAAAGGGTCCGGGGGTGCCCTGCTGACCCCCAAGACTGAGCCCGAGGAGCTGGCTGTTTCTCAGGGAGGGGCAGCCCCTGCTACTGACGAGTCGTCTTCATCTTCAGAAGAGGAGGAAGTACCCAGCTCCCCTGAGCCCCCCCGTCCAGCCAAACGGCCTCGGCGGGAACTAGGGAGCAAAGGCCTCAAGGGTGGCGGTGGGGGGCCTGGAGGCTGGACCTGTGGCCTCTGTCACTCCTGGTTCCCTGAGCGTGATGAATATGTGGCCCACATGAAGAAGGAGCATGGCAAGGTGAGTGAGCCCCAAGGGAGTACCATGAGCTGGGGGCAGCATTGGGACTGCCAGTGTGACAGTGGGGACGGGGTCCTGGAGCCTGGCTCTGACATCTACCCATGCTCTCCTAGTCAGTGAAAAAGTTTCCCTGTCGCCTTTGTGAGCGCTCCTTCTGCTCCGCCCCCAGCCTGAGGCGTCATGTCAGGGTCAATCACGAGGGCATCAAGCGAGTGTACCCCTGCAGGTAAGTCTTGCTCCCCGCTTTCTCTCCCTGCCCAGCACGTGACTCTCCCCGTATGCCAAAGTACCTTTGCACCTGCGACGTGTCTAAGTGGCCTGATGGTTGGGGTCTCCTTCTGCTCCAGCAGCCCCCTCATCAGGAGCAAGGGCCCTGGCCTTCGGGCTGTGCCCCTGCTGCCATCCTGTCCTCTCCCATTTCAGGTATTGCACAGAGGGAAAACGCACCTTCAGCAGCCGCCTGATCCTGGAGAAACATGTCCAGGTCCGGCACGGCTTGCAGCTTGGGGCCCAGTCCCCTGGCCGGGGGACCACTTTGGCTCGGGGTTCCAGTGCCAGAGCCCAGGTAGGCAGAGGCCCGGCCTGCTGTGCTAGGGCTTTGAGTGGGAAACTGGAAGGTAGAGACTGTGGCCTCAGGAAGCGAGCGTGGGGGTGCCAAGGACAGTGGGGATGGTGGTAAGGCCCAGTTTCTTCCACTTTTCTTCAGGGGCCAGGTCGGAAACGCCGCCAGTCTTCTGACTCTTGCAGTGAGGAGCCTGACAGCACGACACCGCCAGCCAAGTCCCTCAGGGGCGGACCTGGATCTGGAGGCCATGGCCCCCTGTGCTACCGGAGCAGCGGCTCCACAGAACAGAGCCTCATGGTGGGGTTGAGGGTGGAGGATGGTGCCCAGCAGTGCCTCGACTGTGGCTTGTGCTTTGCCTCCCCTGGCTCCCTGAGCCGTCACCGTTTCATCAGCCACAAGAAGAGACGGGGTGTGGGTAAAGCCAGTGTTCTGGGGCTGGGGGACGGGGAGGAAGAGGCCCCTCCATCAAGGTCTGACCCCGATGGTGGAGACTCACCCCTGCCTGCCTCTGGAGGCCCACTGACCTGTAAGGTCTGTGGCAAGAGCTGCGACAGCCCTCTCAACCTCAAGACCCACTTCCGCACGCATGGCATGGCGTTCATCAGGGCTCGGCAGGGGGCTATTGGGGATAACTAGGCCCCAAGCCTGGGACTGACCAGCCCCTTCCTCTTGGAGCCTGGTTTTCCCTGCTGCTGCCTGATCCCCTGGCTGGGGAGTTTCATTAACATTAACATTTTGTTAATTCCTCTCTCAAACCTGAAGAAAAGCTTTTGAGGATTATTCTAGTTATTTGCAACCTCCCTTTGGGTATGGCCCTGGAGTCCTAGTAGAGTGGACCCTCCATTCCTCTTTTCTGAGCCCAACACTAATTATGCTCCTGCTGCAGAACCCCCAGTGTGGGCCTGGGGGTGGGAGGATGGGACTTAGGTATTCCTGCTAGACAGGTTCAGGGAAGGACTGATGGGGGTGTCACGGATTGGACACATCGCTCCACAATTCCTTCAGGCATGGACTGGAAATTTCCTCCTCTGGGCCAGGCCCTACCCTAGTGCCCCCTCCCCCCCAACTCACTGGCACTCAAGCCCCCTACCCCTGCAGTGCCTTTCACTTCTTTTTTTCCCCAGAAATCCAGGGGGGGGTGGTTGGTGGGGATGAGTCCTGTCAAGGGGGCCACAGGAGAGGAGGGGACAGGCTCTCAGGAATCCTTTATTCTTGTAGTAATAATACTAACAGTGGGGGAACTAGGGAGAAAACCAGACCATTAAAACTGTTTTTGGTCTAATCTCCATTCAGGCCTCTCTTTTTCTGTGACTTGGACAATGTGGACTTGAAGCGGGTGAGAGAACATGGAAGGCCCTTTCTTCTCAGGGAAGAGGTGGTGGTGACCAAGACAGGCAGGGAAAAAGCAGACCTCTTTCTGTGTGGTGCCTTTTGTATCTTGGACATTGAGGCATCTGTTCATACCTCATCACCCATCTACCCCCAAAAAACCTGGAAATGACACAAGTGGCTAACTAAGGACTTTATTTCAAACAAAAATTAAAAATAAAAAATTGAGAGCTCTTTTCCCTGGGTTTGGGGAAGGAGTCAGGGTAGGGAATTCCCCGTGGCTAGGCCAGCACCCTCAGAACACTGGAGGGCTGTGGGAATTCCCTTCCTTGCCCATAATGGGGAACCTCAGCAAGTGCAGGGCCCACGCAGCGCCCGCCAGCAAGGGGAGCTCAGGCCAGGGGTCGGTCCCTGGGAGGGGTAGAGCTGGGCAGCAGCATGGCCAGTGGCCAACCACAGGATCAAGTCCTAAGTACCGAGAACCTACTCTTCCCCGCTTCCTGGGCCCCAGAACGGAATAAGAGGATGGCCTGTGGAAAGAACCTCTCAAACCCCTATTAGGAGAAGAAAGGCCCCGGCATCCCTCACATTCGTCGCCTCTGTTTCCTGGAGGGCAGCGAGTCCTGGAGTCTGTCCGGTGGTAATACTGACACAGAGCAGGAGGGGCAGGGAAGCCCCAGCAAGTCTGGACCCCACAGCTGGCTGTCCCACCCCCTGGCAAGCTCCCGCAGTTACCACATGATCCTTCGTGTTTCTTGCCTTCCATTTCCCTTGGTTGGATGGTTGGGTAGGTGGGGTTTCCTGGTTTGGGGTTTCTCAGACAAGGGCCCTCTAGGGAGGGTGCCCTGGACCCCCCAGCACTCCTGGGCTGAGGAGCGTGTCACATGATGCCGTTGGTGAGGTACTGGAAGCCGTCATAGAGTTTGGTGGTGATAGACCGCATACTGCCATCCACCATCTGCTCCACCAGCAGCTGCAGCTGCTCCTCAGTCATGCTCATGTGGAACCTCTCTTTGAGGTTTCGAATGGTGCTGGAGCCATGGAAGCAAGGAAGCTGAGAACCTGGGGGAAGCAGTGGGGGTTCAGGGTCATGGATGGACAAGAGGGAGGGGCAGTGGTGCCAGCCACAGCAAATAGAGCTGGGGCATCTGAAGTGCCCTTTCCCTCCCACCTCAGGTCCTTGATGGTGTGGGTACAGTTTTGCTTGGGCAGAGAGAAGGAACCGACAGGACCCCTCATCATCCCACACCTAAGCCCCTCTGTAGGTGAGGGCATGTGGGCAGAGGAGGGAAGGGGACCAACACCACATCTTCCTCAGTAAGCGTGGAGGGGCCCAGAGGGCAGGCTGGGAGGAGGCTGAAGGGAGTGGGCCCTGAGCTGGGCACTTATCTGGTTGCAGACCTCTGCCTATGCTACGTCTGACACTCACAGATGACCTGGGCCACCGTCATCATGGGGCCAGATGGGGATGATCCTGAGCAACGGCGACAACCTGTGGGGTAGGGTCAGGAATGGGGAGGGGGGAGACTGGCAGCTCAGACCTGGTATACACCTGGAGCCTTGAGGAGGGGGATGAGGACAGAAGGGGGTCCTGAGCAAAAGACTAGATGGCAAGACTGTAGTGGAAGGAGACAACGATGAGAGGGGAAGTACTTCTCAGAGCTGAACAGTGGCAGAAGACAGGGCAATCAGAGGTCATAGTGGAATGGAGAAGAGAGATGGCAGGAGACTGAGAAACTCAGAGCTGGACAGGGGTGGGGAGGTGAGGAGGGACCAGGAGGCTGTAAATGAGCCTGTTTTCTCCCTAAAAATGCCGAGGAGGCGGGTGCTGCTATCCCCTTCCCCAACCTCCTGGACTTAGCCTTACCAGGGTCAGGAGGAATGTCCTAAAAGAGAAACAAGGCACTGGACCACAGCTAGAAACCCTCTGGGAATTCCCCTCCCTCAACCCGAGTCTTGGGGTGGGATCAGCTTTCTTATGCTCCAGGGCTCCAACTTAAAGGGGAAGCCTGAGGCACTGTGGCACCTGACCTCACCCCAGCCCCACCTTGCTGCATGATCTCCACGATCTGCACCACCTTGTCCATGTGTTTCCGAGCGGCAATCAGCCCTTGCAGCATCAGCATCTTATAGTAGTTGAACATGTCGCCATCCAGGCCGCCCATCACCTGGAAAGGGAAGAAAGTGTTGTGTGCACAATGGGACTTACACCAGGGATGGTCCCTGTCCTCACTGGCCTACCAGAACTACTCCTCTTGGGGCCCTGTTATTTCCCCCCTTATCAGGCAGGAAGCTCCCAGGAACTCCTGCCTTACCCCTAATTACTGCCTGTTCTGTTCATCCCTAATTTGCAGGGAGCCCATCAGCTCCCCCTCCCATGACAGAGAAAGAATACAATGACCCCAGAGGCACCTCTCCTTCTTGACTCACATCCACAAACTCTGTGGTCAGCTTAAAGGCTGATGTCTCAAAGCCCAGATTTCGGGGTGAGCTGGAGAGGATGAAGCCAAAGTCGATGTGGATGATGTGTCCTTCTGCGTCCAAAAGGATGTTCCCATTGTGTCTGAGGAGGGGGAATACACGAGAGGAAGAGGCAGTAGTAAGTATGACTGAGGCTGGAACCTCAAGCAGCAGTACACTGGCCACATGACACCAGGCAGGGGAGTCCCCTGCCATGTTTCCTGCTGCCTGTAACTCCAATCTCCTGTCCAGTTTCCTAGGACCTAAAGCTATCAGTGGAAAGAAAGGAAATTAGAAAAGAAAACTGCTAACAAAGGCTATGGGGTCTGAAATTACTATTAATAATTTAATAAAAATAGTTTAAGATTCTCCCAATTTCCCAGAAATTGCACTTCTGGCACCCAAACTATCCCAATCTAGTAGATAATCCAGAAGCAAGGAAAGAAGGCCTCTAAGGCTCCAGCCAGCTGTCACAGAGGCCAAGTGCGCTATCCAGGGGAGGCTCCACTCAGAGCCTCTTTACCTGTAGGTTATTTGTAACTCCTGTCAGCCCACTGCAGATCACTGGCCTCACCACAAGGGAGCAACAACAGAGGCAAGCGGGCTGAGTGGAGCTGAAAGGTAAAATAGAGTGGGGGCTTCAAGGGGTAAGTTTTAAATCACTTACGTAAAAAGTCTCAGGAGGCAGTACTACAGGGCGGCTGTAGAAGAGTTAAAGGGAGATAAATTCCGGGTCTTTGTGATTCCCACATGAATGGCCAGTAGCAGAAGGAACAATTAACATGCTAAGCATGTGAGGCCTGGCCTATTCAACATAACCGGCCTCCTCAGTGTCAACAGAGGCTTTGTTAGGCTAAGAGCTCATGGTCTGAGGGCCACCTTCTCTGGGGTTGGTTTGGCCAAAAAAGCAGGGACAAAAGGAGAACCTACTCCCACCTGAGTTCTTCCCCTCTCTGGGAAAACACAAAAGATTTAGCAATCCACGCCTGATCTTGTGAGCCAGGATGGTTCTAGGAGCTGTCATGATTCAACCTCACATTTTACAGGTGAAGAAACAGAGGCCCTGAGAGAGGAAGTGATTTACTTGCCCAAGGTCCCAAACCCTCTCTTTTCACTACCAGAGTTAGCTCCAGCTGGAAAGCTGCTTAGGACTACTTCTGAAGTAGTTAAAGAGATCCTAAAGCCTGACTCCAGTATGGGGCGTCATTCATTGTTGCCACTTCTTTCCAGTGGTTGATTCCATTCATGGCTTGACTATATTCTTTTCCGAGGTACTATGAACGGCTGAACAGCTACCTGACCTCCTCCATCCCTCCTTTTTTAGAGGATGGACTCTCATCTTTCAAACTAGTTTCCTAAAGGAAAGCCCTGGGGCCTGACTAGTGCCAGCTTCCCTGCCACCCATTTACTCAATCCCAGGACTGAGCTCTAGGCTCCCTGGGCCCTGAGTTCAAAATCCTGACACTTCGAGATAGTCTGAAGCTTGCAATCAAATTCCTTATAATTACATTCTCGGCTGGGCACAGTGGCTCATGCCTGTAATCCCAGCACTTTGGAGGCTGAGGCAGGTGGATCACCTGAGGTCAGGAGTTTGAGACCAGCCTGGCCAACATGTTGAAACCCTGAAACCCCGTCTCTACTAAAAATACAAAAATCAGCTGGGCGTGGTGGCGCATGCCTGTAATCCCAGCTAATCAGGAAGCTGAGGTGGGAGAATCACCTGAACCCTGGGAGGCTGAGGTTGCAGTGAGCCGAGATCACGCCACTGCACTCCAGCCTGGACAACAGAGCAAGACTCCGTCTCACAAAAAAAAAAAAAAAAATTACATTCTCCTATAGCTCTCAAATGCAGAGCCTGGGTCCATTTGTAGGGCTGGCAGGGTGGAATGAGCACAGAGTCTAATAGCTACCTGACTATTTCCCTCATGAGGAAACACGTATGTGACAGGGTTTTCATCTGGTTTGAATATAAGAATGTCAGGCCATGGCAGAACTTAATAGATGCTAGATTTCCTTTTTTTTGAGACGGAGTCTCACTCTGTCGCCCAGGCTGGAGTACAGTGGTGCGATCTTGGCTCACTGCAACCTCCACCTCCTGGGTTCAAGTGATTCTCCTGCCTCAGCCTCCCGAGTAGCTGAGAATACAGGTGCCTGCCACCACACTCAGCTAATTTTTTATTTTTAGTAGAGATGGGGGTTTCATGGTGTTGGTCATGTTGGTCTTGAACTCCTGACCTCAGCTGATTCGCCCACCTCGGCCTCCCAAAGTGCTGAGATTACGGGCGTGAGCCACCACGCCCAGCCTAAGACTAATTTTTACTTTTATTTTTTGAGATAGAGTCTCGATGTCACCCAGGCTGTTGTGCAGTGGCGCAATCTTGTCTCACTGCAACCTCCACCTCCTGGGTTCCAGCAATTGTCCTGCTTCAGCCTCCTGAGTGGCTGGGATTACAGGCATGCGCCACCACGCCTGGCGAATATTTGGTATTTTTAGTAGAGATGGGGTTTTGCCATGTTGGTCAGGCTGGTCTTGAACTACTGACCTCAAGTGATTCACCTGCCTCAGGCTCCCAAAGTGTTGGGATTACAGGCGTGAGCCATTGCGTCCGGACTAGATGCTAGATTTCTAATAAGCTGCTCTGTTAGCTAGCTAGCTAGCTAGTTATTTTGGTATTTTTAGACAGGGTCTTGCTCTGTTGCCCTTAACCTCCTGCTCAAGTGATCCTGCCACCTCAGCCTCTGAAGCAGCTGGGACCACAGCTGTATCCCACCATGCTCGGCTAATTTTTGTTTATTTTTTTGTAAAGACAGGACCTCATTAGGTTGCCTAGGCTGGTCTTGAATTCCTGGGCTCAAGCGATCCTCCTGCCTCGGCCTTGCTAGCTAGATCTTCTTTTTTTTTTGAGACTCGCCCTGTTGCCCGGACTGAGGTACTGTGGCATGATCTTGGCTCACTGCAGTCTCTGCCTCCTGGGTTCAAGCAATTCTCCTGCCTCACCTCCCGAGTAGCTGGGATTACAGGTGTGTATCACCAAGCCTAGTTTATTTATATATATACTTTTTTTTTTTTTTTTTGAGTTTGAGTTTCACCCTTGTCGCCCAGCCTGGACTGCAATGGCGCCATCTCGGCTCATTGCAACCTCTGCCTCCTGGGTTCAAGCGATTCTCCTGCCTCAGCATCCCAAGTAGCTGGGATTACAGGCGCCTGCCAGCATGCCCAGCTGATTTTTTTTTTGTATTTTTAGTAGAGACGGGGTTTCACCATGTTGGCCAGGCTGGTCTCGAACTCCTGACCTCACGTGATCCGCCCACCTCAGCCTCCTAAAGTGCTGGGATTATAGGCATGAGCCACCACACCTAGCCATTGTTAGCTAGATCTTAATGGGCCACCATGTTACTGGAAACCCCAGCAGCACCGGCCACTGCATTTCCGCCTTCCCAGGACAGCTGCCCTATGCCAAGGCAGAGACAGAACTTGTGGGGGCATTCAGGGCAGAGACCCTGGGTCACTGTTGGGAGAAACTCTTAGAAGGCAGGGCCTAGATGGTGTAATTATCTTTGTACATTATCTGCCTCACCTACATGTGTAGTTAGGTTTCAAGGTCATGTCATGTTGAAAAAAAATGGCAGCTCTGGGCAAAACAACAGATACTTAAAAGCTGTGGAAATCATATGCTGGAATAAGAAGTGAGAAGAGTTCATGGCTGGCCGGGCACGGTGGCTCACGCCTGTAATCCCAGCACTTTGGGAGGCCGAGACGGGCGGATCAGAGATCGGGAGATCGAGACCATCCTGGCTTACATGGTGAAACCCCGTCTCTACTAAAAAATACAAAAAAACTAGCTGGGCGCGGTGGCGGGCGCCTGTAGTCCCAGCTACTCAGGAGGCTGAGGCAGGAGAATGGCGTAAACCCGGGAGGCAGAGCTTGCAGTGAGCTGAGATCCGGCCACTGCACTCCAGCCTGGGCGACAGAGCAAGACTCCGTCTCAAAAAAAAAAAAAGAGTTCATGGCTGAGAGTTTCCACTTGATCTTCATCATGTTTCTCCTTTCTGCTCTCAGTCACTAACCACTACCCTTAGTGCCAGGCCCTATTATCTCTCGCTTTGTTGCTAAACGCCCAATTACATCCACCTTCACCCATCATGCCACAGGCTGAATCATGTCATTCCTCTGCCTGCAAAATAAAACACCTAAGCTTCACAATGAAGGCCCTTCTTCAACTGGCCTCAATTTACCTGCCTGATGGTACCACCTCCTATTCCACTGCCATGCAGTGCAGTCTGTGCTTTAATCATATTCAATTATTTCTTCTAGCTGGGATGTACCTTCTCTGCAGCTTCCTCTGTCATCATTCTCCCTTGTTCCTGAAGACCCTGCTCACTCAAACCCTTAGTCCTCCCATAAATCCTTCATTTCTTTGCCCTTTTACCCTAGTTCTTATTAGTCTGCCTCCTGACTTAATGTCATGTGAACACATCTGTCTCTGCTTAAAATATATTGTTCCATTTTTCACATCTTTGCCATGGAGGGCAGTAATAAGTAATTGAGAACTACACACGAAGGGATGGAGAGAACCCTGGAGAAATGTTAGGATGTGCAGCAGAAGTCACCTACCTGTCCTTGACTTGCAGCAGGTAGCAGACCAAGCAGTACCCAGCACAACTTTGCACAAAATTTCGCTGGGCACTGAGGAATGCCTCAGTGGTGTAACTGCCATGCTCCTGTAGAAAGTAATCGAGCAAGGAGAGCTGTGACTGTTTCTTCACCTGATGGATGGACACAGCGTTGACCACTGGTTCAATCATGCCACTATCAGCCGAAATCACAAGAATCTTGTATGGCTTGATCCAAAGGGGCACTCGCTCCTGTTCCCAAATGGACTGTGAGGAGACATGGAGGATACAGGACTCTTATCTTTCTCCAAACTAGAGAAGGAGGCTAAAACACCTCCCTTTCTCTAACCTCTCTCCTCGCTGGCACTGGATTCTAAGCCATCAAGTGAGTAAGACTCACTTAACCCAGTGAGAATCAGGGAGTTTTGAAAGGAAGTCTAGGGCCTGACAAAGTCAGGAAACTACACTTAGGTATGTGGGAAAAGGTATCACATAAGTAGAAAGTCCAAGAGAGGCAGGGAGAACAGGGAACTTCACTATCCCCTCTCAAGCAGGGAGAATGGGAGCTGTAAGTTCAAATAATAAGAAAAAAGAGGCCAGGTGCGGTGGCTTATGCTTGTAATCCCAGTACTCTGGGAGACCAAGGAGGGTGGATTACCTGAGGTCAGGAGTTTAAGACCACTCTGGCCAACCTCAGTAGAGAGTGAAACCTTGTCTCTACTAAAGATACAGAAATTATCCAGGCGTGGTGGTGCATGCCTGTAATCCCAGCTACTCAGGAGAATCGCTTGAACCCAGGAGGTGGAGGTTGCAGTGAGCCAAGATTGCACCACTACACTCCAGCCTGGGCGACAAAGCGAGACTCTCACCAAAAAGAAGAAAAAAAAAAAAAAAAGAAAGAAAGGATTTAGGTCCAGAGAAGACTTCTCTGGAAAATGAAAATATTTATATGGTATAAAGAACAGTATTAAACAAATTAAGTGGCTTGCAGGTGACTAACCCAGGGGGATCAGAAGATCAATATTTCAGCACACTATAACCTACCTGCTACAGACCATTTGGGAAGTTTTTATGTTGTTTGTTTCTTAAAGGGGGAGGACCAAATTATTATTATTTAAAAATTTGGGCTGGGCATGGTGGCTCACGCCTGTAATCCCAGCACTTTGGGAGGCCGAGGCGGCTGGATCACGAGGTCAGGAGATCAAGACCATCCTGGCTTACACAGTGAAACCCCGTCTCTACTAAAACTACAAAAAATTAGCTGGGCGTGGTGGTGGGTGCCTGTAGTCCCAGCTACTCGGGAGGCTGAGGCAGGAGAATGGCGTGAACCCGGGAGGCGGAGCTTGCAGTGAGCTGAGATCACACCACTGCACTCCAGCCTGGGTGACAGAGTGAGACCCTGTCTCAAAAAAAAAAAAAAAAAAAATCGATTACAACCAATTATGTTGGCATTAAAATTAGAGGCATTAAGTTTGAATAATGGATATACGCCAAAAACCAGAAATTGAGTTTGGCAAAAACGGGAAAGGAAGTCTTCCAGTAATTTCAGTTTAGAAATCAATTTAGAGAAATGAACCCCATGTTTACAATGATTGTGCCACAGATTTAAACTTCAGTAGTGCATTAGTAAACTGTTTACATTTAGATCTTCAGTTTGAGATTTGATAGCTATTTCTTGAAAAAATCTCAGTGTCTTGTATAAATAAATTGGTCTTCCATGTGCTTTAGCACACACTTAACACCAGGAGAAGGTGGGTCACTAAACTTTGCCTTAGCAAAATTTTGTTTTTGGCTCACTTCAGTTAGAGATGCTGATTTCTTTGGCCAGTCATGGTGGCTCACACCTGTAATCCCAGCACTTTGGGAGGCCGAGATGGGCGGATCACCTGAGGTTGGGAGTTCGAGACCAGCCTGGCTCACATGGAGAAACCCTATGTCTACTAAAAATACAAAATTAGCCGGGTATGGTGGTGCATGCCTATAATCCCAGCTACTTGGGAAGGCTGAGGCAGGAGAATCGCTTGAACCTGGGAGGCAGAGGTTGCGAGATCGCGCCATTGCACTCCAGTCTGGACAACAAGAGCAAAACTCCATCTCAAAAAAACAAGAAATGCTGATTTCTTCAAATGCACATTTTTCTTAGAGACAGGGTCTTACCAGGTTGATTAGGCTGGAGTGCAGTGGCTATTCAGTCTCGATCCTTTTACTGATCAGCACAGGAGTCCTGACCTGCTCCATTTCCAACCTGGGCCAGTTCACCCCTCCCTTAGGCAACCTGGTGGTCCTGTTCCCAGGAGGTCACCATATTGATGACGAACTTAGCGCGGAAACCCAACTGGCATAGCGGACTATAGCCCAGAACTCCTGGGCTCAAGACATCCTCCCGCCTCAGCCTCCTGACTAGCTGAGACTACAGGCCCATGCCAGGGTGCCAGCCCATCTTGGAAGTTTTGGTCTAAAAGGCAAACGCAGCACTCTAAAGTTCAGACTTGGAACAGGGCAGGTGCAGGTCACAAAAGGGCCAAAAGAGGCCGCTGTGGAGTTGTTCCTATGGCTATTCTTCCCAGGGGAAAGTTGCACTAGCTTTTCTTCACTCTGCTTTTGTTTTAGACCTGGGCAGGAAGGTGGTCCCCAGCAGAATAATCTGTGTAGTCACCTCAGGTTAGCTGGAGTTGGGCTGAGTTCCCCTCCTCTCTCCTTTTTTTTTTTGACAGAGTCTTGCTCTGTCGCCCAGGCTAGATTGCAGTGGTGCGATCTTGGCTCGCTGCAACCTCCACCTCCTGGGTTCAAGCGATTCTCCTGCCTCAGCCTCCTGAGTAGCTGGGATTACAGGCACCTGTCACTGTGGCCAGCTAATTTTTGTATTTTTAGTAGAGACAGGGTTTCACCATCTTGGCCAGGCTGATCTTGAACTCCTGAGCTCGTGATCCAACTGCCTCGGCCTCCCAAAGTGCTGGGATTACAGCCACTGTGCCTGGCCTCTCCTTCTCTTCTCTTACCTGCAGTTGCTTCAACACCTGAAAGGCTAGAAGCTCTTGCCGAAGGTCATCCCCACACTTGACAATGACTGACAGGAGCCTCCAATTGGGGAGATGGCCATAGGGCGAGCCCTCTCTGATCCGCCTGTGAAGAGAGAAGTAAAGGGTGTCAAAGGTTGATGCCACAGTGAGGACAAGAGACATAGCTTCCACAAAAAATCCCAAGCAAATGCCCCACAGGGCAAGGACCCAGACAGCCTGCGAGTCTGAAAGATTTTTTTGGAGGCTGATGGACAATAAAGTTGGTACAGTGAGCCCCTGCAACTGCCTCTGAGCTTTGAGAGGTGTTCAGAGACCCACACCCAACTCACCGTACTTTCTCCTGCCAGGGCTCTTTGAGAGCAACTGCAGAAGGATCTTCTGGGTCTCGTTTGAAGGCTGTTGGGGTATGAGCCAGCTGTTCCGAAAGGCGGCGGCTGTCAGGAAGAAAATACATCATTTGCTTGGAGGAGCTACCCACAAGCCCCATGCCCGGTCTATACTGACATTTCCTGCACTGTCTCCTGGATTCTGGGCACACGAAGATAGGAACCCAGGCTGAACGGGACTCATGGAAGAAAACATAACCAGTGACACCTTTTTGCTAACTTAGTGATTGTAGTCATGTTAAAATTAAGATTACCAGGCTCTCCATATTCCTCTACCAAGACTGATTCAGAATGGGTATCTCTAGAATCTACATTTTTTTTTTTTTTTTTGATAAGAGTTTTGCTCTGTCTCCCAGGCTGCAGTGCAGTGGCGTGATCTCAGCTCACTGCAAGCTCCGCCTCCCAGGTTCACGTCATTCTCCTGCCTTAGCCTCCCAAGTAGCTGGGACAACAGGTGCCCGCCACCACACCCGGCTAATTTTTTTTTTTGTATTTTTTTAGTAGAGACGGGGTTGCACGTGTTAGCCGGGAGTCTCGATCTCCTGACCTTGTGATCCACCCACTGCGGCCTCCCAAATGTTGGTATTACAGGTGTGAGCTACCGCACCTGGCCTAGAATCTGCATTTTCAACAAGGCCTCCTTCCTCCCTCTGGATTCTGACAAACAGTCGCTTTGAGACCCCACTTTGAGACACACTGCTCGAACTCCTTCCTGGGGTGGTTTTTTTTTGAGATGGAGTCTCGCTCTGTTGCCCAGGCTGGAGTGCAGTGGTGTGATCATGGCTCACTGCCAGCTCCGCCTCCTGGGTTCACGTCATTCTCCTGCCTCAGCCTCCCAAGTAGCTGGGACTACAGGCGTCCGCCACCACGCCCGGCTGATTTTTTTGTATTTTTAATAGAGGCAATGTGATCTGGCCATACCGGATGTCCCCTGCTGCAATGTACACAGGCTCCTTGCTCTCCTGGCTAGTGATGCTGTCCACAGAGAACTGGGAGATGTTGTCACAGCTGTTGGTGTGCACTTCGGGGAGCTGGAGATAGCAGGGGAGTGCTGGTCAGAAGTGCTAAATATAGGTCTCCTGTCTTTCCCCTCCTGCTTGCTTGCTATCACTGCAGCATGCTCATCCCTCCCTTTCAAACTCTGCTTACACACCATGTTGATTACCTGGACCCCAGGCTGCCCAGAGCAGCATTTCTCAACATGTGAACTACCTGCATCAGAATTACCCAGAATGCAGACTCCCAGGCCCCACCATCAATCTGAATTAGAATTACTGGAATGGGATCTGAAAGTCTGAATTTTTAACAAGTTCTCCAGAAGACTTCCAATGCACTGAAGTTTGCAAACCCCTGCCAGGACCATCATAGGAGCTCAAAATTTCAGCCTCACTGAGAACCCCTCAAGGCTAGGGATATGTTCTCCCTAGAGTCCAAAGCAGACCGTCCACAGACTGGCTTCTGACAGTTTCTTCAGTCGAAGTCATTCAATCTTATCTTCTCATGTCTCTCTAACTACAGAATATTCTACCAGACCCCAAGGCCCATGTCAAGTCTCTTCTCTCCTTTATACCAGAGAATTTCTTCTCAACTCCATTTGTCACCTAGTACACACTGCTTTGTTGTATATCTAAATTTTTTTTTCTTAAATGTCTAATTTCTCCAATTGGACTGTAAGCTCAAAGACAGAGATTCTGTCTTTTGGCAGAGTGAAACCTGGCTGTGTGTTTTTTTTTGTTTTTGTTTTTTTTTTGAGATGGAGTCTCGCTCTGTCACCCAGGCTGGAGTACAGTGGTTGGATCTCAGCTCACTGCAAGCTCCGCCTCCAGGGTTCACGCCATTCTCCTGCCTCAGCCTCCCGAGTAGCTGGGACTATAGGTGCCTGCCACCTCGCCCTGCTAGTTTTTTGTATTTTTAGTAGGAATGGGGTTTCACCATGTTAGCCAGGCTGGTCTTGAACTCCTGACCTCAGGTGATCCGCCCACCTCAGCCTCCCAAAGTCCTGGAATCACAGGTGTGAGCCAACACGCCTGACCCTGGCTGTGTTTTTGGTTTGTTTTGTTTTAAGACAGGGTCTCACTCTGTCGGCCAGGCTGGAGTGCGATGCTGTGATCTTGGCTCCCTGCAGAATCTCCACTTCCCAGATTCAAGTGATTCTTGTGCTTCAGCCTCCCAAGTAGCTGGGATTACAGGTATGCTCCACCACACCCGGCCTTTTTTTTTTTTTTTTTTTTCTTTTGAGACGGAATTTTGCTTGTCACCCAGGATGAAGTGCAGTGGCGTGATCTTGGTTCACTGCAACCTCTGCCTCCTGGGTTGAAGCAATTCTACTCCCTCAGCCTCCCGATTAGGTGAAATTACAGGCACATGCCACCACGCCTGGCTAATTTTTGTATTTTTAGTGGAGACGGGGTTTCACCATGTTGGCCACACAGGTCTTGAACTCCTGACCTCAGGTGATCCACTCGTCTCATCCTCCCAAAGTGCTGGGATTACAGACGTGCGCCACTATACCCGGCATAATTTTTCTATTTTTAGTAAAGATGGAGTTTCACTTTGTTGGCCAGGCTGGTCTTAAAATCCTGACCTCAAGCGATCCACCCACCTCAGCCTCCCAAAGTGTTGTGATTACAGGTGTGAGCCACCGCACCTGGCCAGCTGTGTTAATAGCTCTACATAAAATTCTGCTCTGGCTCTTCATGCCCCAGAATAAAGTCCAAGTTTCTTTCCCCAGCTTACAGGGTCCTTCCTGTAGCCTGGTCCATGCCCACGTGTCCAGTCTTATTCTTCACCACTTCTTACCCCACACCTGCACATCACAGCCAGACAAAATTTCTTTCAGTTCCTATAATGGCCCAAGCTCCCTCTTGTCTTCTGGCCTTTGTACGCAGTGTTCCCTCTGTCCAGCAGTCTTTGTCCAGCTAATTCCTACCCATGCTTCCAGCCTCAGCTGAGAGATTACTTCCTCCAGGAAATCTCTTGTGATGCCTGCCCGAAGTCTGGTGCTCCTATAATGTCCTATCCTTTCCACCATGACCTGGCTCTCACCACACTACAACTACTTGCTTACTGCCCTTGTTCTCTTTCCAGTTAGGTCACAAACCCCTTGTAGGCAGGGGCCAAGTATTGTTCACTAGCACATAGCACTCAGGTCCGGCACATAGAAGGCCCTCAATAAATATTTCTTGAATGAATTAATGTATGACTTCTCATCCTCTGTTATTCTATGACAATTTTATATAGGTGTTCAAGAAATATTTTCATTAAATTTCCCTCACTCCCCTTGGCCTAGAAGTTCCTCTTTACATTTAAATCTGAATTCTTTCACCAGGAAAATGAGCTCCACCTGAATCTATTCCAGACTAGAGTTGTTCAGAGCTTTCTCCCTCTTACCTCTCACTACCTACACCACTCATTTGGGTACTTGCCTTACCCTGCCTTGGGATATGCTGCCTTGTTTCCAACATAGTGACAGCTCCTGGAGAAAGCTCCTGTGCCCCAGCATTACCTCCTTGAAGCTTCCTCACCTCCACTTGCAGCTCGCCTATGTCATCCACCGACCAGGCCTCATCATCGTTGTCATAGTTGGGCACAGTGCTGAAGCTGCCAGCTCGCTGCTCATGGGTAATACCACATTCGGGCAAATTCTCTACAGACCTCGTACTCCGAATTCGGTTCTCAGGGATTCGGGCAGGGACACTGGTGGTGTCAAAGTTTTCACATTCAAGGACTTCCACATAAATCAGGTAGGGAGCCTGGGGGAAGAGTGAGAACAGTATTTGCAACTTACTTCCACCACTCACCCCCAAATCTCAACTCCGTTAGCAAGGTTCTTCTTGCCGTTCTTTCTCCTAGTTCCAGCCTTCATCCAATAGTCCCCTGAAACTACGAACAAATGTTTCAACTGAGCTCCAAAATGTACAGATGATGCATTTGGGCCAAACCACTCTAGACTATCAAGTACAGCCTGTAAGGGAGGCCTAGATGCTGCCTCTGTGGGCTTGTCCTGAAGACAGGGCCCAGGGAGCTACAGTGGACAAAAAGCCTGGGACAAAGCTGGGTACTGTCCCAAGGAGCATCCCAAACTTCAATATTTCCTTTGAAAGAAAAATACGGGCCAGACACGGTGGCTCATGCCTGTAATCCCAGCACTTTGGGAAGACGAGGCGGATGGATCATGAGGTCAGGAGTTCAAGACCAGCCTGGCCAAGATGGTGAAACCCCGTCTCTACTAAAACTACAGAAAGTAGCCAGGCACGGTGGCAGGCGCCTGTAATCCCAGCTACTCAGGAGGCTGAAGCAGGAGAATCACTTGAACCTAGGCGACAGAGGTTGCAGTAAGCCAAGATTGCGCCATTGCACTCCAGCCTCAGTGACAGAGTGAGACTCCGTCTCAAACAAAAAAGAAGAAGAATCCGAACCATGAATATCATGAATAATCCAGTCAGCATACACATTCAGCTAATTCTCTCCAGTGTGAATTGGGCATCCTTCTCTCCTTCTGTCTGCTCACTCTGATCAGAAAAGGTCTTAGAAACAAAATATTTCTCTATGCCTATGGTTGCTGTATCTGCAAAGCTCAAGAGTTACAGAAGGGCTGGAGAAGAGCTACCAAAATGACCATAAGGTGTGGTGAAGAACAATTCTCCCAAGATACAGCAAGAAGGAAGCTAAAAAGATTAGGTTTCTTGGTCCAGAAAAACAAAGCCCAAAACAAAGGAGGGCTCTCAAAATCACAATCGCACTGAGACAGGGTCATGGTCGACATATGCATCATGAACTATGAAGGGAGACTAGGATGTTGGTGGGGGCATCACTGGTCATACACACAAACCCTGAACAACCATGGGTGAAGAGTCACATCCAGGGTAGGGGTTTGGGCCAGAACCCATCTACCTTGTCCTTGGAGTTGAGGACAACAGCCTGTGTGTGGGGTACACGGACCACGTGGTGGTCAAAGCCAGCAGTGGGCAGCCAGACTCGGGCAGGGAGCTTATGGTTGAGCAGGGAGAGCTCTGAGATCAGCCTCTGTGTCTTCTGCTCTTTGGTGGGGAGTGTGGCCAGCCGCTTGCCGATCGCCATCAGGGACTTGATGAATTCTCTCTCAGGAGCCAGTCGAACGGGCTACAGGGGTTTGGGGTAAGACAAAAGATGGTGAAGAAACCATATAATACAATGGCCCACCCACTCAGTCACTCCTGGCCATGCAGGCCGGGGACCCCAGTATCTGGAGAACTTCAAGAAAGGAACTGCTTTTTAGTCTTAGTAGGCGCTTCCACCTACCCTTCACAGCTTGAATTGAGAATAGCCAGCACATTCCTTCCCTATAGGCTATCCTTGAGGGTAAGGGAGGCCATGAGTCCAGGTAACTAGGATGCACCCCTCTTCTCTTGAACTTGGGTTCCTTAAAGACTGTACCAAGGCTTCAGAGTGAGCAGGGGGACAACATCTGGATAGGTTAGCCAGGGGCACAGACAGAAGAGCTGCTTACATCTGAATTGTTTCACCCTTCACAAGAAAAGGGTTGTCCCTCTCCCCATCTGGATCCCTGGGCTAGATCTCTGCCGAGGGGCTCTGCCAAGTCCCGCGAAGCTAGAGAAGGGAGCCCCACATCAATATTTCCACTTTCAAAGAGAGAAGATGCTCGTCATTCAAATTACTTCTGTTGATTTCCATGGTATCCCCGTCCGTCCCACAATCTCTTACAAGGCGTCAATGCGCATGCAGGGGATGGAAAGAGTATGAGCCGATGAGCAGACTTTGCATTAATCAAGGAGAAAGAAAAAGCAGAAGGAAGGAGGTAGGTGGATGGAGAAAGCAACAGCTCCTTTTAGCCCTTGATGATGGCCCTGAAGGCCTGTCTCTTTTAGTGACTCCTCTTTGGGTCCTCTTCCCCTACCTCTCAGTGACTAGGTTCCCCATATGAATTCCCTGCTGTGAGTTTGGCTCCTTGTGCTGGGCAATTCAGTCATCCTCAGAACGAGCAAGGTTGGTCTGGGAAGTAAGGTGCAGGTGGGGAAAAAGAGGGACTCAGCTAGACATGAAGAAGGGCTCTCTTCCCAGTCTAAGCCCTTCTACCGTAAGGGGCATTTTATCAAGATAGCCACCCAACTCCCTATCCCATCTCCCCTCAGCTAGATAAGAACAATCTCTCCTCCTCTTGTAGAAACAGCATGTGACTCACCAAGCCTTTCTCTCCCTTTCCATGTGTCTTGCTTAGTTTCTGGATTGAGAATTTCTATCCTTGCTCCCTCGCACTCTAAAAGAGCTTCTTTTGAAAACTGGGGAGTATCAGGTCTACCTCTGCATGTGCAACAGTGCCAGGATTCAAAGGAAAAGCTCAGCGTGGCCTTTGCCTCTTGGGAGATGACTCAGAGTGCCACATAGGGAATGAAAGAAGATGTCTGAATCCTTCAGGAATGCTTTAGGTGACATTGTTGGAAAGAGAAAAAGAAAAGGAAAACAATGGAATTGGGTTTCTAAGATCCCTGAAAATATCATGGGGGTAACAGAGAAAGAAAATAAGAGGAAATTTGAAGACTCACTTCTTCCTTCATCTGAATCCACTCAGATGGCAACTGATCTCTGTCCCAAGGACCCTCTACCCCCAACCAATTCATAATCATCTTAGATTAGAAAAGGCAGAATTCCTTCCCATTCTCCAATCAGCATTTGGGTTAGGGGCCCCTAAGTTACGTGAGCATGTTGGAAATGTGACCCCAGGCCTCAAGAGAGAGGCTCTGCCACATGGGAGGAGATAGGAATCATGACTGAAAGGGGATTAGCACAGAACAGAGAAAACTGATTTGATAGACAAATCAAATAGAAAATATAAAAAAAATCATCCAAACTCCCAGAGGTCCTGCATTTCCTCTCACGTCTTTGCCCAGCAACAAGGTCCAAGACCCTGTGGGACCAAAGGGTCATGGGTTAGTCCAGAGGGAACAAGAAAGGAGAGGGGATTATGGAACATCCTGGGTAGTGAGCTGGAAAAAGGGAAGAACTCAGACCTGGAAAAAATGTGGTTGAAGTTAAAAAAGAAAACCAGTTGTGGGGAGGCAAAACTTTCCTTCAAGCCAAGTCCTATTTGTTTTTGGAGTCAGCTCACCAGCTCAGGGCCTAACATTTAGAAGATTATTAATAAATATTTGATAATCTGATGGCAGAAGCCATGGGGAAAGGGTTCTGGGTGGGAGAAACAGGATCCTGGGGGTTTCTGCTAGGCAGTTTTTGGCTCCAATCCAGGAGTGAATTCTACCTCTCTCCCAGCTGTTTGCTCCAGACACTCAGGAGCTGGGGGCTGAGCAGCACTATACTCCAGCTGTCTCTGAGAGAAGGCTCAGTTGAGCCTGGGCTCAGGATTTCCACCACAAAGGTCGGGGAGAGCAGATCTGGGAGGTCTGGGAGGGAGGAGCTGATCTCCCAGGAAGAAAAGGGGCATTTTAACTTCAGCCTTGGCCTGGGGGCTCAGAAGACCTGGGGACGGAGAGGAAATGCGGCCATTGGGGGAGCCTGCCACCCAGTCCCAGCCTGACCCCACTTACGGAACTGAATGAATTATCAATACTCTCGGTGCTGGAGGAGAGCTCCTGGGAAAGGGCCAGAGGGCAAAGGGAGAAGGAGGGGGTGGGAAGGGAGGGGAGAGAGACAAAGGTAAAGAATTTAGCTCCAACTTGGATCGTAACTGCTTCTCTAGTGAAGTTCTACCTTTCTGCTTTAATAAAAGAAAGTCAGCTCAGACATGCTACTTGCCCAGATGCTTGACCACTTGTGGGAGATGCTGGAAGGGCAGCTCACACTTTAAGGTCAGAAGGACTGAAGAGACAAAGCAGCCTCTGCTTTTCACTTTATTCCCTTCTATTCTCAACTGAGTGGATCTTCCTTCTAGGCCAAAGCTCTAAAGCTGGGTCCCTAGGGCAGTAACTGTACTGCCAAGCTTCCCTGCTCTTTTTTTTTTTTACCCACTCACATGCTCTCAACCAAATCCTTCTCCATGGGGATCACCACAGGACTGAACTTAACAAGCTGCATGGCTCCCATACTGGAAATCCCATATTCCTCCAGCTTTTTGGAAATCTCAGGGAGGAAGAAAAGCTAAACTTTCAGTGGCAGGTATACCTCTTCTCTAATTAGCCTCATTATCACCCTGGGAAGCTGAATCCCAACCTTGAACCTGTGTGACAAAGAGCATGCTAGACCAATGAGCCCAAAATCTCTAGGCTGGATGCTGATGGGAGAGAAGGATAAATCAATCTCCTATCTACCAAAACTCCTTAGGCTTCCTATCAGGCTATCCACATGACAATCAATATATTACAATTTTTGATATAAGTTGGGGAGTTAGGTCCTAGCTATATCCATCTAGGCTGGATAGTCAGCTGTCCTATTTCCAGCCCAGAGGATTTATCTAAACATCACCCCATTCCTGTGTCATACGTGTCTGTGTGAAAAACAGGGGAAAGAGATGGTGTCAAACTCTCACTCAGCAGCTCTGAGGAAACACTCATGCACAGGGTTCATCCTGGGTTCTGTCCAACATGGTCTACCAGGGCAGGGAACGGGGCAGCACGTGTGCACAAATCTAGGTTGGGAGGACGTTGGTGTTGGGGGGTTGGACCTAAAAGAGAAAGTTCTAAGAGCTCCCAGGGCAGGAGGGCAATGGTCAGTGAGTTTCTACTCTGAAATCTGCTGAGTAGATTCAAGCATCCACTTGAACTCAGTTCCATGGTTTCAGTTCTATTCTAGCTGGAGGTCCTATAGTCAGGTCCTTCCTTCAAGAATGTGGGGACTGGAGCACTTTGAGGGAGAAGCCACACTTGCAAACATGCCCCTAAGGCAACAACTCTTCCATTTTGGGTAGAAGATGGTGGGAGAATTAAGGCAGTGAGGATGTCAGAGTCTATTATGACTTAGTGGTTCTATTTCTACCTATGAGCTGGTTGAAGAAGGAACAGCAGGCAGGATATTGGCTCCCCAGCAAAGCTCCAGCTGATTCTCACAGACAGGTCCTGTCTGACTCATTAACAGCCCTGGGGGAAGGGAGGTATATCATGACCTGCTCCTCTCCTCCTACTCCCTGGGCTTGAGTCACTCATACTGAGTCAGCTCCAGGGAGTAAAGATGAAGCAAGAAGCTGACATCACACCACATCAAGCTAGAAGGCCTACTGGGGCTTCCAGTGTGACAGGTGGCAGATTTCTCTGTACAAAGGTTACAGTTCTGAAAAGACAAAGCTAATCTACTAACAGTGTCATTATGTGGGGAAGGGTGTGGTACCTAAATCACTCTCTCCTCTTAGCTCCCTCATTCTATACCAAAATATTTGCCATTTGGTTACAAATGGGAGGACAAACTGCCTGAGCAGAGTTCCCCAACTAGGCTGACAAAATGGCTTTGAAGAGGCAGGCTTTGAGAAGCAATGGTGGAAAATGTGAAAAATCAGCGCAAAGCCTTCTGACTGTGGGAGACAGTGTAAAGGATTCCTCATAGTAAGAAAGAGAACAAAACACTGTGAGAGCTGAGCAGAGAACAGCTCTGCAGGGAGACCATGGGCAGGAAGAGAACTGTACATGCTGACCCTTAGCCTCTTCTTTGAGGCCCCACCTCACCCTTGGGAGCTCCTCTACTGGTGGTGGGAGCATAGTATTAAACTCAGAACCTAAAACGAAAGCAAGAAATTGGAAGCAGAGTGTTAGGGTCTACCTAGAGATTCTCCTAAAGTATCTCTACTCAGGCGTTAATTATGTGCCTCATTTCAGTAAGCTGTATACTTCCTGCTTATGGCAGAAAACAACTTTTTCAAGAGAGTCACAAACTAAACAGTTCCCTAGATACTGGGGTTTTCATTATTACTTTACACGTTCCTAGAGGGAAGGATAACATTTTATCCCCCATCCTCCACAGCCTCTAGCACATGGCTTTGCACACTGTACAAGGTCAATAACTACATGTTGAGTGAATGAATGTTACATGAAAGGGAAGAAGGATGAGTAAACGGAAAACCAATTTCTTTGGTATTTAGGGGACAAAGGCCTTGACAGACATATCCCCAAAATGCCAAAGGGGCTGGGTCTAGTCACTCATGCCTGTAATCCCAGTGACTTGGGAGGCTGAGGCGAGAGGATCACTTGAAGCCAGGGGTCTGAGACTAGCTTGGGCAACACAGCAAGACCTCATCTTTACAAAAAAATTTTTTTAATTAGCCAGACGTGGTGGTACACAGCTGTAGTCCCAGGTACTTGGGAGGTTAAGGTGGGAGGACTGCTTGAGCCCAGGAGTTAAAAGCTACAGTAAGTTATGACTATGCCATTGCACACCAGCCTGGGCAACAGAGCAAGACCCTGTTGCAAGAAAAAGGGCGGACAGACAGATGGACGGGTGGGCGAAAGGAAGGACGGACGGACAGACGGAAGGAAGGAAAAGGGTTGGGAGAGACCCCTGTGCTGAAGACTCTAATGCTTAGAAACCTAGTGATATTCATGTTTCTCTCTGTCTCTTTCTTGCTCTCCCATTTTCTGAGGAGCCATAGTGAATTCAGGTATTTCATTCTGTCAGTATCAGATAACACTGGAGTGCCTGGGAACATAGTATCTCCTTCCTTTCCTGGATCTAGTGACCCAAGATAAGGAGTCAGGTTGGAAAGAATGGCAGCTACAGAACCCACCCTAAATGACATAAGTATTCACCTAATACCTGCCTCTCAGTGCCATCCATAATCTTATCCTGGAGTGGGAGTTAGATGCAAGGAAAGAGGGACCAAGGATCAGCAGAGTAAGAAAAGTCCTGAGGCCTCATATTTTCTGGTCCTAAGACGAGCACTACAAAATGGATACGGAGAAAAGCCAAGCCTGACAAGAGGCACCAAGGAATTCACTTCCAGCTGCTCACCCTCTGCTACAGGTTTGACCCCACGATGAGACAGCTATCCAACCCTTTATGTTCCACCAGAATCTGGATGACTCTTCTTGTTCTGCAGCAACTTCCCTTCATGACCCAGGGCTCTGCTGCCAAGCTCAACCAGAAATGAAAATGCTCCATTCTAGCTCTGACAACAGTTTTGGCTTTGCCTGTGCATGGATGTGGAAGCTTACATGGCCACAGCCTGGGCCGTTCTTCCCCACATGGCTTCTGACAGCTGGGGACCTCGGGAAGTACATATTGAGAAACAACCAAGGCAGTTCAGCTGAATGATTATGAGCACCAGCTGGAGATTTGAGTCCTGGTCTGACATTCACTAGTTGAGGGACCTTGGGCAAAACATCTAATCTTTCCAAGCCTCAGTTTCCTCGTTGGTAAAATAATACCTGTCTCTCAGCATGGTTGTGAGGATTAAATGTAAAGTACTTGGCAAGATGCCTGGCACATAAGTGCTGAATAAATGTTAGCACTTTTAACTTTACCATTATTAAATTATCCTAACAAAATTCCAAATTTCCAGAGAGCAGGCTCTATAGTTTCCCTCCCTCTTCCTTGTCTCTAGTCACTCTGACTTCCCTCTATTTGAAAGAAGTCCCATTGTATCAAAAACATGGGTGGGTTATATGTCCCACAGAGGCAGATGCCACGACCATAGCTATATGCATTTTTCAAAAAGTGCAAATTCCTACTTTTCTCCCTTCTTTTCTAGGCTGGGCTGGAGGCCAGGATGGAAGCCTGGCCAATGGTGAGTCAGAGAGGAGGACTGGAGCACCATTGTCTGGCTAGGACACCAGGTCACTGACACTCGGTAGTTCACTGGGCAGCTTTCTCTGCTATCTGTCCAGATGTGGAGTGAAGAGTGGGTATAACCTATTCATGTGGCCATCTCTTTCCTGCTCTGTATCCTAAATTATACCTCCAACTGCCGTTGTAGCTTCCTCTTCTTCCCAGCCTCCAGGTCCTTGACTAGGCACTAGATTTACTCTATACTAAGAGTGCTTTCTCTTCCCTTTGTGCTTCTCCCAAATGGTATGGGAAAGATACCAGCAAGGCACTCTTTCCCACAAGGAAAGGCAGGCAATAAAGGCATTCTCCAGATACCTCAGTGATAGAGAATGAAACTTACACTTATGTCAACAAAAGGTAGGATCTTCAGGGGGTAGTGAAAAGGGATTAGATTGTGAGTAGGAGTGGCCAGGAGAATGAAGCTGATATTCTATCTAACATCTCCCCTACCCCAGCACACACAAAGACAACAGCACCTTTTCCTTTCCCACAGATGCTTCTCTGAGAGGCTCTGGTAGCTATCTCAAGTCTCAGGTCAGGGTGTGAAGGGCTTCTGCCACAGTTCTCATTAACACAGTAGGTGTTAATGGAATGGCAGTTTGTTTGTTTATTTATTTGAGACGGAGTCTCACTCTGTTGCCCAGGCTGGAGTGCAGTGGCGCGATCTCTGCTCATTGCAACCTCTGCCTCCTGGATTCAAGTGATTATCCTGTCTCAGTCTCCCAGGTAGCTGGGATTACAGGCACCTGCCACCATGCCTGGCTAATTTTTGTATTTTTAGTAGAGGTGGGATTTTGCCATGTTGGCCGGGCTGGTCTCAAACTCCTGACCTTGTGATCTGCCTGCCTCAGCCTCCCAAAGTGCTGGGATTAGAGGCGTGAGCCACCACGCCTGGCCAGTGCAGTTTAATAAAAATGATTTGGGACACCATCAGGAGCATCAGCCTTACCATTACCTACATGACCTGAGGCAACTCACTTTCTCTCTCTGGGTCTGAGTTCTTCCTTTGTAAACTAAGGCAGTCAAAATACATGAATTCTAAGGTCTTTCCATTTTAACATTCCGTGCTTTTATCAGTGAAATGAAACAGAGGGAGGACGGAAAGAAGAGCATAACCCTGTGTGTATATAGGAGGCATCCTGTCTCCATGAAGCCCTCCGCCACCTTTTGTCTCTGGCCCTCCCCAGAATTTTACCTCATCCTCATTCTCCACTTTAGGGTTGCTGGCTGTTCGTTTCAAGTTGCTGCTGAGACTTATGCTGGCAGTGGCATCTGACTTAGAGCGCTGGTGAGTCCTTTTGGAGGGAGATAGCCCTGTGTCAGGGGCCGGGCTCAAGGAGGGCAGCTCCCTCTTCCTGTGAGCTGGCTTTAGCTCATCTGAGAGGATCAGCTTCCGTAGCTTGGTCCCACGGGAGTGTCGCTGAGTGGAAATGTGCATGTCTGAAGAGTAGGCCCCAAGCAACAGGGCACACTGGAGGGAAAAGTTAATGCTCTGGCGGCAACGGTGGACTATGTAGGGCTTAATGGCATCACCCACGTCCTCATCCATGTGGATGTACATGTTAAGTAACTGGGGTAGATAGAAGTCCACGTCCTCATTGCGGAAGCAGAAGAGCCGGTTGCCGATGTAGGCTTGTACTCCAGGCTCCTTGGAGTTATACAGGTATGAAATGGCCATGGAGATGTCAAACAGTTTTGACTCAAACAGCCTCAGGAGCCAAGACTGTTTAGCTGAGTTGTTCTGCCGCCGTCTTCTTGCTCCTTTGGCTGTGCCTGAGGCCACCGTGGTCCCCATCTCATCTTCCTCCTCCCTGATCTGGGCAGGTGGATCATCTAGGCAACGGATCTCACTGTCCACACCATCCCCATTGACCAACTCCAGTGGGGTGCCTCTGCTAGAGACTGCCACGCCTCCATGCAAAAGCTTGACCTTCTCCAACACCTGCTGGCAGGCCTTCTGGGCCACCTCAGGGTCAATCACTGATAATTCCCCGACCCCCTCCGTGATGACACTTAGCAGGGACCCCCCATTATTCCCTGGTGGGCCAGAAGTGGGCTCAGAAGTTGGCTTCAGGGGGGCAGGTTCCACTACTGTATCTCCCATGGCCACAGCCAGACTTCGAGCTTCCAAGCTACAGGAAGAGGGAGGGAGAAAAGAACAGAAAGGGAGACACATACACACACTGGTTAGTGGTGCCATCCTCAGGTCTTCCCTTTGCTATGACACCTTCCCAGGCACCTCCTCTTTTTGTCTTCCTGGACTCCTTCAAAATCAGATAAGAAGACATCTCCTAGGAAGCGTTCCTGACTACTTCCACTTCTGATTACATTACTCATCATTCCTCCTGTACTTAGTTACTCAGCTTAGTCTCCGTTCTTAGCTTATATATGTGAAATGTTGTTTTGTATAGGTTGTATTTATATAGATTTACAAATTCTTTTTTTTTTTTTTTCTTGAGCCGAGGTCTTGCTCTGTTACCCAGGCTTGAGGGCAATTGCACAATGTGGGCTCATTGCAACTTTGACCCCTGGGCTCAAGCAAGCCTCCCACCTCAGCCTCCCAAGTAGGTGGGACCACAGGTGCACACCACCATGCTTGGCTTATTTTTAAAATTTTTAATCTTATTGTTTTTGAGACAGGTCTTGCTCTGCTGCCCAGGCTGGAGTGCAGTGGCATGATCAGAGCTCACTGTAGCCTTGATTTTCTGGGCTCAAGCAATCCTCCCATCTCAGCTTCCCAAGTATCCAGAACTACACACATGTGCCACCATGCCTGCTTAATTTTTAAAATTTTTCTGTACAGACAAGGTCTCACTATGTTGCCCAGGCTGGTCTTGAACTGAGCTCAAGCAATCCTCCCTCCTCAGCCTCCTCAAGTGTTGGAATTACAAGCACGAGCCACCATGCCTGGTGATTTACAGATTCTTTGGGTAGACTGAGAAGCAATTCAGGTGTTATTCCCTTGTTCCCTAACTCTTCAAATACTTTTCTATCCGCTTGCTCTTCCTGTCTCCCTTTAAATGCCTGCTATAACCTTTTTCTTTTCCTCTTTAGACTATATTTCATTACTCATATAACATTCTACACACAGGTCCTGTGCATCTCGAATCTTTATTTTTGTTTTAGAGACAAGTCTTGCTCTGTTGCCCAGGCTGGAGTGCAGTGGCGTGATCATAGCTCACTGTAACCTTGAACTCCTAGGCTCAAGGCATCCTCCTGCCTTAGCCTCCCGAGTAGCTAGGACTACAGGTGTGTGCCATCATGCTCAGCTAATTAAAAAAAAAAATTTTGTGTATAGATGGGGTCTTGCTGTGTTGCCCAGGCTAGCTCTGAACTCCTGGCTTTAAACAATTCTCCCACCTCAGCCTCCCAAAGCACTAGGATTACAAGCGTGAACCACCATGCCCAGCCATCTTTATTTAATATTAAAATCTTGGCTGGGCGCGGTGGCTCACGCCTGTAATCCCAGCACTTTGGGAGGCCGAGGCGGGCAGATCACGAGGTCAAGAGATCGAGACCATTCTGGCCAACATGGTGAAACCCCGTCTCTACAAAAATATAAAAATTAGCCAGGTGTGGTGGTGGGTGCCTGTAATCCCAGCTACTCGAGAGGTTGAGGCCAGAGAATCACTTGTACCTGGGAGGTGGAGGGTGCAGTGAGCTGAGACTGCGCCACTGCACTCCAGCCTAGAGGCAGAGTGAGATTCTGTCTCAAAAAAAAAAAAAAAAAATTAAAGTCTTTATATATTTTTCTAGTAACAGGTATTTTTTACCTTCCCTTTTAAACTCAAAGCTTCCAGAAAATAAAGGCCAGCAAATATCATGCCAGGCTTCACTTAGAAGAAGGCAGCTCTGAAACAACTGTCATCAAGCCTGAAGAAGCTGTGCCATTTCTCTGGTTGTCTGACATCATGACATCACACCCTCTTTCTCCAGTGCTGTGGCTGCTGACATATAATGGAAAGAGCTCTGGACTTGAAGGCAAATAGGCTGGGGTTCAAAATCCTCATTCAGCCTTTTAGAAATGTGCAACTTATGCAAGCCATGTATCCTCAACTGCAAATTGGGAAAAAACACTTCCTTCTCATTGTTGCTGTGTGGAACAAATACCATCATGTGTACGAAAGAATCTAGCACAGTCTTTGGTACATAATAGTACTCAATAAATGCTAGTTGAGGCTGGGCGCGGTGGCTCATGCCTGTAATCCCAGTACACTGGGTGGCCGAGGTGGGTGGCTCACTTTGAGGTCAGAAGTTCAAGACCAGCAAGACTCTGGCTCAAAAAAAAAAAAAAAAAAAAAAAAGAGAAAAAGAAAAAGAAATGCTAGTTGAATCCTCATCACCTAAAAGGTTACTAACCAGTGTGTATGTAACATAGAACTTATATTGTTCTATAAGGGAAGCAAAGAGTTCCAACTGTTTGAGAATCTTCCAAAAATACTTATGACATTATGACAGCCTTCTCTGCCCCAATACCACTCCCTCCACTGTCATACACACATTCTAACAACTGGAGGGGCTGTGAAAAGGCAAAAAGAAATCAGGCTAGGACTTATAGATCTAGGCCTTCCAAAGAACAGGGAGGAACAAGAGTCACAAAACAAAGAACACCTCCTCTAGAGGAACTGTTGGAAGTTCAGTGAAGGAACACTGCTGACCAAAGCCACTGCTCTCCAAGAGTAATCCTTCAGGGCCTCACCAAATCTGGAATCAGAGCAGAACAGGGAGAAATTTCATCAGATCAACCTGGCTCCAGAATCTGACTATAGCTAACAAAGGACTCAGAGGTCTCTTCACAAAAATGCTAATAGAGTGAGTCTAAGACACACTCAAGAGCATGAGCAAGAGGAAGAATTTTGTAGAGTTGGAATACAGGTAATTTCCAAATATTAGTGACATCACCTTCAACACTGGTGACGCTGGATGCAAATACTTTGGGTAGGTGGAATAAGGAGGCCTAGAGATTCTTTAGTCCTTCTGGGAGGCAGTTTTCCACCACCACCCTTCCAGTGTCTGTTCTTGTACCTCTGAAATGTTAACGTTACTTTTTTTTTTGAGACAAGAGTCTTGCTCTGCCGCCCAGGCTGGAGTGCAGTGGCGCAATCTCGACTCACTGCAAGCTCCGCCTTCTGGGTTCACACCATTCTCCTGCCTCAGCCTCACAAGTAGCTGGGACTATAGACGCCCACCTCCACGTCCGGCTAATGTTTTGTATTTTTAGTAGAGGCGGGGTTTCACCGTGTTAGCCAGGATGGTCTTGATCTCCTGACCTCGTGATTCGCCCGCCGCAGCCTCCCAAAGTGCTGGGATTACAGGCTTGAGCCACCACACCCGGCCCAAGGTTACTTTTCACTGCCCATTATCATATAGTCCAGCTCCCTGCCTCCCAGCAGTCACCACTAAAGTTTTGCAGAAAGATGGATGGGGAACTCTTCTGTTCTCAGAGAACACCAAAAAAGGCTACTTCTGTTTCTTTCTGCCAACTCTGCCAAGCAAGTTCATTCCTGAATTTAATATCCCTGATGTAGCCTGAGCTTGGTATTGGTAAGAAGGTGACAACTCTTTCACTATGCTCTCTCCCAAAATTAGGTAGTGCCCTGTGAGCAGTAGAACTAGCATGGCTGCCCATGTGGATCTGTCTCTACTCGCAACTGTGAGTTGCACGGGAATAGTAAGAAGGAAGCTTTAATCATTCCCTGCCACGCCTTCGTAGGGCACTCTCATCAGAGGGTCACTGATTCAACTGGGACCACTACTTTTTAGGTCTGCTTAGAAACTCATGTGATAGCCTCAATCATCTTAAACAATCAACTTCTTTTTCTCAGTCTCTATGGTTGGTACATCCTTTCCTCTCCCTCTATTCCACAGACTTTTAAGTCACTGAAAGCTCCTAGAAGTCCACTTTTCAAAACTTTCAGGGGAAATATAGTTCAGACATTCTCCCACATATAGTGTCTCAGACCTCACTAGAAAGTTTAGCAGATGCCTGCCTCAATTAACTACGATTGGGATTATTACCAGCACCAGAAGGCAAATAAGGATACTATCACCTCTTTTATCTCACAGGCAAAAGAAAAACTCTCAGGGCTCAGCTAAGAATCACATCACGGTATTCAGAGGATTTTGCTATGGAACAGACTCTCCCTCCCAGCAGCTTCTACTCCTCAGGGAGCCAGACAATGTTGAGAGGTGCAGGAAAAACAGACTCCTCTCCTATGTAAGCAGCTCTGCCACTAAAAACCACCCAACTGGAGCTGGGCCTCTTCCCTGGCCTCTCAGGAACCCAGGCACTGCCTGCATCTGAAGCAAGTCATATGGAGAAGAAGGTGTTGAAGGGAATAGGGTTAAACTGCTTTAGTTATTTACTATTTTATTACTATTATTTTTATTTTATTTTATTTTTTTTTGAGACAGAGTCTCGCTCTGTTGCCCTGGCTGGAGTGGAGTGCAGTGGCACAATGTCAGCTCACTGCAACCTCCGCCTCCTGCGTTCAAGCGCTTCTCCTGCCTCAGCCTCCCAAGTAGCTGGGATTACAGGCACCCACCACCATGCCCGGCTAATTTTTGTATTTTTTGTAGAGACAGGGTTTCACCGTGTTGGCCAAGCCAGTCTCAAACTCCTGACCTCAGGTGATCCGCCTGCCTCGGCCTCCCAAAGTGCTAGGATTACAGATGTGAGCCACCGTACCTGGCCTTATTTTTATTTTTTTTGAGACAGGGTTTCACTCTGCTGCCCAGGCTGGAGTGCAGTGGCATGATCTCAGCTCACTGCAACCTTCACCTCCCAGGCTCAAGCAATTCTCATGCCTTAGTTTGAGTAGCTGGGATTACGAGCATGCACCATCATGACCAGCTAATTTTTGTATTTTTAGTAGAGATGGGGTTTCACCATGTTGGCCAGGCTGGTCTTGAACTCCTGGCCTCAGACTCCCAAAGTACCCACCTCGGCCTCCCAAAGTGTTGAGATTACAGGCGTGAGTTCCTGGCCTATTTTTTTTTTTTTTTTCCTTTTTTTTTGAGACAGGGTCTGGCTCTGTTGCCCAGGGTGTGGTGCAGTGGTGAGATCATAGCTCACTGCAGCCTCCACTTCCTGGGCTCAAGTGATCCTTCCACCTCAGCCTCCCAAGTAGCTGGGACTACAGGCATACACCACCACACCCAGCTAATTTTTGTATTTTTTTGGTAGAGACAAGGTCTCGCCATGTTGGCCAGGCTGGTCTCAAACTCCTGGGCTCAAAGTGATCTTCCCAGCTCAGCCTCCCAAAGTGCTAGGATTACAGGCATGAGCTACGACACCCAGCCTGCTTTAGCAATTTAAATAATAAAAGATGGCCAGTGTGGTGACTCACGCCTGTAATCCCAGCACTTTGGGAGGCCAAGGCGGGCGGATCACCTGAGGTCGGGAGTTCCAGACCAGCCTGACCAACATGGAGAAACCTCGTCTCTACTAAAAATAAAAAATTAGCTGGGCTTGGTGGTGCATGCCTGTAATCCCAGCTACTCGGGAGGCTGAGACAGGAGAATCCCTTGAACCCGGGAGGCAAAGGTTGCAGTGAGCTGAGATCGCACCATTGCACTCCAGCCTGAACAACAAGAGCGAAACTGTCTCAAATAATAATAATAATCATAGTAGTAATAATAATAAATAGGCTAGGCACGGGTAATTCCAACACTTTGGAAGGCCGAGGCGGGTGGATCACAAGGTCAAGAGATCGAGACCATCCTGGTCAATATAGTGAAACCCAATCTCTACTAAAAAGACAAAAAATTAGCTGGATGTGGTGGCGCACTCCCGTAGTCCCAGCTACTCAGGAGGCTGAGGCAGGAGAATCGCTTGAACTTGGGAGGTGGAGGTTGCAGGGAGTCCAGTCGTGCCACTGTGTGCTCTCCACCCTGGCAACAGAGCAAGACTCCATCTCAAAAAAAAAAATGGGAAAGGGATTCTCCAAAACCAAAGTCCAGATATGGTTCTCAACATCAGTTCATTCATTTTCTTTAATTTTTTTTAATTTAAAAAATTGTTTTATAGACACAGGGTCTCGCTCTGTTGCTCAGGCTGGTCCTGAACTCCTTGCCTTAAGCAATCGACCTCCCAAAGTGCTGGGATTACAGGTGTGAGCCACCATGCCCAGCCTGGTTCATTTATTTTTGAATGCCAAGAAAATATGCCTCTGTGGGCAGGACGTGGTAGCTCTCGCCCGTAATCCCAGCACTTTGGGAGGCCGAGATGGGCAGATCACGAGGTCAGGAGATCGAGACCATCCTGGCTAACACGGTGAAACCCCGTCTCTACTAAAAAATACAAAAAACTAGCCGGGCAAGGTGGCGGCACCTATAGTCCCAGCTACTCGGGAGGCTGACGCAGGAGAACGGCGTAAACCCGGGAGGCGGAGCTTGCAGTGAGCTGAGATCCGGCCACTGCACTCCAGCCCGGGCAACAGAGCAAGACTCCATCTAAAAAAAAAAAAAAAAAGAATGGAAGGGAAATGGAAGAGGCCGCCCTTGTTCCACAGCCTAACAGCTGGCCCCTAGGAAAAGGGGGTGGAAGATGGGAAGTGTTGACAACTGACTGAGTTCCACAGCTCCCAAGTGGGCAAAGTAGGGAATTCTGGTCTGAGTGACAAGGAATTGTTACAGGCCAGGCAGAGCAGCAGCTGGAGAAAACAGAAAAGATATACACTTATATTGGTTAACCTAGCTCCCCATTTCCTATCACCTCGAAAGATTCTAGGGAAACAACTTTCTACTGGCCTCCACTGAAGGACTTATAGGATCAGTCTCTGCTAGGACAGAAGGGTAAAGAGTCCCAAATCAATCCCCTCACCCAGTTAATCACCATTCTCTTTTGCAAATCTTTTTCCATGGACTAAATATGGATTGGTTTGAGCCAATTCTGATATTTTTATGTTCTTATATTTTCATATAATGGCTTTAAGAGATCATCTGATATAGTGCCCTGCTTCCAAGCAGGCAGGCAGGCTCAATTTTCCTCCTTTTAAAGCATCCTTTATTTCCCCACCCCTTGCTTTTTTTTTTTTTTTTTTTCCTTTTTCTTTTTTAAGAGACAGGCTCTTACTCTGTTGCCCAGGTTGGAGTGCAGTGGTGGAATCATGGCTCACTATATGATTTCTGGTTGGGGATGCTTCCAAGGAGGAAAGCTTCTTCCTGGCTTCAAGCTATCCCCACCTGGGCCTCCCAAAGTGCTGAGATTACAAGGCATGAGCCAACACAATAGTCTCCGCTATCCATTCTTTATACATCTTATAATTCTCTGAGATGGATCCACAAGAGATGGAAAAACAGGTAAGGAAACCAATATCTGACATTCATTCTACAAGGTGAATTAAGAGAGACTGTCAAAAATTAATGGAAAAGAAAGAGAGGTTCAAATATATTAAATATTGGCCAGGCGCGGTGGCTCAAGCCTGTAATCCCAGCACTTTGGGAGGCCGAGACGGGCGGATCATGAGGTCAGATCGAGACCATCCTGGCTAACACGGTGAAACCCCGTCTCTACTAAAAATACAAAAAACTAGCTGGGCGAGGTGGTGGGCGCCTGTAGTCCCAGCTACTCCGGAGGCTGAGGCAGGAGAATGGCGTGAACCCGGCAGGCGGAGCTTGCAGTGAGCTGAGATCCGGCCACTGCACTCCAGCCCAGGAGACACAGCAAGACTCCGTCTCAAAAAAAAAAAAAAAAAAAAAACAAATATATTAAATATTATTTAAAGTTACACAGGTGTCCAGTAGAAGAAATAAAAACAATGACATAATTATGTAAATGAGGGGTATATCCTCTAAAACTAAATCCTTGTTTGTAACAATAAGTAAAGAAATAGAGGAACAAACAGCCAGGCACAGTGGCTCGTGCCTGTAATCCCAGCACTCTGGGGGGCTGAGGTGGGTGGATCACCTGAGGTCAGCACTTTGTGATCAGCCTGGCCAACACGGTGAAACCCCGTCTCTACTAAAAAATACAAAAAATTAGCCAGGCGTGGTGGTGGGTACCTGTAATCCCAGCTACCTGGGAGGCTGAGGCAGGAGAATCACTTAAACCTGGGAGGCGGAGGTTGCAGTGGGCCCAGATCGCTGTAATCCCAGCACTCTGGGAAGCCAGGGCGGGTGGATCAACTGAGGTCAGGAGTTTGTGACAAGCCTGGCCAACATGGTGAAACCTCATCTCTACCAAAAAAGGCAAAAAATTAGCCAGGTGCAGTGGTGGGCACCTGTAATCCCAGCTACTCAGGAGGTTGAGGCAGGAGAATTGCTTGAACCCAAAGGCAGAGGTTGTAGTGAGCCGAGATCCTGCCACTGCATTCTAGCCTGGGCGACAGAGTGAGACTCCATCTCAAAACAAACAAACAAAAACAACAACAAAAAAACAAAGAAACAGAGAAACTAGCATTTTATCTAAAGCTATGGTGACAACCTTCAGAACACTGAGATAATTAAAGAGGTTAACTCTGTGAGAACAGGAGTAGGGATGAACGGAAACAGGACTGTTGTTTTTCTTCATAAACTCTTTGAGTACCATTGGATTTGTTACCAAATGTATGCATTCCTTCAAAAAAATTTTTTTTTGAGATGGAGTCTCGCTTTGTCACCCAGGCTGGAGTGCAGTGGCGCCATCTCAGCTCACTGCAACGTCCACCTCGCAGGTTCAAGCGATTCTCTGCCTCAGCCTCCCGAGTAGCTGGGATTACAGGCACATGCCACCACACCTGGCTAATTTTTGTATTTTTAGTAGAGATGGAGTTTCACCACGTTGTCTCGAACATGCCAGGCTGGTCTTCAACTCCTGACCTCAAGTGATCTGCCCACTTCGGCCTCCCGAAGTGCTGGGAATACAGGCATAAGCCACGGTGCCAGGCCCAAAAATAATTTTTAAAGAGAGGTTGCTCCTCAAAAGAGACACCATATCATCTTTGGCTGCCTGTTCTGCTGTTGAGGAGTACCTCCTCAAGTCTTAAGGTCTAATTCAAACCTTCCTTTAAGGATGTCTCAACTCGTCTCTCCCCTTTGACCTCAATGGTAAAGGTAGAGATTGAGCACTCCTTTTTCCTAATAGAAACTCAGGGCCCGGCAGTCAAGCCAGCTCCAGCCCTACCAGGATCCAGGTAAATGCTGACACAAGGCCCCAGAGAGTGTGGGCATTAGAGGAGAGGGCATTCTCAAGCAACTAGCAGGAGGGTAGGGGAGGCAGTGGTCTCATGGTAGTTAAGTCAATATTGATTCAGGCTGAGAACTCTGTGCAGAGCCATGGAGCTGGTATAAGCAGATTCCAGCCGGACAGCCCAAGCCAGCTCTGGGAGCCACTACTGAAACAGATAGATGGCAAAGAAAGCAGCCTGCGCACTCACCTCTCTCTGAATTGTTCCTCCCTACTGCGGGTCCCAAATACACTTGGACTGGGTCCCCTCTTGTCCCATGCCAATTATTGAAGGGTTCCTCCCAAATCTCTTCCCCAAATCAAGGAATCTCAATTTGCTGCTTTGCATGGTGTTCAGCATTCTCATGGAGTGTGGACCCAACTCTAAGAAGAAAGCAGGGAAATGAGAGGAAATACAATTTCTGGTTGGAGATGCTTCCAAGGAGGAAAGCTGCTTCTCCTTTTTTCTTTTTTTTTTTCTCCCCTGAGACAGAGTTTCACTCAGTCACCCAGGCTGGAGTGCAGTGGCATGACCTCGGCTCACTGCAATCTCCGCCTCCTGGATTCAAGTAATTATCCTGCCTCAGCCTCCTGAGTAGCTGGGATTACAGAAGCCCACCACCATGCCTGGCTAATTTTTTGTATTTTTAGTAGAGACGGGGTTTCACCATGTTGGACAGGCTGGTCTCGAACTCCTGACCTCGGGTGATCTGCCTGCCTCAGCCTCCCAAAATGCTGGGACTACAGGCGTGAGCCACTGCGCCCAGCAGGAAAGCTTCTTCTAATAAGGGGAATTATGAGGCGATTGTACCATAGCTAACAACAAGGAAGAGAAAGGAAGTGGAGTAAGATGACATAACTACTCCCAAACAGGCCTAGAATCAGAAACTGAATGGAATCTTATGTGCCCTTTCACTATCACAGGCTGAGAGAGACATGACAGCAACTAGTTGCCTAAGTCTCAGTTCACTCCAAGTTCTCTTTTCCAGCCAGTTTCCTCGAAGTGCTTTCCCACAAACATACTTTCCACCTATAGAATCTGGAGTTATGGATCAAGTACATGAGGAACAGCACAGAAAATCAGCCACTTAATGCACTGGGCAAAAAAGCAAAGCAGATGAAAGAAGCAGGCCTGGAGCTTGTCTTTCAAAATGACTTACACCCCTGGTTGTGGACTAGGAACATCCGACAGAAAGATCAAGGTGAAGGAAATTCACTAATAAATACCTTTTGCCTGAGGAACCCAAAATGTTTTGTAAACAAATAAACCAAATCTGATTTTTTCCCCCAACCCACGTCCTGCTACCAACTTATTACTGCACTGATGCCTACAAAGAGTGGGCCACTTTCCAAAAGGATCGCTTTAGTGGTCAAGTAAGGAAGTCACATGCTGAACCCAGGAGTCCTGATTCTGAATGTATAAGCTCTTTCCGTTGTCTCATGTTCCTTTTTCCAGTCACACCCTTACCCCACTCCAGGCCTGAGTTCTTATGGTACCCCAACCAAAACTATTCTAGTAAACCACAAGAGTAAACTGATTCCTCACGGATCTGGACAGGGGTGGGAAGGCACTCTATTCTGTGATTCCTTTAACAAAAGCCTAAAATTAAATAATCTGAAACAAGATTTCTCACAATCTCATTCAATTTCCACGCAGGCCTGTTCATCCCTCCTAGTGGCTGCTCCGGAGTAGTCAACCAAGTGTAATCTGATAGGGACTTCTTCAAAACTTGCTCCGGCCTTCAGAAACACCCTTCTGTCCTGAACGGCCTGAGGCAGCTGAGGCTCCCCCTGTTCACAACACATTTTTCTTCTTAGTTCAAGGTTTAGTTGATCCTGAAATAAGTGTATGTGGAGATAAAGAGTGTGACAGAGAACGCAAGAAGACCACGGGAAAAACAGAGCCAAATGTCACAAGGATCAGCAAAATCCTTGAAACTCGAGGGAGGTGTCAAAGTTGGAAATCCTGAATAGGAAGGGCACTGTCAAACTTCTCCCCTACAGACAGAAACCTCTAGAAGGTTGGGTGATTGAGGAGGGAGAAAGAGAAGCTAAAGAAAGTTAAGTTAAGGGTAGGGATCATAATGCATCCCAGAGAAGGGTGAGGACTAGGTTCAAAGTAAGAATGTAAATGGTACTTTGGGATTGATGACAAGGGCCCGAGATCCCTTGAGAAGGGAACGGGCAATTCTTGGAAGCCAGGAGCTGGCTGGGTGGGTGAGTGACGGTGAGGTAATGGAATCAGAAGCAGCACAGGAAGACAGGGATACAATATTTAGCTCAGGGAAATGGGAACCCAGTGCTGGAGTTGCACAGGAACATCGGAAGAAAAGGGCAAACCAGGAAAAGAGATAAAGGTGGAGTCCATGGAATAGGTTTGGGGCAGGGGCAGAGACGACGAGGAAGGACAAGGATGGGCCTATGGGAGTCGTCTGATGTGGAAAGGGTTCATGACTTTAAAAAAGAATAATTCGAGATGTAGGCAACAGGGATAAGAGTAAGGGAGGGGGGAATCCCCGAGGCAGAGGGAGGAGCTAATAGAAGAGGAAGCCAAAAAGCGGAGGAAGACCCCAGGCCTGAGAGGAAAGGGTGGAGAAGGAACCCGGGGTGCAGTTGACACCAGGAGGGCAGTTTCGTAGTCGAACTCAGGTGGAGAAGACTGTACGGGACAGGGTGGGAGAGCGACCACCCTCCCAACAGGGCAAAGGTGACTCATGGAGGAGGAGTAGCTTACCTCTGGGGGACCCCAGCGGAGGGGGTGCGGGCAGTCGCGGTCGGACTGCCGACACCGCCGCCTCAGCAGCAGCGACCGCTCCCGGGTTCCATTGGCCGCCTGCGCTTCCCTGACAGCGGCCGCAGCGGCTGCACCAGGCCCCGGCTGCGGGGCTGCCCGCGGTGCCGCCTGAGTGGGCCTTCAGGCTGCCACAAGTTCGACCGGGCCACACAACCTCCTCTTCCTCCCTCAGTACAACCAAGACCAAAAAGATAAAATAAAATAAAATAAAATAAAATTCCCCAGCAGGTCTCGATGTAGTATTCTTCTCCTGAGCCCAAGCCAAGCCCTTCTTCCCAGGATACGCTTTCCTGCTTCTCCAACGCTCAGGACCCTACCGATCCCATAGTAATCTAAGGAGTCGGATGAGCTGCCCGGAACATGCCTGTTCAGAAATAGAAAAGGGGGCGGGGAAAAGATGTTTGCAAGCTCGCGAGGGAGAGAGGCGAAGGGAGGAGGTTACGGGTGGGAGGAGGGGACAATCTTTAGGAAGCGGGCCTAAGCAATAGTGTTTGCGAGGCTAAAGAAGCCGAGAGAGAAATAAAATTTGCTGCATAAGTAGGGTGAGCTGGCGGACGTGGGTGTCCTGTTAGAGAAGTATGGACATATGCATACTTCCAGAATTATATTAACATGCAAATTATATGTAAATGACCGTTTGAGTAACCAACCAAATTACCGTAATCAATGACTTTTCCCCATCCCCTACGCTACAAGACTCCCTTAGTAAATCAGGCCGTGGGATGGACGCTGGGTTTCCAGAAGGGCGAGCAGGAGGACGGCGGACGGGAAAGAAGTTCTCCCTCACAGCCCTTTTCCTACTCATCTTTGAGGACGATGCGGAGGTTAAACCCCTTAACGTTTCGGGAATGGCGCGGTCAGACCGCGTCAGTCTTTCGCCGTTAGAGAGGCCCGACTCGAGGCCGTGGTTCTGCCTCCGAGGTCACCACCAACCTGGGCAGCCTGTGACCTCCAGCATCCATACGCCGAGCCCTCCTGGGAGGGGCTGGACAGGGCCAGGTTGGGAGAGGTGAGTGAAATGACAAAGGCCTGGAGGGCACAATCCCTTCTTCCAAACAAAACGAAGCCATATTAGGCGAAACAAATAAACAAAAACACGCCATGCAAATGGGCCTCTGGTGTTGCTTTTGTGTAATTTTCGTTTGTTTGTTTTGTAAAGACAGAGTCTTGCTATGTTGCCCACGCTGGTCTCGAACTGCTAGCCTCAAGCAATCTGCCGACCTCAGGTACCAAAGTGCTGGGATTATAGGCCTGAGTCACCTCACCCAGCCAGTTTTGTGTATTTTTCGGTTAACATTGTTGATTTAGAGCCCTCTTTGTCCTCAGAACCTCTGTCTCAGCGTCTTTCCTAGGGCTTTACTTAATATTCAATGCCCCTCATTAGGGCCTTACATAATACATTGAGGCTAGTTATTTGAGCCCTGGTCTTGAATGCCATCTTCCCTGCCACTTACAAGCTGTTTGATTTGGAATAACTAATGTAACCTCTTTGAACCTCAGTTTCTATGTCTACAAAGGAGGCATATGGATGAAGTAATATTAGCCCATTACAGGGTTTTGTGAGGATCAAGAGAGTACAAGTTGCTACTATAATACTTTATTATTAATTATTGGGACAATCATACAGGATAGATGATAAAAGATTCACTACTACAATGTTTAATTGGAAGGCAGAATAAAGTGTAATAGCTTGAAAATGCCTGTGTAAAACATGCAGAATGTACAACAGAACAAATGGGGTACCTAACCTAATTGTTGAAGGAACATAGTAGAGTTTAAGTTAATTTGGAAGGCCTATATATGTATGGACACACACACACACACACACACAGACACATCAGTATATGGTGAATGAATGAATGGAAGGCTTCTTAGAAATATTGTGAGTCAGGTCTTAGAATAGATATTGGACATAACCCAGCAAAATAAAAGACGAGTGAGCATTCTGAAAGCAAAAAAATTGTATGTTGAAGGACAGAAATGGGAATTTGTTCATTATCATGAGGAGAGGGCAAGCAGACAAGCTAGGTTAAAGTGGGAGTACAGTATGAAAGATGAACAAAGAATGGGGACAAGAGTGCCAAAGATAGTTTAAATTTGTTGGCTGGGCACAGTGGCTCACACCTCTAATCCCAGCACTTTGGGAGGCTGAGGTGGGCGGATTGCTTGAGCTCAGGGGTTTGAGACCAGCCTGGGCAACATGGTGAAACCACGTCTCTACAAAATATAAAAATTAGTCTAGCTAGCATGGTGGCATGCACCTGTAGTCCCAGCTACTTAGGAGGCTGAGGTAGGAGGATCACTTGAGCCTGGGAGACAGAGGCTGCAGTGAGCCAAGATCATGCCACTGCACTCCAGCCTGGACAATGTTGAGACCCTGTCTCAAACAAAATAAAAAATTATCGGCCTGGCATGGTGGCTCACGCCTGTAATCCCAGCACTGCACTCCAGCCTGGACAATGGAGTGAGACCCTGTCTCAAAAAAAATAAAAAATTGCCGGGCGCGGTGGCTCAAGCCTGTAATCCCAGCACTTTGGGAGGCTGAGACGGGCGGATCACGAGGTCAGGAGATCGAGACCATCCTGGCTAACACGGTGAAACCCCGTCTCTACTAAAAAAATACAAAAAACTATCCGGGCGAGGTGGCGGGCGCCTGTAGTCCCAGCTACTTGGGAGGCTGAGGCAGGAGAATGGCCTGAACCTGAGAGGAGGAGCTTGCAGTCAGCTGAGATCCAGCCACTGCACTCCAGCCTGGGTGACAGAGCAAGACTCCATCTCAAAAAATAAAAATAAAAAAAATAAAAATAAAAAAATAAAAAATAAAAAATTATCGGCCTGGCATGGTGGCTCAACGCCTATAATCCCAGCACTTTGGGAAGCCAAGGTGGGTGGATCAACCAAGGTCAAGAGTTTGAGACCAGCCTGACTGACATGGTGAAACCCCATCTCTACTAAAAATACAAAAATTAGCTGGGCATAGTGGCGCATGCCTGTAATCCCAGCTACTCGGGAGGGTGAGGCAGGAGGATCACTTAAACCTGAGGGGCGGAGGTTGCAGTGAGCCAAGACTGCACCATTGCACTCCAGCCTGGGCAACAGAGCGAGACTCCATCTCAAAACAACAACAACAACAACAATTCTCACCACTGTTCTGGAGTGGGGGGAATCAGCAGTCCACATGTTAGGCCCACTAGCTCTTGGCCAGTTTCCAATCAGCTGTCCCGCAAATATCATGAGGCGATGACCCTGCTTTAGCCTAGAGTTTAAAATGTCATGTATCCCCTCAAGGGATAGCTTTCCAAACAGCCACAAGACTAGCCTTTTGAAACACTGTAGAAAGACATGTGACAACCTTTTTTATAGTAGGAAGTTTTTTTATTTTCCAATGACAGAAAAAATTTCAGGAACATCTCTGTTCAAATTTGAAGCAGGAACTTTTTATAGCTAGTCAGCTATAGACCACCCCACTAAAAATACACACACACACAAACATAAGTAGAAGAGTTTAAGTTTCCTATTTATAGCTCTAAGGGTTCATATGTGTAAATTCTTCCCTTCCCTCCCTCCCTCCCTCCCTCCCTCCCTTCCCTTCCTCCCTCCCTCCCTCCCTTCCCTCCCTCCCTCCCTCCCTCCCTTCCCTTCCTCCCTCCCT
>NC_045434.1:88984590-88985657 GCF_002776525.5 Piliocolobus tephrosceles
GCTAACACGGTGAAACCCCGTCTCTACTAAAAAAATACAAAAAACTATCCGGGCGAGGTGGCGGGCGCCTGTAGTCCCAGCTACTTGGGAGGCTGAGGCAGGAGAATGGCCTGAACCTGAGAGGAGGAGCTTGCAGTCAGCTGAGATCCAGCCACTGCACTCCAGCCTGGGTGACAGAGCAAGACTCCATCTCAAAAAATAAAAATAAAAAAAATAAAAATAAAAAAATAAAAAATAAAAAATTATCGGCCTGGCATGGTGGCTCAACGCCTATAATCCCAGCACTTTGGGAAGCCAAGGTGGGTGGATCAACCAAGGTCAAGAGTTTGAGACCAGCCTGACTGACATGGTGAAACCCCATCTCTACTAAAAATACAAAAATTAGCTGGGCATAGTGGCGCATGCCTGTAATCCCAGCTACTCGGGAGGGTGAGGCAGGAGGATCACTTAAACCTGAGGGGCGGAGGTTGCAGTGAGCCAAGACTGCACCATTGCACTCCAGCCTGGGCAACAGAGCGAGACTCCATCTCAAAACAACAACAACAACAACAATTCTCACCACTGTTCTGGAGTGGGGGGAATCAGCAGTCCACATGTTAGGCCCACTAGCTCTTGGCCAGTTTCCAATCAGCTGTCCCGCAAATATCATGAGGCGATGACCCTGCTTTAGCCTAGAGTTTAAAATGTCATGTATCCCCTCAAGGGATAGCTTTCCAAACAGCCACAAGACTAGCCTTTTGAAACACTGTAGAAAGACATGTGACAACCTTTTTTATAGTAGGAAGTTTTCTTATTTTCCAATGACAGAAAAAATTTCAGGAACATCTCTGTTCAAATTTGAAGCAGGAACTTTTTATAGCTAGTCAGCTATAGACCACCCCACTAAAAATACACACACACACAAACATAAGTAGAAGAGTTTAAGTTTCCTATTTATAGCTCTAAGGGTTCATATGTGTAAATTCTTCCCTTCCCTCCCTCCCTCCCTCCCTCCCTCCCTTCCCTTCCTCCCTCCCTCCCTCCCTTCCCTCCCTCCCTCCCTCCCTCCCTTCCCTTCCTCCCTCCCT
>NC_045434.1:88985757-89072398 GCF_002776525.5 Piliocolobus tephrosceles
GCAGAGTCTCGCTCTGTCACCCAGGCTGGAGTGCAGTGGCGCGATCTTGGCTGAAGGCATCCTCTGCCTCCTGGGTTCAAGTGATTCTCCTGCCTCAGCCTCCCAAGTAGCTGGAATTACAGGCATGCATCGCCATGCCCAGCTAATTTTTGTATTTTTAGTAGAGACAGGGTTTCACCATGTTGGCCAGGATTGTCTTGATCTCTTGAATTTGTGATCCACCCGCCTCGGCCTCCCAAAGTGCTGGGATTACAGGCGTGAGCCACTGTGCCAGTCCCATATGTGTAAATTTCTTTGCATCCTTTTATGACTGTCTTTCTGACTTTTTCTGGAGGTTTTTGTTTGTTTGTTTTGTTTTTTTATCATCTTGTTTTTTGTTTTTGTTTTTTCTGAGACAGGGTCTTGCTTTGTTGTCCAGGCTGGAGTGCAGTGGTGTGATCTCAGCTAACTGCAAACTTTGCCTCCCGAGTTCAAGCGATTGTCGTGCCTTAGCCTCCCAAGTAGCTGGGATTACAGGTGCACGCCACCACACCCAGCTAATTTTTGTATTTTTAGTAGAGACAGGGTTTCACTATGTTGGTCAGGCTGGTCTTGAGTGATCCGCCCGCCTCGGCCTCCCAAAGTGCTGGGATTACAGATGCACAGCACCACACCCAGCTAATTTTTGTATTTTTAGTAGAGACAGGGTTTCACCATGTTGCCCAGGCTGGTCTCGAACTTCCGACCTCAGATGATCTGCCCACCTTGGCCTCCCAAAATGCTGGGATTATAGGTGTGAGCCACTGTGTCTCTACCAAAATCACAAAAATTAGCCAGGCGTGGTGGTGTGCATCTGTGGAAAGACTTAGGCAGAAGAACTGCTTGAACCTGGGAGGTGGAGGTTGCAGTGAGCTGCAGTCATGCCACTGCACTCCAGCCTGGGTGACAGAGTAAGACTCTTACACACACACACAAACACACACACACACACAAAGATTGAATGCAGAAGCAGATATGAGAACCGTCTGACATGAAAGAAATTTCCCCCTTTAAAAACAATGCCAATTGTCTCACTGATTTTTTTTCTTGTTTTGGAAAATATAGTTATTTTTCGAAAATGATTTAGTTAAAATATATATATATATATATATTTTTTTTTTTTTCTTTTTCTTTTTTTTTTTTTAATTGAGATGGAGTCTCACTCTGTTGCCCAGGCTAGAATGCAGTGGCGCCATCTCAGCTCACTGCCAACTCCATCTCCCGGGTTGGAGCCATTCTCTTGCCTCAGCTTCCTAAGTAGCTGGGATTACAGTCACCCACCACCACACCTGGCTAATTTTTGTATTTTTCGTAGAGACAGTGTTTCACCATGTTGGCCAGGCTGGTCTCAAACTCCTGACCTCAAGTGATCCACCTACCTCATCCTCCCAAAGTGCTGGGATTATAGGCATGGGATTATAGGCTCATCACCACGCCCGGCCAAAAATGGTTTTTAAATAAATATTTTGACTAAGTTATGTTTTCCTTCCCCACATTTGTCTTTTTTCTCCTCGGTCTCCTTAGTTGTCAGATTGTAAAACTGAATGCTATTCTTTCCCCCCATGTTAAATTTAAAAGCATAACGTTTGTGGCTGGGAATGGTGGCTCATGCCTGTAATCCTAGCACGTTGGGAGGCTGAGGTGGGTGGATCACCTGAGGTCAAGAGTTCAAGACCAGCCTGGCCAACACGGCAAAACCCTGTCTCTACTTAAAAAAAAAAAAAAAAAAAAAGGTCGGGCGCGGTGGCTCAAGCCTGTAATCCCAGCACTTTGGGAGGCCGAGACGGGTGGCTCACGAGGTCAGGAGATCAAGACCATCCTGGCTAACACGGTGAAACCCTGACTCTACTAAAAAAATACAAAAATCTAGGCGGGCGCCTGTAGTCCCAGCTACTCGGGAGGCTGAGGCAGGGGAATGGCGGGAACCCGGGAGGGGGAGCTTGCAGTGAGCTGAGATCCGGCCACTGCACTCCAGCCTGGGTGATAGAGTGAGACTCCGTCTCAACAAAAAAAAAAAAAAAAAAAATTAGCCAGGCCTGGTGGTGGGTGCCTGTTAATCCCAGATACTCAGGAGGCTGAGGCAGGGAGAATTGTTTAAAACCAGGAGGCAGAGGTTGCAGTGAGCCGAGATTGCATCACTGCACTCCAGCCTGGGTGACAGAGGGAGACTCTGAGATTGCATCACTGCACTCCAGCCTGGGTGACAGAGTGAGACTCTGTCTCAAAAAAAATTAAATTAAATTAAAAAGCTTAACATTTGTGATATACTCTAAAATTTCTCACTTCACTGAACCTATTTTTAGAAAATTATCTTTTGATTAAAAAAAAAAAAATCACTTACCTCTATGTAAGATCCCAAGGAGCCACTATAGGTGTAGATAGTTTTGCACTTGGATGGTGGGTGACCCTATGGGAACCTATGCTATCCTGTGTACACACGGAGCCTCTAGCTTTGGTAGGAAGGTATGTATGTTTTGCACATTGAGGTGTGGGGAGGGCAGGAAATTACCAACAGGGTAAGATAATGTCATTTATTTGTCTTGTTTACAAACTGGGGAAAGAAGTTGGCTTATTCAGAAGTCAGTAAAATACGACTCTAGTTATATCTTTTTTTTTTTTTAGGACAGAGTCTCACTCTGTTGCCCAGGCTAGAGTGCAGTGGTGCAATCTTGACTCACTGCAACCTCTGCCTCCCAGGTTCAAGCAATTCTCCTGCCTCAGCCTCCCGAGTAGCTGCAATTACAGGCATGAGCCACCACTCCCAGCTAATTTTTGTATTTTTAGTAGAGACAGGGTTTCACCATGTTGGCAAGGCTGGTCTCAAACTCCTGGACTTGAGATCTGCCCGCCTCAGCCTCCCAAAGTGCTGGGATTACAGGTGTGAGCCACCGCGCCTAGCCTCCAGTTGTATTTTAAACGCCCTTGAGTTAAAGAAACTTTTATAAGAGAGTGAATTATTTTTCTGAACAATATGTGGATACTTAGATACATAGGCTTTTTTTTCAGGGTAACGAAAAAGAAGCCAGCAGTTATTGCTTGAGTCCCCTGCTGTGTATGAATACAAACATTAACTCATTTATTCCTCATTACAAGCAAATGAAACAGATTTTATTCCATTTTATGGAAACTCAGCTTCAGAATAGTTAAGTCACTGTGGGTTTGTTGTTGTTGAGACAGGGTCTCGCTCTGTCACCTAGGCTGGAATGTAGTGGTGCCATCTCGGCTTACTGCAGCCTTGACCTCCCAGGCTCAAGTGATCCTTCCACCTCAGCCTCCTGAGTAGCTGCAACTACAGGCGCACAGCACCACACCCAGCTAATTTTTTGTATTTTTTTGTAGAGATGGATCTCGCCATGTTGCTGAGGCTGGTCTTGAACTCCTAGGCTCAAGCAATCCTCTGCCTCACCTCCCAAAGTGCTGGGATTACAGGTGTGAGCCACGCTGTCTGGCCTGATTATTCCAGTAAACAAATGCCTCCCTATGAACTTTTTTATTTTTAGAGATGAGGTCTTGCTCTGTCTCTTAAGGCTGGGGTTTAATGGCACAATCATTGTTCACTTCAGCCTTGAAATCCTGGACTCAGGCAGTCCTCCCACCTCAGCCTCCCAAGTAGCTAGGGCTACGGGTGCATGGCCCGTTGCCTGGCTTTATGAACATTTCTTTTCTTTTTTTTCTTTTTTTTATTTTGAGACAGAGTCTTGCTCCTTTGTCACCCAGGCTGGGGTGCAGCGGTGCCATCTCGGCTCACTGCAGCCTCCACCTCCTGGGCTCAAGCAGTCTCCCTACTTCAGCCTCCCAAGTAGGTGGGTCTACAGGTGTACACCACTACGCCTGGCTAATTTTTTTGTAGAGATGGGGTTTTGCCATGTTGCCCTGGCTGTTCTCAAGCTCCTAGGCTCAAGCAATCCTCCCACCTCAGCCTCCCAAGTAGCTGGAATTACAGGCCTGGCTCCACTGTACCCAGCCTGAGCATTTTTTTTGAGATAGATTCTCCCTCTGTTGCCCAGGCTAGAGTGCAGTGGCATGATCTCGGCTGACTGTAACCTCCACCTCCCAGGTTGAAGCAATTCTCGTGCCTCAGCCTCCCGAGTAGCTGGGATTACAGGCACACGCCACCATGCCAGGCTAATTTTTCTTTTGTATTTTTAATAAAGGTGAGGTTTTACCATGTTGGCCAGGCTGGTCTTGAACTTCTAACCTCAGGTGATCTGCTCGCCTCAGCCTCCCAGAGTGCTGGGATTACAGGTGTGAGCCACCAAGCCCAGCCAACCTGAGCATTTCTTAAGAAATACTGTGAGATACATGTATCTGTATCCAGCCAACTCTCTGTATAAAACACTGAACAGATTTTTCACATAGGATGGAATCAGCAGGATGTTTCTGGATGAAGAAGTAGTGCTATTGAGAAACCACAACATTAAGTAAAACACTTAGACAAATACCACATACCACAACGCCTGGCTAATTTTAAAAAGCTTTTTTTGTAGAGACAGGGTCTCACTATGTTGCTTTAACTCCTGGATTCAAGTGATTATCTTGCCTCGGCCTCCCAAAGTACTGGGATTACAGGGATGAACCACCATGCCCAGCCTTCTTCTAGTTTATTTCTATTGTTCATACACAACACATCTGCCTGACAGGTCTCTTTGGGTTGTACTGCCATGCCACATCCCTACACTTGTTTTTCCTATAATGTCCTCCTCTTTTTCGCCTATCCAAGCTCTTACTTAAGGGCCTAACTCAAACCTGCCTTTTCCATGAAGCCTTCACAAATTACTAAGCCCAAGCTGATGTCTGAATTTACAGCTCTTATGCGGTAGAGTATCATGACTTAGTTCTTTTTGTTTTACAATATGTCTTATGTTGTTTTGTCCTTGCTTTGTGAGTTTGACTTGTGCAGCTAACTCCTACTCACATCTACAGGGAAGTCATCTCTGATTCTTGCTTGACACACATGATCTCTCTCTGGGCTCACTTAGCACTCTGTGCTCACTACTTATATAACTCACAGTGTGCTGTGATCATTTATTTGTCCGTCTCTCCAGCTAGAATGTTTGAAGTTGGGGTCTGCGCAAACCAGCTTCTAACAAATGCCTGACACTTAAAAAACAAGAGGGAAAATATCAAAACCACAGGAAAGGACTCCTACTTCTGGCAGCATGGATAAGAGAAAGGGCTATCCCATTAAAATACAACTAGATTCTAGATAAATCACAGCAAACACACTTTTTAGCACATTGCTGAGTTCATTAGAAAGATAAATGACTAAAAAAAAAAAAAGTACAGGCCAGGCACGGTGGCTCACGCCTGTAATCCCAGCACTTTGGGAGGCCGAGGTGGGCAGATCATGAGGTCAGGAGATCGAGACCATCCTGCCTAACACGGTGAAACCCTGTCTCCACTAAAAATACCAAAAATTAGCTGGGCATGGTGGCAGGCACCTGTAGTCCCAGCTACTCAGAAGACTGAAGCAGGAGAATGGTGTGAACCCAGGAGATGGAGGTTGCAGTGAGCCAACATCGCGCCACTGCACTCCAGCCTGGGTGACAGAGCGAGACTCCACCAAAAAATAAAAAAAAATAAAATAAAAAAAAAGTTGAAACCTATATAAAGGAAGAGCAACATGGAGTAGTAGAAGCAGGTTTGCCCTGAGGACAAATGCCAGTGTCAGCATTGTGATTATAGTCTAAGCCTTGGGCCTAAGCCCAAGGGAAGGGAAGAAAAACCTGCAACTCCTGAATTAAACCTGGACTCTTGAAGAGGCTAATATAGTTCCAGGTTTATGCAAATGCAAATCCTCTCTGGAGGGAAGTATTCCTAATTAAGGTCCTCAGGATTCCCACAGATTAAATTAAACAAAATATGAGTTCAAAACCCCAAAATATAAAATAGGCCAGGCACACTGGCTCACGCCTGTAATCCCAGCACTTTGGGAGGCTGTGGCAGGTGGATCGCTTGAGGCCAGAAGTTCAAGGCCAGCCTGGCCAATATTGTGAAACCCTGTCTCTACTAAAAATACAAAAATTAGCCAGGTGTGGTGACCTGTGCCTGTCATCCCAGCTACTTGGGAGGCTGAGGCAGGAGAATCCCTTGAACCCAGGAGGCAGAGGTTGCAGTGGGCTGAGACTGCACCACTGCACTCCAGCATGGGTGACAGAGCGAGACGCCATCTCAAAATAAAAAAGCGAAAACCACCAAATATAAAATATACAAGTAAACAAGCTACCATGAGCAGGAGAAAACAACAAAACAGATTTAGATATCCAAGATAAGTTACGGAATATAAAATAACAATCCCAACACATTTCAAAGAATTGGTGTCATAGACACTGCGTTCTCTGAACACAAATGATTAAGCTAAAAATCAATATCAAAAAGATACAATTTTAAATCTCCAGATATTTGGAAGTTTATAAAACATTTCTAAATAGTTCATGAGTCAGAAAAGTCATAAAGGTAGTAAAAAATACAGCACAGAAAAACGTGTGAAATGTAGAGAAACAAGTTATTACAAACTTAAAATAGTAAAGAAGATAGCCTGAAAATTAATTGGCTAAGTGTCAAAATGAATATGTTATAAAGGAATATAAAATTAAACCTAAAGAAAGCATAAAAAAGATAACTATAGATAAGATCCATAATTAAAGAAATGGAAAAAAATACATAAGGGAGAGGATTAACAAAGCTCAAAGTAGCATCTGAAGATATATGGTAAAATAAATTTCTGGTGCAATTGATCAAGACCAAAAAAGGAGGCACAAGTAAACAACAGAAATGAAAAGGAAGATATGCTTACCCACAGAGCAGAGATAAAAAAGAAACAAGGCCAAGAGCGGTGGCTCAGGCCTGTAATCTCAACACTTTGGGAGGCAAAGGCAGGTGGATCACTTGAGATCAGGAGTTCAAGACCAGCCTGGCCAACATGGTGAAACCTCCTCTCTACTGAAAATACAAGAATTAGCTGGGCCTGGTAGCACATACCTGTAATACCAGCTACTCTGGAGGCTGAGACAGGAGAATAGCTTGAACCCGGAAGGCAGAGGTTACAGTGAGCCAAGATCGTGCCACTGCCCTCCAGCCTGGGCGGCAGAGCGAGACTCTGTCTCAAAAAAAAAAAAAAAGAAAAGAAAAAGAAACTAGAAGAAATATATGAACTTTGTGTTAAAAAAAAAAAATACATGAAATGCACAAAACCCTAGAATAATACTTTACCTAAGCTGACTCAAGAAGGAATAGAAAGCCCAAATAGTCTATAATTATTAAAGAAATGGAATCAGTAGTTAAAATTATTCCCACAAAGAAACATCAGTCTCAGATAGCTTTACAGGTTTTACCAAACTTTCAAGGAATAATTTGTTTCAATCTGATATAAACTCTTCCAGAGAGTAAGACAAGAGGGAACAGTTCCCAACTTAGAGGGTATATAAACCAAAGGCCCATGGTAGAAGCCTCTTTAAAAATGTTACTGAAAACAAAGGCAGTAACATATACAAGAATGTTCATAGCAGCAGTTCGAAATAGCAAAATACTGAAAACATCCCAAATATCCATTGATAGGTGAATGGATAACTTGTAGTTTATGCACTTGATAAAATATTATGCAGATGAAAATGAATGAATCATAGCTATCTACAACAGCATGAATGAATCTTAGAAACAATGCTAAGTGAGAAAAAGCAAACTGCAGGGGACTATTAGAGTATAACAGGACGGGCGCGGTGGCTCAAGCCTATAATCCCAGCACTTTGGGAGGCCGAGATGGGCGGATCACGAGGTCAGGACATCGAGACCATCCTGGCCAACACGGTGAAACCCCATCTCTACTAAAAAATACAAAAAACTAGCCGGGCGAGGTGGCGGGCGCCTGTAGTCCCAGCTACTCGGGAGGCTGAGGCAGGAGAATGGCGTGAACCCGAGAGGAGGAGCTTGCAGTGAGCTGAGATCCAGCCACTGCACTCCAGCCTGGGCGGCAGAGCGAGACTCCGCCTCAAAAAAAAAAAAAAAAAAAAAAAAAAGAGTATAACATAGCTGGGCATAGTGGCTCATGTCTGTAATCCCAGCACTTTGGGAGTCCAAGGAGGGCAGATGGCTTGGGCCCAGGAGTTCCAGACCAGCCTGGGCAACATGGTGAAACCCCATCTCTACTAAAAATACAAAACTTCAGGCGTGGTGGCGTGCACTTGTAGTTACAGCTACTGGAGAGGGTGAGGTGGGAGGATTCCTTGAGCCCAGGAAGTGGAGGTAGCAGTGAGCCGAGATCACACCACTGCACTACAGTCTGCACGACAGAGCAAGACCGTGTCCCAAAAAAAAAAAAAAAAAAAATCTGTAAAGCTAAAAAACAAGCAGAATTAAATACATTTTTAAAATTACATATACATATACGGTTTTAAAAAATCTATAGTAGATAATAGACATGAAAATTAAGGACAGTGGTTACCGCTAAGAAGAGGCAGGGGACAGGCTAGGGAGGAACACAAACACAATGGTATTTCAAATGTTTTAATGTATAAATTGTGTTATGGGTCATAGGTACTCATTAGTATGCTTCATAATTTATTCACATTAGATATACTCTTTATAGATACCAAATATTACATATTATAATTTCTTTAAATCTGCTCTGGTGGAAATAAAATGAACACATGAAGTCTCCCTGAAAGAAAATCAGTGTTTTTGGGGAAGAACCAAGATTCCCTGACAGAAGCTACCCTATGTAGAGGACAAAGTAGGTCTTCAATAAATATTAGTTGGTTTACGGCTTTTCCCAAGGATACATCTGGAGGGTCTGCATTCCTTTCTCATTGGTGCCGCCTGACCACAGAACTAGCTCTTTCCCTGACATCTAACCTAAACCCCGCAGTCCTAAGTCCTGAAAAGATGCTGCCACCTGGTGGCTACAGAATAGATTTAATGAAATGGCTAGGAAGTCTTTCATGCTAGCTGGTGGAACTGGCAATAGGGCGAGAGATAGGGAAGCAGGAATGAGGAGAAAACAAAAATTAAGAAACAGGAAAAGGAGCTCCATCTCTAAGATGGAGGTAGAAAAAAAGGGACTATCGTCTAAATGAGACTGGAGAGTTCCTACAGGAAAATGGCTTCCCTCTCCTTCCTTCTGAGACTAGAAACAAGAGGAAAGAGGCTATAGCTTGTATTGAGGGAAATGCAAGACTGAGGAGAAAAAAAAGCAGGTCTAGCTGATCTCAACTTAGCAAGCTAAAATAATAGTAGCCTGGTGTCAGCAGCCAGCCAAGCAACTGCATGCTCCTAGTTTCCACATGGGGAATCCATGTGATTTTGGGGAAGCTGACCCCACCCTTTTCCCCAAAGGTGTAGTCCATGGTGTAGAATAAGCAAATTAGCATGTACCATCCTCCTGGCCACAATGATTGGTCAGGGGTGGACATGTGACCCAGGCCTAATCAGTGTGAATGTTAGGGCTTTTGCTGAGATTTCTGGTACAAAGATGCCTTCTTTTTCTGATTGGACATAAATGGGGAAACGTGTAATCCCAGGAATGCTAGCAGCCATTAAGTGGCCCAGACTTAAGATGGTCCTACAGAAGATGCAACAGTGAGAAAAAAAATCAGTCCGGTATTTAGAGACATACTGAGCTACTGGGTCAGGCTTCACCTGGAGCGAGCACTACCTATGGACTTTCCAGTTACATGAACCAATAAACCCTTTTTATATTAAGCCAGTTTGAATTAGGTTTTCTGTGATTTAAAACCAAAAGATCCCTAACTTATACATTCATCATAGCCCATGCCTACCTTCCCACAGGATAGCACAGGGAATACAGGTAAGGTCACTACAGATTTATTGGTTATACTAAAGCCAAGGGTATCAAGCTGAAAAGGTCAGAGGCAGCAACCAGGTACTAAGTAGACTGGGTGACTCAGCTGTCTGTACAGAAGAGAATGGACTTCCTTAGGAAAAGAATAGCCAAATGAGAAGCAAGTGCAGAGAAGGGCCTCTACTAGGCAGTTAATGCAGGGATATAAACACTCTTCCCCACAGACCTATATCATGGGGGTGTTGCTTTGGGGTCTTTATGCTCCTGGGATAAGGAATTTTGAAGCACATGCTCCTTTAAGTCTTTATTACGCTGTGGTGCAGTGCCTACCTCTCCCTTTGCCAAAGGAAAAGCCTCCTTTTGGCTTCTGCTGCCTCTGATGACACTCACTTTTGAGGGGACCAAGGGAATTTTATCTTCTGCTTCTTTGGTATGCCGGGAACTGGGGCCCCTTCCTCCTTTGGAAACAGTACCATCTTCCTGACCCTGGGCAAGCACTGCCCTCTTTTCAGCCTCTCCCATTGGCCCTGGCCTGTCTGCCCCTCCAGCTGAGTTGCCTTCCCCTCCTAAGCCCCATGTCTCCCATGGTAACCTTGAGGACTGGGCAGAGTCCACGGCAGCTGCTGACTTCTGAGGGGTAGAATTCCTTTCCCCACTTCCACCTGACTTTTTTCGAGGGCGCCCCCGTTTCCTTTTGGCATCACTTGCTGTATCCTCTATATCCTGCTTTGCTGCTTTAGCTGGTGGATCCTGCCCACTGGCCTCACTCACAGGTACTTCAGCTGTCCTCTTGACACCCTTGTCATATGGTCCTGGGTCACCACCTATGCCTACCTCTCTGTTCTCTGTGCCCCGGGGCTGAGTGAGTCCCCCAGGTGGAGCTCGCCCAGGCCCAGGCCCAGGCCCGGGCCCAGGTCCAGGCAAAGCAGGAACAGTGGGTAAGATCATGTTAATGATGGGTACAGCTGCTGGGGGTGCCCCGGCCCTACTAGACAGAGGCAGTGTAGCCACTTTCAGGGCACCTGAAGAAAGCCTGGGGGCCAGAATAGGTGGAGAGACTGGGATTGGTGGAATAAGCGAGCGAGGGGCCCGGGGAAGGAGCAGAGGCAGCCGAGCCACTAGGGCGTTAACCTGCAGGTTATTGGCTCCTGGGGCTGAGCTCTCAACTACACTCTTCTTCCGCTCTCCACGTGCGAGAGGGCCAGCCCCAGTTCGGGCTTCCAGATCCTTAGGAGGCTAAAAGGTAAAGAGAGGAACACAGTAAAGTGTGAAGACTGATTACTGGAGGAAACACAGACACCAGAGGCACAGGAAGTGGAAAAGCATGGGACCCAATAGGAAAACGATATACTAAGCCCCCAGCCCAGGACAGCGAAGTCAGGGCCACTGACTTCCTTACCTGGGCCGGTCTCTCCAGCTTCTTGTGGGCTTGTGAACCCTCTGGGTTCTCTACACCATTCTTTGGTTTAGATGACCGTTCCCGAGGTGCATGTTCATCCTCTTCTGCAGAGATGCCAAAAAGGTAATAGAGTGAAGGTGAGGAAGAAACTGAGGAATAGGGGAGTGAGGCAATTCTGATTCACTGATTGGTAGAGACAGGAAATGGGGTGCTAAAGCATGTCTTAGAAGGGTCTCCAGGAAGAGAGGGCAAATCCAAGGTGTCTCTATTCTGTGTGTGGGAGGGCCACTGAAGCTGCAAGTGGGTCAGGGTTGCTGAGACATAAGGGAGGGTCCACCCACCAGCAAGCCCCATGGCCTTAAGCACATGGGCATGTGCAGATCGGGCAGAGATGAGATGCTGCTGTAGCAGGAAGCGGGCGACCTCAACGATGGAACTGAAGGACCGTTTCAGGATCCGCTCTGCCCAGTCACAGGTCAGGGCACAGGCTGCCTCCACCAGTTCATCTCGAGGTGCTGGGGTTACTTCTGGGCCCATTTCTGGCTGAAGTGGGGAAGGATATGCCCAGTCACACTCCAAATTAAATAACCCTTGTCCCCTCTCTTGAAGTGACCAAAGACTACTGACCAAAGCTGAGACCAGACTGGGGACGGGAGTAGCCTCTACCTATCCCACTGCAGAATCCCACAAGTTCTCTTCATCCTCTGCCTCAGCTACAGGGTTGGCAGAAGGGAACATCATACCTAGAAGCTACATACATAACGACTGAGGCTGTTAGCCCTCAAAACATGCCCCAAAGACCTCTGCCTTTTACCTGGGAGAGAAGAGTAGAATTGGAGGGTGATTTGGTACTTACACTCTCAGAACCCTTTAGGTCAAGTCCAGGCAGGGGTGGCATAGACACCAAGGTCTTCCTTCGTATGCCACTGTAGCAATATCTGACGCAAGTTAAAGAGCAGCCAACACGTGGCGATCTCCAAACCCCTTGAGCAAGTTAAGCTGTTCCACTCCTGGGTCTCCACATCCTAAGTCTTCCTCCCAGGTCCTCCACCCCCAACCTCTCTAGTCAAGGATACTTGGACTGGCCCCGGCCACCAAGCCTTCGAGCTTTGATGTCAGGGAAGATCTCTCTGATGATCTTGCCAAAGTTGGCTGTGCTGAGTGGGCGGCAACAGGCGAGACTCTCACAGTACTTCCTGAGAGACAGGGGAGCAGAGTGGGAACATACTCAGAGAAGGAGGCCATGGGTAGGCTCGAAGGGTCCCTAGGGATCAAGTGTGAGGAACCCTTTAAGAAGGCAGGCTTTAATCAAGGCAGGAAGCTCTTCATGGGTGAGGGGGTCCTATGCCCACCAATCCACTCACCCCACCACCCACCCTTCCACCCACCGATAGGCATCATAAACACTTTGCTTTGGCAGACAGGTGTCAGTGTGCTCTTCCAGGTGGTTGCGGATCCACCTATAGGCATACATGTACTCCTCATTGCTCAGTGTACTTGGCTCTGAGCTACAGAAACAAAAGGAACAAGCATTACTAAGACCCTAACAGTTGTCCTGGTTCTTCCCAAACTACCACTTCAGTAGTGCTGGACTAAAGTAATTCACCCAGAATCTACCTTTCCCTGGTAAACCAAGTCAGGGTGGGGACCTTACCTCTTCATCAAGGACAGCAGTTACGAGTCTTCCTGTTTACCTCACCCCTTCCCAATGAAACTTTTTCTAAGAATCAGAACCTCTGCCATCTAAAACTACCATCAAACCTACCTTTTGTCTCCAGTGCTGGGTCCTGAGGGGAGCTGAAGGTAGAGATACAGCTTGTCATTGTCAGAAAATTTCTGTACATCTTGCTGAGGTAGGACGGAACAGAGGCAGGAGAAATAATAAGGCCAAGAAGGACCCAGTGTAGGACCCTCTGATTCCCACCCCAACGTGTAGCTGACTTAGAGGGTGTCAGACTGAAAAAGGACCTTAGAAATTATTTGACAAGGCCGGGCGCGGTGACTCACGCCTATAATCCCAGCACTTTGGGAGGCCAAGGCGGGCGGTTCACGAGGTCAGGAGATCGAGACCATCCTGGCTAATACAGTGAAATCGCGTCTCTACTAAAAATACAAAAAAAAATTAGCCGGGAGTGGTGGCGGGCGCCTGTAGTCCCAGCCACTGGGAAGGCTGAGACAGGAGAATGGCGTGAACCCGGGAGGTGGAGCTTGCAGTGAGCCGAGATCGCACCACTGCACTCCATCCTGGACCACAGAGCGAGACTCCATCTCGAGAAAAAAAAAAAAAAATTTGACACTAGGTGCTCTGAGGAGCCCTCTAGGCTACCACAGCGAGGAGGGGAGTAGAGGAGATCAGCTCTGAATTCATCTCTGCTGGGCTTCTACACAAGTGCTCACAGAGATCAAATGAGAGGCACAAAGTCAAACTGGCAGCAAATTTGCAAAGCCAAGTATCTTCTGACAAGATAGACGACCCTACCTCTCCCACATCAATGTTTTGTTGATGCCCATCATCCTCACATCCTCCTCCCTCAGCATTTCCATCCCTCTATTGCCCTCTTCCCCAACACACTTACCAGGATTCCCTCTACTTTGTTCTGCACGGCCTTGCTGTGGGGAATAGGAGAAAGCTGGAGGTCACACACGAGGTCTTCCCCCTCTTTATCTGACTGCTAAGGAGGGAAAAGGGCTGAAATGCCCAGCAGGTGCTCAAGTATTGCTACCATGGCCAAGAATCTCCCTCTGCTCCCATGCCCTTGCTGAGAGGCAGTTCATCTACAGCCAAAGTGAAGTGCTGCAGGGATCTATACTCAGGTCTTGGACAGGATTTGGAGATGTGATCAGTACTTACGAAATGGTACCTCGGAGCCTTTGAAGAAGGGTGGTAGGTTCCCCAGCCTCAGCACCACCTGGAGGGGGCCTTCCCCCAGTCTTGGGGCTCTTAGCATCAGGCTCATCCTCTGCCATCCCGGCATGAGGGCTAGAATTGAGAGGGACAGGCATAAAGATGTAACTCACACTGGCCTTCCCTTCCCCTGAAGGCCCCAGGGCACTCCTCATCTCTTTACCCAGAAAGGCAGAGAAACAGAAACAAAGCCTCCAAATTTCCCCAGTGGTCTTTTTCTCACCACTTGCCTTCTCCGAAAATTAGAAATTATTCCATTACTTCGCCAGGCCCATATATACCCAAAGAGATCTTTGCCATCTCCATTCTATCTGCCCCACCTTTTTGAAGTCTCCTAAATCTGGAAAACTGTAAAGGAAGAGATAGGGAGATTGGGAATCCATGTTAGCAAGAAATTTTCATTTCTGCCTCTGACCCCATACTGCCCTCCTCCCCCTCAAAAACAACAACAGCCACAAAACAAAGTTCTCTAATTCTCAAAAATACTCCTCACCATTGCATATGCTTGGGAGGTCAGAAAGGATACGAACATATTCTGCCTTTCTAGGCTTGGAAAAAAAACTGGGCCCAAGTTCTCATTACTTAATCTCTCCACGACTTCCCCCGCTGCTCCCCCTCCCCACGTCGCCGGTCCCTACGTCATCCCCCACAACAGCCCATCCAGAGGCGCGCCCCCACCTCCTTCCCTTCCCCCTCCATTCAATCCCCGGTTTCTGCAAAGTGGAGGGGGGGTGGGGCGGGGTAGCGGAACTCATGGGCTGGGCGTCAGAAACCCGGCAGGGGAATGGGGTCCCAGATTCCGGACACGTGCACATGGGTGAAGAAGCTGTTGAAAATGCAGCTACAGTCTTTTTCTGCTCTCCTCCCAACTCATCTTGCCCGCTCCCTACCTCTGAACAGTCGCCTTCCAACACAAGCAACAATAAAGGTAAGGGAGAAAGAGAAACTACCTCGTAGCCACCTCCACTCCGGCCCAGCCCCAAGGTCCTGGCCCAGCCGGCTCGTGCGTTGCTTTATTTTCCTTTTTCTGAATGGTTGTAACAGCCGCGATCTGCCTAGATACACGGGCGGCCTGCTCTGTCATTGGTCACTGCTGCCACCCCGGAGACAGAAGGCGCCGGGCTCGTACCGGCGGCCGCTGAAGTCTGCCTGGTAACAGAATCTGATTGGTCAATAGGGGAGGGAAAATCCAAAATTGGTCTTATTTGAGTCAAGAGGGGGAAGTCCGGGTTGGGTTTCGGTTAAAACTGGGGTCGGTTGGGACTGCAGGTCCCAAGAGATTTTTCTCTTAAAGGGACCGCAGGATGAAAGAACGGGTGCTCATCTCCCTTTGGAACTGTCTTTTCTTTTGCCCTCCCCTTTTGTGTTTCAGTTTAATCTACGGTTCTCAGAGCTGCCGGAAGAGAAGAATCAGTGGATGATAAAATAACTAGAAAATGATGGGTAGGAGTGATGGAAGTTCGCTGTAAGCTCCTATAACCCCCCATCCATCACAATCACCACATGCCTAACACAACCTGCAGACACACTCACTCGCAACAGACCTGCAGTCTGGGCTCTTTCCTTCTTGATGGAGGCCTCAAAACCTCAGCAGTTGTACCACATTAAACTAAAATGGTTTTTCCCTGTTAGTATTTCTTGGTTTCCCGTGTGTACTTTCCTTCCAAGGAGTTGCAAATGCATTTGCATCCCCATAGTTCTGCAGTCGGTGAACCCTGGAATTTTGATGGACTCCCACGGGAGTGCTGGATGCCAGAGGAACTTTTTACCCTCAGGGAACATTGTACTGAACAGGTTATGGGTTCTTAACCCTCTTCCTTAAGACGTTTTAAGGTTATGAATCAGACGAAAGCAATGGGCCCTCTACCATGAAAAATGCACACACAGACTAAGTTTTGCATCTAATTTCAGAGAGATCATGGACTATCGGTTGAAAACCTCTTAAATGGATGTATTTTGTTTTGCACAGCGGACATGTTACAACCAAAACTGTATTTGCCGTCCTGACATCTAATACGTTCTCCAGGCTCATCATTAATGTGCTTTTGTAAAGAAGACAGCAGTGCTGCCTGAGCTCATCACCATTGATTGCCCTTTACAGCCTGCCTTTCCCTATTACCAGCTTCTATGAGTACTGGGGGAAGCCAGGAGATTGTGGAGTTGGGGGAATAAGGATATATTGGCAAGAAGATTTTCTTTTTTCTTTCTTTCTTTTTTATTTCTTTGAGACGGAGTCTCACTCTATCGCCCGAACTGGAGTGCAGTGACACGATCTCGGCTCACTGCAATCTCCGCCCCCCGGGTTCAAGCGATTCTCCTGCCTCAGCCCTGAGTAGCTAGAACTGCAGGTGCCTGCTACCACGCCCGGCTAATTTTTTTTTTTTTTTTTTTTTTGAGATGGAGTTTCACTCTGTTGCCAAGCTGGAGTGCAGTGGCACAGTCTTGGCTCACTGCACCTTCCACCTCCTGGGTAGAAGCCATTCTCCTGCCTCAGCCTCCTGGGTAGCTGGGATTACAGGCACCTGCCACCACGCTGGGCTAATTTTTGTATTTTTTAGTAGAAATGGGGTTTCACCATGTTGGCCAGGATGGTCTCGATCTCTTGACCTCATGATCTGCCCGTCTTGGCTTCCCAAAGTGCTGGGATTACAGATGTGAGCCACGGAGCCTGGCTAATTTTTTGTAATTTTTAGTACAGATGGGGTTTCACCATGTTGGCCAGGCTGGTCTCGAACTCCTGACCAGCCAGAGTCAGATTTATTAAGCAACAGAAAAGCTCTCAGCAAAGAGAGGGCCCAAAAGAGGGTTGCCAGCTATGAGGCTGAGTGGGAGGGTGAGGAGGGCGGCTTATGGACTGGGAAGGGGAGGAGTGTGCTGACCGGGCCTGCAGGCTATCTTGGAGAAAGCACCACTCAGAAAGAGGTATGATAGTGTAAAGAACCAATTGGAGGCAGAAGTGAAGGCTTGGCTCAACAACTTGGCCTGGAACCAATCAGGGGCTGAAGTGATGATTCACCCTATGTAAATGAAGACTCCCCCTGTGGCCAATCACAGAAAGATAAGCATATGTAAAATAGGTGAAAACTAAGAGACTAAGGTGTGCCAGAGAGAGAGAAATATGTCCAAAAAAGGAGTGGTATTTGTTCATCTGGGACACTATTACACATTGCCTACTAAGATTGGGAGTGATTTATTTTTTATTTTTTAAGACGGAGTCTTGCTTTGTCACCCAGGCTGGAGTGCAGTGGCACAATCTCCGCTCACTGCAACCTCCACCTCCCGAGTTCAAGCAATACTCCTGCCTCAGCCTCCCGAGTAGCTGGGATTACAGGCTCATGTCACCACACACAGCTAATTTTTTATATTTTTGGTAGAGATGGGATTTCACCATGTTGGCCAGGCTGGTCTCGAACTCCTGACCTCAAGTGATCTGCCCATCTCGGCCTCCCAGAGTGTTGGGATTACAGGCGTAAGTCACCCTGCCTGGACTTCTTTTTTTTTTTTTTTTTTTTTTTTTTTCCCCTGAACCCCCGCCTGGGTGGCAGGGGGCCCCTGTCTCAAAAAAAAATAAACGAACAAACAGCTGGGCACAGTGGCTCATGCCTGTAATCCCAGCACTTTGGGAGGCTGAGGTGGGTGGATCACTTGAGGTCGGGAGTTCAAGACCAGTTTGGCCAATATGGTGAAACCCTATCTCTACTAAAAATACAAAAATTAGCTGGGCTGTGGTGGCGTGTGCCTGTAATCCCAGCTACTTGAGAGGCTGACGCGGAAGAATCACTTGAACCTGGGAGGCGGAGGTTGCAGTGAGCCTAGATGGCGCCACTGCACTCCAACCTGGGCAGCAGAGTAAGACCCTGTCTCAAAAAAAAATAAGTAAAAAATAAATACAATACAATACAATACAATAATAAAAAATAATACAAAGACAAACTGCAAATTGGGAGAATATATTTTGAAGACATATAACTGACAAAGGATTATTATCTGGAATTTTTGAAGATTTCCTACAAAAGAAGATAACCGCCTGGGCATGGTGGCTCACTTCTGTAATCCTAGCACTTTGGGTGGCTGAGATGGGCAGATCACTTGAGATCAGGAGTTCGAGACCAGCCTGGCCAACATGGTAAAACTCTATCTCCACTTAAAATACAAAAATTAGCATTAGCTGCGCATGGTGGTGCACACCTGTAGACCCAGCTACTTGGGAGGCTTAAGTAGGAGAATCACTTGAACCCGGGTTGCAGTGAGCCGAGACTGCACCACTGCACTCCAGCCTGGGCAACAGAGTGAGACTGCCTCAAAAAAAAAGAAAAAAGAAAAAAAAAAAGAAAAAGAAAAAAAGATAACAAACTAGAAAAATGGATGGGAATTTCACAAAAAAGCAGAAATGGCTCATAAACATGAAAAGTTATTCCCGGCCGGGCGCGGTGGCGCAAGCCTGTAATCCCAGCACTTTGGGAGGCCGAGACAGGCGGATCACGAGGTCAGGAGATCCAGACCATCCTGGCTAACACGGTGAAACCCCTTCTCTACTAAAAAATACAAAAAAAAAAAAAACTAGCCGGGCGAGGTGGCGGGTGCCTGTAGTCCCAGCTACTCGGGAGGCTGAGGCAGGAGAATGGCGGCAACCCAGGAGGCGGAGCTTGCAGTGAGCTGAGATCCAGCCATTGCACTCCAGCCTGGGCAACAGAGCGAGACTCCGTCTCAAAAAAAAAAAAAAAAAAAAGAAAAGAAAAGTTATTCCCTATATGATAATCAGGAAAATGCAAATTTTAAAAGATACCATTTCACACCCACTAAATTGGCTTTTCTTTTTTTTTTTTTTTTGAGGTAGGGTCTTGCCCTGTCACCCAGGCTGGAGTGCAGTGGCATGATCATGGCTCACTGCAGCCTTGACCTCCTGGGCTCAAACAATCCTCCCACCTCAGCGTCCTGAGTAGCTGGGATTACAGGCACACCAGCACACCCAGCTAATTTTTTTTGTATTTTTTTGTGTAGACGGAGTGTCACCTTGTTGCCCAGGCTGATCTTGAACTCCTGAGCTCCAGCAATCTGCCCACCTTGGCTTCCCAAAGTGTTGGGATTACAGGTGCGAGCCACAGCAAAAGTTTTAACATCTGGCAATATTGAGGGTTGACATGGTAATGAATCAACAAGAGCTTTCATTCACTGTTGTGGGAGTGTAATTTGGTGTAACTATTTTGGAAAATAGTTTAATATTACTTGGTGAAGTTGAATATGTGAGTATTTCAATTTATATTTAATATATCAGTAATCGCTCTCTTAGACATATGCCCAAAAACACAGGCAGTAAAGTTTATAGTCTCACTGCTTGCATTAGTGAAAACTGGAAATGACCCAATATCCGTCAACCCTAGAATGATAAATTGTGATATAGTCACTGGATGGAATGTCATAGATCAGTGGAAATTAATGAGCTACAGCCACACATATCCACTAGATGAACTTCAGAAAGTTGAAAAACCAAAACACAGAAGAAAACATACAGTGCAATGCAATTTATAAATATTTAGGGCCGGGCGTGGTGGCTCAAGCCTGTAATCCCAGCACTTTGGGAGGCCGAGACAGGCGGATCACGAGGTCAGGAGATCGAGACCATCCTGGCTAACACAGTGAAACCCCGTCTCTACTAAAAAATACAAAAAAAAAAACTAGCCGGGCGAGGTGGCGGGCGCCTGTAGTCCCAGCTACTCAGGAGGCTGAGGCAGGAGAATGGCGTAAACCCAGGAGGCGGAGCTTGCAGTGAGCTGAGATCCGGTCACTGCACTCCAGCCTGGGAGACAGCGAGACTCCGCCTCAAAAAATAAATAAATAAATAAATAAATAAATATTTAATGTCAGGCAAAACTGAACAATATATTGTTTATGGGTAAATACATATGTGGTAAAAATAATTAATAAAAAGCAATAGAATCATGACCATAAAATTAAGGATAGAAGTTACCTATGGCGGCCGGGCGCGGTGGCTCAAGCCTGTAATCCCAGCACTGTGGGAGGCCGAGACGGGCGGATCACGAGGTCAGGAGATCGAGACCCTCCTGGCTAACACGGTGAAACCCCATCTCTACTAAAAATACAAAAAATTAGCCGGGCGAGGTGGTGGGCGCCTGTGGTCCCAGCCACTCGGGAGGCTGAGGCAGGAGAATGGCGTGAACCCAGGAGGCAGAGGTTGCGGTGAGCTGAGATCCGGCCACTGCACTCTAGCCTGGGCGACACAGCAAGACTCCGTCTCAAAAAAAAAAAAAAAAAAAAAAAAGAAGTTACCTATGGTGAACAATGGAAAAGAGGTTTGGGAATGGTTGTTTGGCAGTTAGTAACACCTTACATAGCATCTAATTTAATATGCTTGTTTTCCAATGAATGGCCAGTCATTTCAATATATACTGCCATTTTCTTCTTCTTATAACCGTTTCCTTTTGCAGTTTTATCATATGCTTTTATTGTATACTAACTTTCCTTGTATAGTTGGGTGTATTTCTGGACCTTAGCCTCTCTTTTTAAAAAATTTTAATTTTAGGTGTTTTTTTTTTTTTTTTTTTTTTTTAAGACAGAGTCTCACTCTGTCACCCAGGCTGGAGTGCAGTGGCAGGATGCTAGCTCACTGCAGCCTCAAACTCCTGGGCTCAAGTGATCCTCCCACCTTGGTGACCTGAGTAGCTGAGATTATAGGCGCATGTCACCATGTCCAGCTTGTTCTCTTTTGTTGATTCTTTTTGTCTATTTCTGCACCCGTAGCACACTGTTTTAGTTAATGTAATTATATAGTATATTTTGAAATCTAATGCTGAGAGTCTTCTGTTATTGGTTTTATTAATTAAAATAATTATTCCTATATATGGAAGATTGTATTTTCCAAACGTGGCCACAACGTTTCTGGTTCCATACACTATTTCAGAATCTTACAACTTCCCTGTCAAGAGGTGGAGTCAGCCGAGCGTGGTGGCCTGTAATCCTAGCACTTTGGGAGGCCGAGGTGGGCAGATCACTTGAGGTCAGGAGTTCAAGACAAGCTTGGCCAGCATGATGAAACCCTGTCTCTACTAAAAATAGAAAAAATAGAGCAATTAGGCTGGGTGCAGTGGCTCACACCTGTAATCCCAGCACTTTGGGAGGCTGAGGCAGGTGTACTACCTGAGGTCAGAAGTTTGAGACCAGCCTGGCCAACCTGGGGGAACTCTGTCTCTACTAAAAGTACAAAAAATTAGCTGGACATGGTGGCGGGTGCCTGTAATCCCAGCTACGTGGGAGGATGAGATGGGAGAATTGCTTGAACCCAGGAGGTGGAGGATACAGTGAGCCAAGATCATCCCATTGCACTCCAGCCTGGGTGACAGAGTGAGACTCCATCTCAAAAATAAATGGATAGATAGATAAATAGATAAACACATAAATGAAAGAAATGGAGTCTAGTCCCTGTTTCCTTGAACCTGGGAAGGCCTTTGTGACTGGCTCAGTAATTGGAATGTGGTGGAGGTGATGCTGTGTGACTGCCAAGTGTCGGCTAGAGTAGGTGACACACCTTCACCTTTGCTGCTCTCTCTTGGAACCCAGCTACCATGTTGTGAGGGAGCCAAGCAGCCATATGGAAAGGTCATGTGTAGATATTCTGGCCCCAGCCCCAGCTGAAGGTCCGAGTGACAGCAGCGTGAGTCTCCAGACATGTGAGTGAGTAAGCTACCAGATGATTCTAGCCTCCAGCCTTTAAGCTGCCTCTACTGACACTGAGCAGAGATAAGCTATTCCTGCTGAGCCCTGTCCAAATGACAGATCTGTGGGCAAAAGTGATGTTGTCATTGCTTTAAGCCACTAAGTTTTGGGGTAGTTTGTTACACAGCACTAGGTAACTGGAACACTATACATTTGCATTTCCGGTCTAGTTTTAGAAACAGCTTGTCAAGTTTCATAAAAAATCCTCACCCCTCTGAGGTAACATGTTCTGATAAGTATCCTCCTGTATTCACTTCCATGTCATTGCAAACAGGACCACTTAAATAGAGGTTTTGTTTTGTTTTGTTTTTTGAGATAGAGTCTCATTCTGTTGCTCAGGCTGGAGTGCAGTGACGCAATCTCGGCTCACTGCAACCTCTGCCTCCCAGGTTCAAACGATTCTCCTGCCTCAGCCTCCTGAGTAGCTGGAACTACAGGTGCGCGCCACCATGCCCAGCTAATTTTTGTGTTTTTAGTAGAGATGAGGTTTCACCATGTTGGCCAGGTTGGTCGCAAACTCCAGGCCTCAAGTGATCTGCCCTCCTTGGCCTCCCAAAGTGCTGGGATTATAGGCGTGAGCCACTGCGCCTGGCCTTAAATAGAAGTTTTTGTTGCTATTGTGGTTGAATTTGTTTTTAAAACTGGGGATTATACTATAGTTATAGAGTTATTCACACAACTCTACGATTACTTTTTTCCATGAACAATGTGTTGCACACATTCCTCTAGGTCAGATAGTATTGAGGGTAGAGAGTCTGCCACACATCAAAATCAGGAAGTCAGGGAAGGGATTCCTAAGAGCATGCCAGAGGATGGCACGGAGCAGATATCCAGAGCATGGAGCCGGCTGGTCAAACACTTGGAAGATGAAAGTGGGAGGGCTGGATGCAGGAATGCGAGAAGGAGGACTTCACTAATCCCTGAGATGAGTGCAATTGCCCGATGCTGTCTTTTAGAGACTTACTGGAGAGCAGTGTGTGAGATAATGCTTGAAGGACCAATGATGGGATAGACATCTCCCAGTGCTCTCTTATCTCCTTTGTCCTGGTGGACTGGCACTACAGCTTTTCTGAGGGTGTCCTTGAGCTCAACAAACTTTCTAGAACCTTCTACATGACCTTATAAGCCATGGTGTTGGCAGGAGATCCTAGGTGATATGGTAGACTTTTCCCACAGCACACTCCCCAGCTTTGCTATTCTTGCTCATCTAGCCTGGTTCTGGGGTGTGGGGTAGAATCTTTGTGAGTGCAGCACAGAGAAGTGGGTGCAGCTACTCAGGAGGCTGAGGCAGGTGGGTGGGTACCCTTTCCACATTGCTGGTGCCTGAGTTGTGTGTTACAGGAGGGCCTCTTGTTTTTGGAGTCTGTTTCGGTGACGTAGGGTTAGACATAATGAGAGGACGCCAAGATGAGGATAAACGTGAATAGGATTTTAAGCTTTTATTATGAAAAAGATTTCTTTCTTTAAAAAAATTAATTTTATTGTGTATATTTAAGATAGACATAATGTTACTATAGTGAAGAAAATTAATATATACATCATCTCACACAGTTACTCTTTTTTTTGTTTTTTGTTTTGGGAAGAACAGCTAAAAACTATGAAAAATTTCAAACATGTAAGAGGAGAAGGAAGAATGTAATCAACACCCACATACTGCTTGACCACATCCTGCTTGAATGATCTTCCACATCTGATCATCTTTTTTTTTTTTGAGACAGTCTTGCTCTGTCGCCCAGGCTGGAGTGCAATGACATGATCTCCACTCACTGCAACATCTACCTCCTGGGTTCAAGGGATTCTCCTGTCTCAGACTACCTGGTAGCTGGGATTACAGGCATGTGTCACCATACCCGGCTAATTTTTTGTATTTTTAGTAGAGACAGGGTTTCTCCATGTTGGCCAGACTGGTCTCGAACTCCTGACCTTGTGATCTGCCCACCTTGGCCTCTCAAAGTGCTGGGATTACAGGTGTGAGCCACAGCGCCCAGCCCCTTTTTACTTTTTCTTTGTTTTTTGAGACGGAGTTTGGCTCTTGTCGCCCAGGCTGGAGTGCAGTGGCACAGTCTCGGCCTGCAACCTCTGCCTCCTGGGTTCTAGCGATTCTCCTGCTTCAGCCTCCCAGGTAGCTAGGATTACAGGCACACACCACCATGCCTGGCTAATTTTTGTATTTTTAGTAGAGATAGGGTTTCACCATGTTGGCCAGACTGCTCTCAAACTCCTGACCTTGGGTGATCTGCCCACCTTGGCCTCCCAAACTGCTAGGATTACAGGCGTGACCCCCTGTGCCTGGCCCTGATCTTTTTTTGTTTAGTTTAGTTTTGTTTGTTTTTTGAGACAGAGTCTCGCTCTGTTGCCCAGGCTGGAGTGAAGTGACGTGATCTCGGCTCACTGTAACATCAGCCTCCCATGGTCAAGAGATTCCTCGCTTCAGCCTCCTGAGTAGCTGGGATTACAGGCGTCTACCATGAAGCCCAGCTAATTTTTGTATTTTTAGTAGATACGGGGTTTCACATGTTGGCCAGGCTGGTCTTGAACTCCTGACCTCAGGTGATCCGCCCACTTCAGCCTCCCAAAGTGTTGGGATCACAGGTGTGAGCCACTGCGCCTGGCTGATCATCTTGTTTTATCCATGCCTCCTCACTCTAAGTTACTATAATGCAGACATTCATTATATTGTATCATCTTTAAATACTTAAGTATTTACAGTAAATAATTTAATGTGACTAAAAAACAAAGACTCTCTTTTTAAATAATACCCAATGCCATTATCACACCTAAAAATAAAAAAATTATTTCTCAATATCATTACACATCCAATCACTGTTCATATTTCTCTAGTTTTCTCAAAAACTGTATTTTTCTCTTGATAGGTTCAAATCAGGATCAGCAAAGGTCACACACTGCATTGTATTTGGTTCGGTTAATGTGTTTCCCACTTCTTTCTAATCCATAGTCTGTCTCTCTCAATGGGTCTGTTGAGGAGACAGGTCATTTGCTCTATAAGATTTCCCAGGCCGGGCGCAGTGGCTCACGCCTGTAATCTCAGCACTTTGGGAGGCCGAGACGGGCGGATCACGAGGTCAGGGGACCGAGACCATCCTGGCTAACATGGTGAAACCCCGTCCCTACTAAGAAATACAAAAAATTAGCCGGGCGGGCGCGGTGGCGGGCGCCTGTAGTTCCAGGTACTCAGGAGGCTGAGGCAGGTGAATGGCGTGAACCCGGCGGGGCGGAGCTTGCAGTGAGCTGAGATCCGGCCACTGCACTCCAGCCTGGATGACAGAGTGAGACTCCGTCTCTCCAAAAAAAAAAAAAAAAAAGATTTCCCACATTCTGCATTTTTATTATTGTATCTTTATAGTGGTGTTTGTTTGTTTGTTTGAGACAGAGTCTGACTCTTTGTAAACTGAGGAGGATGAATGTCGCTTCAGGACCCTGTGATTGTGTCAACTGCACAAACTGTTTGTAGAGCATGTGTGTTTGAACAATATGAAATCTGGGCATCTTAAAAAAAGAACAGGGTAACAGCAATGTTCAGGGAACAAGAGAGGTAACTTTGAACTGGCCGCCGGTGAGCCGGATGGAACAGAGCTATGTTCCTCCTCTTTCATAAACAAATAGGAGAAATATCGCTGAATTCTTTTTCTCAACAAGGAACATCCTGAGAAAGAGAATGCGTCCTGAAGGTAGGCCTATAGACGGCCCCCCTTTTTTTTTTTTTTTTTTTTTTTTGAGACAGAGTCTGGCTCTGTCGCCCAGGCTGGAGTGCAGTGGCCCGATCTCAGCTCACTGCAAGCTCCGCCTCCCGGGTTTACATCATTCTCCTGCCTCAGCCTCCCGAGCAGCTGGGACTACAGGCGCCCGTCATCTCGCCCGGCTAGTTTTTTGTATTTTTTAGTACAGACGGGGTTTCACCGTGTTCGCCAGGATGGTCTCGATCTCCTGACCTCGTGATCCACCCGTCTCGGCCTCCCAAAGTGCTGGGATCACAGGCTTGAGCCACCGCGCCCGGCTAGACGGCCCCCTTTAAGGCGTCTCGTCTTTTATGGTTGAAGCTGATGGGATGAAATAAGCCCTGGTCTCCTATGGTGCTCCCAGGCTTACTAGGATGGGAAAATTCCCACCTAATAAATTGTGGTCAGACAGGTTACCTGCTCTCAAACACTGTTTCCCGATAAGATGTTATCAATGACAATGTGTGCCGAAACTTCATTAGCAATTTTAATTTCTCCTCATCCAGTGGTCTTATGATTTCACCTTGCCTCCATTTGCTTTGTGATATTTTATTACCTTGTGAAGCATGTAATCTCTGTGACCCACACCCTATTCGTGCACTCCTCTCCTTTTGAAAATCGCTAATAAAAACTTGCTGGTTTTACTTTGGGAGGCCGAGACGGGTGGATCACAAGGTCAGGAGATCGAGACCATCCTGGCTAACACGGTGAAAACCCGTCTCTACTAAAAGATACAAAAAACTAGCCGGGCCAGGTGGCGGGCGCCTGTAGTCCCAGCTACTCGGGAGGCTGAGGCAGGAGAATGGCGTAAACCCGGGAGGCGGAGCTTGCAGTGAGCTGAGATCCCGCCACTGCACTCTAGCCTGGGCGACAGAGCAAGACTCCGTCTCAAACAAACAAACAAACAAACAAACAAACAAAAAATTGCTGGTTTTACGGCTTGGGGAACATCACGGATCCTGCGGACATGTGATGTCTCCCCCGTACACCCAGCTTTAAATTTCTCTCTCTGATGTTCTTTCCCTTTATTTCTCAACCCAGCCAAGACACTTAGGAAATAGAAAAGAACCCATGTTAAACATCGGGAGTGGGTTCTCCTAATACAACTTGGCCTCCCAAAATGCTGGGACTACAGGCGTTAGCCTCTGCACCTGGCCTAACTTGTTCTTCTGTTCCTTGTATCACCTATAAACTGATGAGAGACCTAGAGGCTTGATCAGACTCTTTTTTTTTTGAAATGGAGTTTTGCTCTTGTTGTCCAGGCTGGAGTGACTGCAATGGCGCGATCTCGGCTCATTGCAACCTCCCGGATTCAAGTGATTCTCCTGCCTCAGTCTCCCAAGTAGCTGGATTACAAGTATGTGCCACCAGGCCTGGCTAATTTTTTGTATTTTTAGTAGAGATGGGGTTTCACCATGTTGGCCAGGCTGGTCTCGAACTCCTGACTTCAAGTGATCTGCCTACCTTGGCCTCCCAAAGTGCTGGGATTACAGGCATGAGCCAACACACCCGGCTCCCCTTTTTTTTTTTTTTTTTTTTTGAGACTGAGTCTCACGCTGCCACCCAGGCTGGAATGCAGTCACATGACCTCAGCTCAGCAAAACCTCCACCTCCCATGTTCAAGCGATTCTCCTGCCTCAGCCTCCCAAGTAGCTGGGACTACAAGTGCACGCCACCATACCTGACTAATATTTGTATTTTTGGTAGAGATGGGGTTCGCCATGTTGGTGAGGCTGGTATCGAACTACTGGCCTCAAGTGATCCACACGCCTCGTCCCCCCTAAGTGCTGAGATTACAGGTGTGAGCCACTGTGCCCGTCCCTTTTGCTTGTTTTCTAACAGGAGTGTTTGTTTTCTTACCGTAGAGTTTTTAGAGATTTTCATGCATTCTAGATACAAATCTTTCATCAGATATGGCATGAGTCCTTTAGACACAGCCCCAGTTGTCTTTTTTTTTTTGAGACAGAGTCTCGCTCTGTTACCCAGGCTCGAGTGCAATGGCGCGATCTTGGCTCATTGCAAGCTCCGCCTCCCAGATTGAAGTGATTCTCCTGCCTCAGCCTCTTGAGTAGCTGGGATTACAGGCGTGTGCTACTTTTTTTATTTTTAGTAGAGATGGGGTTTCACCATTTTGGCCAGGCTGGTCTCAAACTCCTGACCTCAGGTGATCGACTCACCTCTGCCTCCCAAAGTGCTGGGATTACAGGCATGAGCCACCACACCTGGCCGCCCCAGTTGTCTTAGTAGTTTCCCTGCCTTCAGGTATGGCAATTGCTCTTACCAGAATGAATAAGATGAATGGGATGGAATATTGTTGAGTGGAATTTTAGCTTTTAGGAAGAGATAGAAATGATGTAGAACTACATTATCCTTTCTCATTCTGAAGAACTTTGGTTATTGAAGAGAACAGGGCAGAGACCAAGGAGAGAAACTTATGGTAAAACCTTGTAAATCCCAAGGCTCCCTGTAACTCCCTACTCATCTTGAGCGCTTCCTTTATATCCATTTATTCATTAAAGCATACTAAGTGCCAACATCCAAGCTAGGTACTGGGAATTAACAGAGAGTTTCAATTCAAAGAGACATGTGTTTATGATGACGTTAAGTGCAGCAGGCTTTGTGGGTGTTAAGATGGGCCCCTGGCCTGGAGGAGCCAGGGAAGGAGGTTTCCCAGAGGATATGAAAATCTGGCTTGGATGGCAGGTGAGGCAGAATGAAGGAATCGGGACTCCAGTTGAGGTGGACGTCTCAGAGAGCATGTTTAAAGTCCTCAAAGGGAAAGTATGGTGTATTCCTGGGGTGGTGAGACCATATTGGGGGTCCTAGGCTGCTCCAATGTTTAAAAGAAAGATACCTTTTCAGAAGACTTAAAAGAATGTAAGTCAATACCTGAATGTTGTTTAATATTGTCTAGGTAGAGAATAAAGGAGTCAGTAGAATTACCATTTGGGCTGGGCACAGTGGCTCATGCCTGTAATTCCAGCACTTTGGGAAGCCGAGGTGGGCGGATCTCTTGAGTTCAGGGGTTCGAGACCCGCCTGGCCAATATGGTGAAACCCAGTCTCTACTAAAAATACAAAAATTATCCAGGTGTGGTGGCACATGCCTGCAACCCCAGCTACTTGGGAGGCTGAGACAAAAGAATTTCTTGAACCCAGAAGGCAGATGTTACAGTCAGCCAAGATCATGCCACTGCATGCCAGCCTGGGTGACAGAGCAAGACTCTATCCAAAATAAAATAAAATAATAATTACCATTTGGCTGCTGTCTCTAAGCCAAATTTCTATTAGATTCCTTCTATAAAGAATTGAGCCAGGTGTGATGCTTACGTTAGGCTGCAGCAAGCCGCAGTTGTGCCACTGCATTCCAGCCTGGGCACCAGAGTAAGACCCAGTCTCAAAAAAAAAAAAAAGAAAGAAAGAAAGAAAAAGAAAAAAAGAATTGAAGCCTGGGCATGGTGGTTCACTTGTGTAATCCCAGAACTTTGCAAGGCTGAGGCAAGATGATCACTTGAGCCCAGGAGTTTGAGACCAACCTGAGCAATATAGGGAAACTTTATCTTGAAGAAGAAAGAAGAAAAGAAGAAGAAGGAGAAGGAGGAAGGAAGGAGAAAAAGAGGAAGAAGAAGGAGAAGAAAGAAGAAGAGGAGGAGGAATAAGAAGGAGGAGGAGGAGGAGAGAGGATGAGGTGGAAGAGGAGGAGGAGAAAGGGGAAGAGACAGAGGGAGAAGAGGAAGAAATGAAGAAGAGGAAGAAAGAAGAAGAGGAGGAGGAGGAGGAGTACCTAGCACAGGGAAAGGAGACATCTCTGAGTAAGGTTCTAAAATACCATCTGGGTGAGGAGACAAGAGTGCCATGACCTGGCCTGTTGGATTGGTTCACCATGGTGTTCCTAGCCCTCCTGTGTGGTAATGTTCCTGTATTCTAGGTAGAGGTGACACATTTAACCTCCTGATATGGTTTGGATCTGTGTCTCCATCATATCTCATGCTCAGTGGTAATCCCTAGTGTTGGAGGTGGGGCCTGGTGGGAGGCCTCAAAGGCATTTCAGAGACCTTTGCAGCAGCTCCTCCCATCACAGGCCCAGAGGCCTAGGAGGACTGAATGGTTTTGTGGGCCATGTCCAGGGCCCCCCTGCTCTGCACTGCTCCTTGCATTCCAGCTGCTCCAGCTCCAGGCCGTGGCTCAAAGGGGCCCAGGTATAGCTTGGGCCACTGCTCCAGAGAGTGCAAACCTAAGCCTTGGCAGCTTCCATGTGGTGTTAAGCCTGAAGCTGTGCAGAGTGCAAGAGTTGAGGCTTGGGAGCCTCCGCCTAGATTTCAGAGGATGTATGGAGAAGCCTGGGCTCCAAGCAGAAGCCTGCTACAGAGGCAGAACACTTATGGAGAACCTCTACTAGGGTGGGGTGGAGGACAAATGTGGGGTTGGAACCCCCACACAGAGTCCCCACTGGGGCTCTGCCTAGTGGAGCTGTGAGAAGAGGGCCACTGTCTTCCAGACCCCAGAATGGTAGATCCACTGCCAGCTGGCACCCTGCAGCTCGAAAAGCCACAGGCACTCAACACCAGCCCAGGAGAGCAGTCATGGGGGCTGAACCCTGCAAAACCACAGAGGCAGAACCCAAGGCCTTGGGAGCCCACCCCTAGCACCAGTGTGCCCTGGATTTGGGACATGGCATCAAAGGAGATTATTTTGGAGTATTAATATTTAACTGCCCTGCTGGGTTTTGGACTTGCATGGGGCCTGAAGCCCTTTCATTTGGCTCATTTCTCCCTTTTGGCATGGGAGTATTTACCCAATGCCTATACTCCCATTGTATCTTGGGAGTAACTAACTTGTTTTTTATTTTACAGGCACATAGGTGGAAGGGACTTGCTTTTTCTCAGATGAGACTTTGGGCTTTGGACTTTTAAGTTAATGCTGGAATGAATTAAGACTTTGGGGATTATTGGAAAGGCATGATTGTATTTTGAAAGGTGAAAAGGATGTGAGATTTGGGAGGGGCCAGCAGCAGAATGATATAGTTTGAACCTGTGTCTCCAACAAATCTCATGTCAAATTGTAATTCCCAGTGTTGGAGGTGGGGCCTGGTGGGAGATGACTGGATCATGGGGGATGGGTTTCTCATAAATGGTTTAGCACCACCCCACCTTGGTACTATCCTCGAGATCATGAGTGAGTTCTCCTGAGATCTGATTGTTTAAAAGTGTGTGGCACCTCCCCCTCACTCTCTCTGTCTCTTGCTCCTACTCTGGCTATGTGATGTTTGTGCTCCTCCTTCACTTTCTGCCATGACTGTAAGTTGCCTGAGGCCTCCCGAGAAGCTGGGCAGATGCCAGCGTCATGCTTCCTGTAGAGCCTGCAGAACCATGAGCCAATTAAACTTCTTTTCTTTATAAATTACCCAGTCTCAGGTATTTCTTTATAGCAATGCAAGAGCAGCCTAATAAACCTCCCAACAACTGAGTTCTCCCAGTAGTCTTGCCATCAGTGGAAATTTATTACACTATACAGAACAGGGGTCCTGGGGTCTCCTGTGTGTGAGGGAGCATATTACATTGTCTTGGGAGTGATGGGTGAGATTTTTAGGTTCATTAAAAGAAAGCATGGGTTAAAAAAACAAAACTTCAGAAACACCAATGTACATTCTCTACCCCCAGGTCTCCTTGTGACAATCACCCCCAAAATTTTCAGATTCTGTCTGGCCATAAAAGTGAGATTTTGGCATTATTATTATCACTGGTGTGAACTAGTTACCATAACCCCCCCAGAGGCCTCTTTAGCCTTTTCTTGTGCAAGATACAAAGCATAGACAGAAGAGGAGACACAGGCCTCGGGCCCCCAAAGACGAGGCCATCTGAAGAACAGGGTCACCAGTTTATTTCTTGGTGTCTCCAAGAGCTCATGGAAAAGCAGCACAGTGAGCAACAAGCAACAGTTGTCAGTAAATGGATACCACTCAACACGTTACCGCAGTCTCAGCTTGGCTGTGTGGTACATGCTGCCAAGGGTTGGGTGCCAAGAGAGAGCAGAATGAAGCCAGGTCCCCAAGGAAGTGAGGGCTCAAAATATGGACTGAGGGCGATGAGAGTGGAGTTCAAATCCAAATGTCAGAGCTACAATCGCCCCCAGGGTAGCGGAGTTCATGGGCGAGGGCTGGGCCTAGAGGCTCCTTTCCGAAGTCCACCAGGAAGTTGGGGTTCAACTTCAGCCCTCCTTTTACTGTGTCTACATCAACCTGCAGCATCACAGAGCCTTCCCTGGTGGAAAAGGGGAACGGGGTAAGGGAGAAGTCAGAGGTGGCTGCCCCCTTCCCCTAAGATTTTAGGGGAAGGCTCCTGAGGAACAAGGAATGACCAGGGTCTCGATGGGCCATCTGTGTGGTGGGGTACAGGGGTCTCCCTAAGGAGTCTTCAGAAAGCCAAACGACCCCTCTGAAAGAGGAGGGCTGGGGAGGTGAGCCCATGTGTCTGCTTCTCACCTGATGAGATCAGGGTAAAACTGCTTATCCCAGGCGCTGTACAGTGATGTGGTCACGTAGAGGCGCTTCCCGTCCAGGCTGAGCTGGATCATCTGAGGGCCTCCAGCCACCCGTTTTCCCTTGGGAAAACCAGGGGTCAGAGCCCAGGGTAACACACAGATCCTAGGCACCACCCCAGGCACCACCCCAACCCCAAGAGTATGCTCAGGTGCTCCCCCACATATTCCTCAAGCTTGGGTCTGAGGGGTCCAGCAAGTAGGGGGAGAGGCTCTTACCTTGACCACCAGGGGCTCTGGCTGGGACTTTAGTTCCTGGTCCTCCAGCACTTGCACAGGGCCTCCCTTAACAATGCTGCCCCCGAGGAAGAGCTGGATGGGGAGGTGCAGAGGATAAGGAGGACCGTAGTGGGAGGCGCACATATTGCAGGAAGAGCAGCTTGCCTGACTAGGATCCCTCTTTCCTTTCAGACATGCTCTGCATGCCCATCCCTGGCCTGGACAGTCCTGGGCCTGCGCTGTCCCGCAGCCCACATGTCTGCTTTTTCTGCACCTCCCTCATCCTCCAGCTGCTTGAGACCATCCACCCCATCCCCAGATTCTCTTATCCTTCCTTCCTTCCTTCCCTTCTGCTCCTCCTGCCAGGGCCCCCACCTGTCCTGTGAGGCGGGGCCTCTGTGGGTCAGAGATGTCATACTGCCTCAGGTCCCCGTGGAGCCAGTTGCTGAAGTAGAGGAAGCGGTCATCCAGGGACAGCAGGATGTCGGTGATCAGGCCTGGGGGTGGGGGCGAGTAGAGCCTTTAAGGACTCTTGTTTCCCAGGCCGAGAATCAACTTTCCCGTGCCCTAGGCACTCACCTGGCATTTCGGGCAGCAGCCAGCCCTTCACTTTCTTGGGGGGCACCTGGATCACCTTCTCCACTGACCAAGTACCTCCCTACATTGAGGGGTGGAGGGTTAGGCTAGCAGAGAGGTGAGCCTATCAGAATTGGGGACTGGGGGTTAGACCTGGGTTGCCCAGACCTGGGAGGGAGAGAATAGATGACCGGCCTTCTTGCCACTAGGATCTAACTCCCTGCAAGCCCCTTTAGGCAGGGGTTGTGTCTGCTTCATCACTGCATTCCCAGAACATAGCACAGTGCCCAGCACAGAAATTCACTGAGTAGTTTTTGAATGAATGAATAAATATGGCCAGTTAGGGTTCAGGCAGAAGTTGGCCTACCACTGAGAGAAGAGAGACAAGGCATGCAGCCTCGTTTTTTTCGTTCCTGGAGATGCCTGGGAGCACCATTACAGAAGCCCGCTTAGGTATAGCTGCTGACGAAACTACTGGGAGGGGAGGGCCAGAGGGCGTATGTCACCTCGTTCTTGTAGAAGCGCTGGATGGTGGAGCTGAGTGCGCAGCCCACAAAGCCTTGGGCAGCATCTGGGTTGTGCAGGAAGCGGATCTCCAATGGAATAAGCCCATCTTTTAGAGACAGGGTCTGCACGATCTCATGGCGCTGCCAGTCCCATACATGTAAGTGGCTCCCGTACAGCCCTGGCGTGGGAGTGGGGCCGGAGGATAGGCTCAGCATCAGGGGTCGGAAGGCATGGGCAGACAGGCCACCAATCAGGGCAGAAGGTTAAGAAATGGATTGGAGGGATCAGGAGGATGCTTGAGCAATCTGAGCATGCAGTGCATTCTATGCCATCTCCCTCAGATTCTGGGGCCACAGGAGGGAAGTGCAGGGGTGGGAGATTTGGAGCAGAAAGCAAGGGGATGTGGGCCCAAGGCTCCTGCTGGCCCGTGGGAGGATTCTCACCAGCCTCCACATCAGCGGGGTTGAAGCCATCTCGTAAGACATTGGGAGCTGCCCACTCAGTGCTGATCATGACATTGTGTCGAGGCTGGTACCAGAAGTCATAGCCCAATGGCGCAGCGCCCCCAGGTCGCTCCCATGTCCCCTTCACCTCGAATGTCTCCCCATCCAGCAGCACAAAACCCCCTGAACAGGGAAGGAAGTAGGGTGGCAGGTAGAGGCAGTAGAGACGCTAACTCCACCCTCCAGCCCTCTCCCACAGGCATGTCTAAGAGGCTGAAAGCCCATTGCCTCCACCTCCACTGCTGGATTTGCCAGCTCCTTAAATTCAGGCATCCAGGGCTGCGGGCACAGTGGCTCATACCCGTAATCTCAGCACTGTGGGAGGCTGAGGCGGGCGGATCACTTGAGGTCAGGAGTTCAAGAACAGCCTGGCCAACATGGTGAAACCCTGTCTCTATCAAAAATACAAAAAATTACCCAGGCATGGTGTCACATGCCTGTAATCCCAGCTACTCAGGAGCTTGAACCAGTGAGGTGGAGGTTGAAGTGAGCTGACATCGCGCCACTGCACTCCAGCAGCCTGGGCAATAGAGCGAGACTCCATCTCAAAAAAAAAAAAGAAAAAGAAAAAGTAAATAAAAAATTCAGACATCCAAAGGGTCTCACCCAGGCATTCAAAGGTGGCCAGGTGGCAGGGGGTGCTTTACCCTAGTGCCCCTGTCTCCTGGCAACTTCATCCCTCTCTCAGACCACAGCAGAAATGTTTCTCCTACGATATCTTCTGGGACTCAGTACCTGGTATTCTGTTGTCCAGCCTCCCACTTTTGGAGTGGGATTCCTCCCAGAGTCTAAGCTCCATTCTGCTCACTACATTTTTTTTGAGATTAAGGTCTCACTCTGACGCCCAGGCTGAAATGCTGTGGTTCAATCACAGCTCATTGCAGCCTCGACCTCCCTGGGCTCAGGTGATCCTCCTACCTCAGCCTCTTGAGAAGTGGGGGTTACAGGCCTGCACCGCCACACCCAGCTAATTTGTGTATTTTTAGTGCAGAGTTGCCAGTGCCAACTCTGTATTATCAGCAGACAGCACACAGACGGGGTTTCACCATGTTGGCCAGGCTGGTTTGGAATTCCTGAGCTCAGGCGATCCGCTGGCCTCGGCCTCTTGAAGTGCTGGGATTACAGGCGTAAAGCACCACACCTGGCCTGTTTTGACTATAACTTTGTACTGAATTCATCAGTGAAGACTCATTTTAATAGAAATATTCAAAACTGAAGTTACTGGCTAACATTTAAAATACTGACTGGGATCTAGCTCACTGGTTCGCCTTGGAAAGTCATTCCATCCTTCCCCTTCCATTCTGTTCCTCCCACAGAAAAATGCTTCCCACATTTCACAGCTGTGGAAGTTTTCATGAGCACATATGCTGGCAGGTACCTTTGCCATTGCCCTTGAGGTCTCCCAGGGAGCTGATCATCACCTCCCCGCTGGCCAGGCAGTGGCTGGTGTGGAGAAAGGCCAGTTCACACTTGGCATGGATGTCCTTGGGCTCAATGACCTGAAAGGGGTGGGGGATGGTGTCAGAATCATACAGGACTGGGAGTCCCTGCTCTTAACCTCCATACTCCCCCTACTTCTATCTGCTGACTCTGTCATTTTTTCCTTCAAAACTTGGACACAACTCTCCCTGTGGGAATATGACAAAGATTCAGTCTGGTAACTTCTACAGAGCAGCAAGGGAAAGTCAGAGAGATTGCTAATAACTCCCCGGGCAGAAAGCGCTGACCTTTCCCCATGTGTCCTGAAGGCACACGCAGCCCTGTGAAACCATAAGCTCTTCCAGGGCTGGCCCACACCAGCGTTCACTCTGTATTACCAGTAGACAACACCGTAAGTGCTTGGCACCAAGAGTGCACTAAACAAAGTGTTGGGAGGGACTGGAGTTTTTAAGAGAAACCCTGAGCTCCTAACCGCATGGGGGGAATAAATGGCTCCCTCCCTCTCTCAGAGTGAAACAAGCCTCCTCCCTCTTCTCCAGCGCCCTGGTCACCGTGCTGGAGGGTGATGACCCAGAATGCCTGGATAGACTCTGTTCTGAGGTCCAACCTCCCTCCCTGCTGCCGAGCCAGATCCTGTGTAAGAGCTGGAGGCTGCTGGTTTAGGTCTGGCTTCCTGCCCGTAAGCTGCCTGGGGTGGCAGGCGTCTTACGGTCCACTGAGCTGGCAAGGGCAGAAGACATGCCTTGTGCAGCTTTGGGGCCCGGGGCTCAGAGCCCACGTCCACCACATAGATGCGAGAGGAGATGAAACTGGGCAGCACCAGCTTCGTGCGCGACTTGGTGCTATCACTGAAGCAGCTGCTGCAGGTGTTCCATCCTGAGTGATGCAGCTCATCCTTCAGGTTGGGCATGGACAGCCGGTGGATGACCTAGAATGCGGGGAGATGGGGTGCTCTTCCAGGCCACGCCTCTGTCCGCTTCTGGAAGAGGGGCCCCTGTGGACCTATTTTGGTTTGGAAGCACGGCACAGGCTGGATTTCAGCACTCCCCTTGTCCCAGGTTGAGCCTGTACATCCATACCCAGGGAGGGCCAAGAAGGATGGCGTTGGGAAGGGGGGCCCCAGGGCCAGGGAGGAGAGCAGCTACGCTCTTAAAGTAGCTGGTGCCCAAGCCCTGCCTTACCTGGCAATACTGGGGAGACTTGGGGTCAACATCCACAGTGGCCAGGTAATCTGGGGCCTCAGTGCCGGTGTTTCGGTAAATGCAGGGCAGGTAGACGATCTCTTCTCTGGGTCCTGCAGGGTAGAAAGCAGGCAGCAGGGACGGCAGGGTGGGAAGGAAAGGTAGGGGAAGTGCTGGGTGTGCCAGAGGGTGGGGGCTAGGTCTGAAGTCCCTCCACCCCTAGCTGTGGAATCAGTTGTAGGGCGCTGACTCTCAGACCATGGGCGATTACCTTTCATGGCCTCCAGAGGGGTGGAGTAGCCGGGTCCACAATTCCCACATTTTGTAGCTGTGGAAGCAATGGGGCACATTGGCTGGGCCACGCTCTGGAGGGTGAAGGCTCCCTCCCCACATCCTGCAGCATACATCCCAGTGGGCCACAGCAGTGCGGCTGGCCTAGGTCCCCAATCCAGCCTCATCGCTCTGGCCTGTCCTCTCTGCCCCCTCAGAGCCCTGATGAGGGTGAGGTTGTGCTGGGAAGAGCTGGAGACACATGACCTGAAGGTAGACCTGAAGGTAGACAGACAGTCCAGCAGGGCCCAGGGAGGGCCGGAGGAGGGCTGATGCAGCTGGGGTCGTGTGGTATAGTGAATATGACACAGACTCGGAGCCCAATCCCAGCCCGCCACTGACTAGCCAGGGGAGCTTGGGCAAAGTACTGAAGCTCCTCGACCTCAATTTCTGCATCCTCTGTAAAATGGAGATGGTAAGAATTCCACAGTGGGCTTTTACAAGAAGTAAACACAAGGATGCAGTTGGTGTGCAGCTCTCTGCTTGTCTGGTCAAAGCTCAGGCACCCCTGGCTGTTCTTGGGGAGCCACTCTCAGGGAGAGAGCGTGGCGCCTGCTCAGCTCCCTTCACCAAGATGTTTCTATATCCGGGGGAGGCCCATTCCTGCTTTTCTCTCCCCTGGGTCCTGATCCCAGGCTGCTAGCCAAGGGTTGGATTACATAACCGAGAGTCTGGGGCTAATAGCAGCTGGAAGTCCTCAGGCCGGTTTCTACCCATGGGTGTGCCCCACTTCCTTTATCTGGAAAGTGAGGTGTTTGGCCCAACTCTGAAGAGCCCAGAGGCCTGCCCACCAGAGAGGTAGGGCACCCTGCCACCCTCCCTATCTCTGAAGTCTGGCAAGAGGGGCCACGCTAATCTCCAGGATGGAAGTCAGCAGATGCGCAGCAGGGCTGGGACATCACAGCTGCCAGCACCCCAGCATCAGAGTTTGGGGCCTGCTGGGGAGCAGGGGCTAAAGAATAACCCAGAGGGGGCGGCAGGCTGAAAGAAACCCTGGAGTGGCCTCCACAGGCCTGGGCCCTGTTTCCTGCCTTGTCCTGTGGCCAATCCAGCCTCTGCCTTCACAGCTGGGCCGCAAGTGAGGAGCTAGGAGTAGGCAGAGTGGGGCCGCCACTGGGGCTTGGGACTCCCACTCACAGCAGCTAAAGGACTTAGGAAGCTGAGAGGCAGCAACAGCTTTCAGAGTCTGGAAACCTGGTTTCAAGTGCCAGGTTTGATGCCCTGTTTCTCCATTTTCTCCTCTTCGTTTATGAAAAGTGGGCAATAATGATATTCTACCTACTTCTCTAGGTAGATATGGAGGACAAATAAGACAATGTATTTCAAAGTCCTTTCATAGAACTGAATTAGGCCATGTGCCGTGGCTCACGCCCTCCCCCAGAAAATGCTAGAAAACCTGAGGGGGTAGCTGGGGAGGGAGCAGTGGACTCTGCTTCATTGTCCCCAGTCTGCACACCCCTCCCCCACCACCCCGCTGCATTTCCCAGCTTAGCCAAACTTTCTGAGGAAGGTGGGCAGAGGCACTGCTGGGAAATGGGATCCTGGGCCCTGACTTGGCTCCATTCAGCAGAGGCTGGGGCCAGGGTGCCTTTCTACACCCTGTAATCCCAGCACTTTGGAAGGCTGAGGCAAACAGATTACCTAATGTCAGGAGTTTGAGACCAGCCTCGCCAACATGGCAAAACCCTGTCTCTATTAAAAATACAAAAATTAACTGGACGTGGTGGCGTACACCTGTAATCCCAGCTACTTGGGAGGCTGAGGCAGGAGAATCGCTTGAATCCGGGAGGCGGAGGCTGCAGTGAGCCGAGATCGCACCACTGCATTCCAGTCTGGGCTACAAGAGTAAAATTCTGACTCAAAAAAAAAAAAAAAAAAAAAGTGAATTACTGTGATTACTGTGTAAATATGGGAAGGGCTGTGACAGAGGACAGGAGAATGCCAGAGAGTGCTTGATGCCTGGAGAGAGGGCTGGAGGTGGGGCAGGGAGAGAGAGAGAGAGAGAGAGATCCAGTTCACAGGAGTTAAGGAGACTGGTTCTGCTACAGAACCTTGCTAAGTCGGGGCTTGGCACCAAATGCCAGGGGGTGGGGAAGGAAGTTGCTGGATACAGAAGGGAAAGGAGATTAAAAAACTCCAAGACATCAAGACAGAGATACAAAAACTACAAAGCCAGGGAGAAACAGAGGGAAGTAAAGGTGCAGAGGAGGAGCTGCCCGCTCTGCAGCCTCTGCTCACCCCACACCCCAGCAACCCCAGCAACCCCAGCCCCAGCATTTCGCAGGGTCAGGCCCAGCATGCCACTGCAGGCCCTGGGAGCATCATTCCTCTTTCTGGGGAATACCCCCCATCTGAGGTATCTCAAGCAAGATCTCAGAGCAGCTTTGGGTTTGGGATGGACCCACGGAAAGCTCTAGTGGGTTTTCCGTGCCACGCTGGCTGCTGGGCATTCTTCCAGCTGAGGAAAAGCCAGCCTCAAGTGGGGAAGGACCTCCCAACCAAACCCCAATTCCTTCTTAGCCTGTCACCCAGAAGCCCACGGATGGAGGAATAGCAGGGCCAAGGGGGATTTAGGGGTGGAGGAGGCATTGAAACAGGTCCCCAGTGAAAGAGCTTGGGGGTCTCTGATTTCCCTCCCAAAGAGCTTTGCTGTGTTGAGTAGCTAGAGAGTGACCTGGGCACAGAAAAGCTTAGACTCCCTACCTCCCTGGAGTGCAAAGTTGGCCCAGGGCTGAAATCAGAATCATCTCTTTTCTATGTGAGGGCCAGGGACCGAGTGGTGTTCTCTAAGAGCCCCCCCCATCTGATTTTCCCAGCTGCAGAAAGGCACCCTGGCCCCAGCCTCTGCTGAATGGAGCCAAGTCAGGGCCCAGGATCCCATTTCCCAGCAGTGCCTCTGCCCACCTTTCTCAGAAAGTTTGGCTAAGCTGGGAAATGCAGCGGGGTGGTGGGGGAGGGGTGTGCAGACTGGGGACAATGAAGCAGAGTCCACTGCTCCCTCCCCAGCTACCCCCTCAGGTTTTCTAGCATTTTCTGGGGGAGGGCCTTCCAAATTAGGGGCAGACAGGGCAGGCAATGTGTGATTGGAAGCCCCTCTCCTTACCCATGCTGCCAACTGGTACACTTTGATCCTGGCAGGTTTGCTGTGCTGGTGTTAGAGGCCGCTGTTCCAGGGAAGGAGCAAAGGGAGGGAATTTATACAACCAACTGGGGGTGGGGCAGGGAAGGAGGAGGGACCAGGCTGTAGCCCAGAGTGAACTACTCAGGGCAGCTGGCCAGGATACTCTCAAGTGGCCTAGGGCAACTGGTGTTTGAATTATGGGGTGTGCGTGTATGTGTTTAAGTGTGCATGTGTGGGAGCCTCTGCTTTCTTTCTTTTCTTTTCTTTCTTTCTTTCCTTCCTTCCTTCCTTCCTTCCTTCCTTCCTTCCTTCCTTCCTCCCTTCCTTCCTTCTTTCTTTCGTCCTTTATTTTGACAGGGTTTCACTCTTGCCCAGGCTGGAGTGCAGTGGCGCGATCTTGGCTCACTGCAGCCTCCGCCTCCTGGGTTCAAGCGATTGTCTTGCCTCATCCTCCCGAGTAACTGGGATTACGGGCACCCACCACCATGCCCAGCAATTTTGTATTTTTAGCAGAGAAGGGATTGCACCATGCTGGCCAGACTGGTCTCAAACTCCTGACCTCAGGTGATCCACCCATGTCAGCCTCCAAAAGTGCTGGGATTACAGGTGTGAGCTGCCGACCCCGGCCAGCTCGTGCTCTTTAGTGAGTGTGTAGATCTGTGTGTCTGGGCATGTGTGTGTTCCTGTATACCTGTGTGTTGCTCGTGCATGTACCTGCATGAGTGTGTATCTGTGCCTGCGTGTGAATTTCCACCTGTGCGAATGTGCCTGTGAGTGTGCTTGTGTGTATTTGTATGTGTGTATGTGTGTGTGCGCCTCTGTGAGTCTGTGCCTGCCAGAGTATCTACGCCTGTGTGGACATGTGCATAAGTGCCTGTGTATGTGTAGCGTGTGGCTATGTGGCTGTGTGTGTGCTTGTGTAAGCCTGCACACGTATGTGCTCCTGTGTCTCCAAATGCTCATCTTTGTATTTGGATCTGTCTCTTGGCATTTAGGGGGACCCGGGACCGTGGTCCCATCTGCTCCTACCTCCATGGCCAGGGTCACCTCTTCCCTAAGATTGCCCTCTTATTCCAGATGTTCATACTCTTTGGATAAAAGCTCTGGGGTGAAGTTTCTATCCGTTAGGAAAAAGAGTAAACTCTGGGCTTGAGACTGCAAGTAGAATACAAGGTTTCCAAACCAGAGTGGGGGGAAGGGGAGCAAAATTGGGCCTTGGTGCATTGGGTGTCTGTCTTCCTGGCTCCCATCAGTGAGTGATCATGTGCCCATCAAGGAAGACTCCCTGTGGCTGCCCAGGGCAAGGGTCTTCTCTTGTTTTCTTTTCTTTCTTTTTTTTTTTTTTTTGAGACACAGTCTCACTCTGTCGCCCAGGCTGGAGTGCAGTGGCCGGATCTCAGCTCACTGCAAGCTCTGCCTCCCGGGTTCACGCCATTCTCCTGCCTCAGCCTCCCGAGTAGCTGGGACTACAGGCGCCCGCCACCTTGCCCGGCTAGTTTTTTTGTATTTTTAGTAGAGACGGGGTTTCACCATGTTAGCCAGGATGGTCTCGATCTCCTGACCTTGTGATCCGCCCGTCTCGGCCTCCCAAAGTGCTGGGATTACAGGCTTGAGCCACTGCGCCCGGCCAAGGGTCTTCTCTTATCCCCAGCACCACTCAACCCCTCTTGGCTCCATCCTGCGTCTATCATCCTCGCCATTGTGCCATCAGCCTGCCAGGCATCACAGAGAGCCTTGTGTGTACAGCTGCCCCACAGGGGAGGCCCCAAAGGCTGTGTCCTTATCTTTGCCTGCTTCCTCCTGTCCTGGCTACCTCCACTTACCCTGCCTTCACCCTTCCCTCTGGCCCCCCCTCTTCCTCCTCCTGAGGTCTCTATCTCCTGCCTCCTGTCTATTCTCCAGCTTCTTGGCTTGGGGTAGTCCACCACCCAAGATCTGAAAGAGAAAGAAACCTTATCCCCACCTTCTCATAAAAAATTATTCAGTCATTAACTAAAAAAAAAAAAAACACACAAAGCTGTTATTTTGTTTGTTGTGGTCTGTCATTGACTACCTCTTTCATGCTCCTGAGCTCTGACTTGGCTGGTCTCTGCAGCTCCTCCATGGCACCCCTCACCTCTGCCTGTGGATTTCTCCCTGAACTCTTGCTCTACTGTCAGCAAGGTGGTTGGGGAAGTTGTCCTAATCTGGGTTGCAGATGGAGGCAGTGAAGGTAGAGGGGTGATTCTCCTGCCTCAGCCTCCCGAGTAGGTGGGACTACAGGTGTCCACCACCACACCTGGCTCATTTTTGTATTTTTAGTAGAGACGGGGTTTCACCATGTTGGACAGGCTGGTCTCGAACTCCTGACCTCAGGTGATCCACCCACCTCAGCCTTGCAAAGTGCTAGGATTATAGGCCTGAGACACCGTGCCCAGCTGACCTGGCTAATTTTTATTTATTTTTTAATAGAGATGGGGGTCTCACTATGTTGCCCAGGCTGGTCTCAGACTCTCGGGCTCAAGTGATCTGCCTTGGTCTCCCAAAGTTAATTTTGGATTTTTAAAAAAATAATAAGTACTGCTTTTGTAACTAAAAGCTCAAATAAATATATTAAAAGAAAAACTATAAGGAAGATGAAAGGAAGGATGGAAGGTCACATGCAGTGCAGGTGAGGGCTAGAGTGAGGGCCCATGCTGGGGAGAAGGACTAGCCCCAGTTGCTTTTGAGCTACAGCTCTCCCACCCAGCTGCCCGTCCTTTCCTCTGGAAGACACGCATGTGCGTGGCCATTCATTCATTCATTCATTCTTGTAATCTACAAACCTTTCTGGAGCACCTCTTTTGAGCCAGATATAGTAGACAAAGTAGTGAACAGGGCAAATTTGCTACCTTCATAGAGACGACTTTTTAGGGGGGATAACTGATAATCATGCAAATATACAAACAAATAAAATCACTTCAGATCAGTGCTATGAAGGAGTAGGGTAATGTAGGGGTGACTGATGCAGCATTAGGTGGGGTTGCCTGGTATGCATGGGTACAGAATTATATGCAAACAAACAGCATAAAAGAACTAAAACAAACCAAGAAGCACAAAGGTGTGCAAAATGCCTATAAGGCATAAAGATAGCAGCCTGTGGAAGTCTGAGGCAGGACTGGCTGGACAGGTTGGGGTTTTCACCAGCTAAGTAGAGTTTCGGAGCCCTGTTCTGCTCATTTCTCCTTATATTAACAGACCAACTCCTCAGGGGTGTGTAGCAGATGTGAAGGGAGTAGCATTTAATGAGAACCTGCTACCAGAGGTGACTGGTGCCAGGCTGGGCCCTACACACTAGCAATTAGCTCAGGTTCTGCCCATGGCACACCTGGAGAGATTAAATGCCTTTTTCTTTTTCTTTCTTTTTCTTTTGAGACAGAGTCTCGCTCTGTCACCAGGCTGGAGTGCAGTGGCATGATCTTTGCTCACTGCAACCTCCGCCTCCCAGGTTCCAGCAATTCTCCTGCCTCAGCTTCCTGAGTAGCTGGGAATACAGGTGCACACCACCACACCCAGCTAATTTTTGCATTTTTTAGTAGAGATGGGGTTTCACCATATGGACAGGCTGGTCTCAAACTCCTGTCCTCGTGATCTGCCCGCCTTGGCCTCCCAAAGTGCTGGAATTACAGGCGTGAGCCACCACACCCAGCCTGTAATGCCTTTTTCTTCGTCTTACATTCAGGAAACAGAGTTCTCCCAATTCACTCCGTTGCCCACACTTAATGCACTGTCTCTGAATGATAGTGAGTTCAAAGCCTGCTGCTCAGGATAATAACAGCTCAAAGAAGAGAAATAATTTTTTTTTTTTTTTTTGAGATGGAGTCTCGCTCTGTCACCCAGGCTGGAGTGAAGCGGCACGATCTCGGCTCACTGCAAGCTCTGCCTCCCAGGTTTACGCCATCCTCCTGCCCCAGCCTCTCAAATAGCTGGGACTACAGGTGCCCGCCACCATGCCCGGCTACTTTTTCATATTTTTATTAGAGATGGAGTTTCACCATGTTAGCCAGGATGGTCTCGATCTCCTGACCTTGTGATCTGCCCGCCTCAGCCTCCCAAAGTGCTGGGATTACAGGCGTGAGCCACCACACTTGGCTGAAATAATTTTTTTTTAAACGCCCTCTGCCAGGGCTGTCTATAAAAAGTATGATTTGAGAACCACTTAGAGGACTTTCTCCCCACCACCAATCCACTCAGAAATGTCCTCCCTTTGGCCTGCCATCGATGCTTGAACCTTCACCAATAGCAGTTTATTTCTTTGTGTTACTACGAGATGACCTCTTCTCACCTCCTGGCTACATTGAATGTCTCTGGAGTGGTAACACTTTAAGCTCCTAATACTGCAGCGCCACTCAGTGTTATCAGAAGCATGCTTCCCAGTGGGTAGTGCTGAAGAGTGGCTAGGGGCCTAATCATATCCAGGGAGATGCTAAGGTTGGGGACAGAAGGTGTTTAAAAAGCAAATATTATCATCTTGACTACTTTACCTCTATCACTTAAAGAGAAGGAAGAATAAACCAGTGAGGTGGCTCACACCTGTAATACTAGCACTTTGGGAGGCTGAGGCAGGTGGATGCCTTGAGCTCAGGAGTTCCAGACCAGCCTGGGCAACACAGTGAAACACTTTCTCTACAAAAATTACAAAAATGAGCCAGGTATGGTGGTGTGCACCTGTAGTCCCAGCTACTCGGGAGGCTAAGGCAGAGGATCACTTGAGCCTGGGAGGCGGAGGCTGCAGCAAGCTGTGATCGTGCCACTGCACTCCAGCCTGGGTGACAGAGGACGCTCCATCTAAAAAAAAAAAAAAATTATAAACCATTTTGTTTCAATTATGCCTCCTAGCCTCCCTCCACCCTGAATTTTTTGAAGCATTGTTTTAATGTTTCAGAATATATCTCTCTAAAATAGGAATTCCGGGCCGGGCGCGGTGGCTCAAGCCTGTAATCCCAGCACTTTGGGAGGCCGAGACGGGCGGATCACGAGGTCAGGAGATCGAGACCATCCTGGCTAACACAGTGAAACCCCATCTCTACTAAAAAATACAAAAAACTAGCCAGGCGAGGTGGCGGGAGCCTGTAGTCCCAGCTACTCGGGAGGCTGAGGCAGGAGAATGGCGTGAGCCCGGGAGGTGGAGCTTGCAGTGAGCTGAGATCCGGCCACTGCACCCCAGCCTGGGCGACAGAGCGAGACTCTGTCTCAAAAAAAGAAAAAAAAGAAAAGGAATTCCGGATTAGGTATGGTGACTCACTCCTGTAATCCCAGCACTTTGAAAGGCTGAGGCAAGAGGATTGCTTGAGCCAGGGAGTTCAAGACCAGCCTGAGCAACATAGGGAGACTCTGTCTCTATGAAAAAAAAAAAAAAATATATATATATATATATATTACCTGTGGTCCCAGCTATTCAGGAGGCTGAGGTGGAAGGATCACTTAAGCCCAGGAGTTTGAGTCCAGGCTGGACAACATAGCAAGACTCTCGTGTCTTAAAAAAAAAGGAAAGGAAAGAAAAAAGAAGGGTCTGACTAGAACAGAAATTATGTCTCTTGTTACACATTTAATGCACAAGAAGAAAAGAGGAGATGCGTTTGAAAACCAATTATGCAGACTAGAAGAGGTAGCAGCAACTTTGGTTACAAGGACACAGGTGACGCTTGCCATCACCAACACCCCCTCTCCAGCCTTTCTCCTGTGCCAAGCCTGGCTCCAGAAGATCTGAGACAAGAGCCATAAAACGGCTTTCATGCAATAATCTCCACTTTTACAGAGGCCCACTTGGCTAGCACCCATTCATTTAAGAGTCCCGAGAAGAAAGAATTACATCAGTCTTAGTTAATGGCCCAAATTAAGCCATCAAAACCCCTAGTAAAGCTTCTATTTTGAACATGTTACAATACTTGAAATAAAATTTCCAAAGGAAAATAAAAGCCCTTCCATTCGGGGGTGGGAAGGATCGTTGGTCCCTGGGGTCATATCCCTGAGTCACAGTTTCTCTACTGAGGCTCAGGACGGGCAGAAACAAATCCCCTTCTTTGGGGAGCCCAGGCCTCCACTTTCTCACCTCAGCACCTGAATGCTGCCTGAGAAGGTAGGGGATCCTTCTCCCAGCGTCCCAGAAGGACAGGAGGCTGGAGACTTTGGGAGACATGGCCTCAGGTCTACATGGAATCGGGAGGAGGCCCAGGTAAGGGCTCCACTGCCCATCCTGCATCTGCTGTCTTTGCTGCATCATACCTAGGCGGCTGGTTTCCTTTACAGTCTCCCCAGGGTCACGTCCATGTGCAGGAATGCTAAAAGTGCTATGGGATATGGGAGCCCCAGATTTCCTTTCTCATCTTTTCAAAAGGCTGCTCAGAAACCAAAGTTTAAAAAGACTTAAACTGAAAATAATAGCTGTTCCTAATATACAGTGATCTTTCACAAATCAATGGGAAAAAGATAAATTACACAAAGAAAAACATTCCAAGGATATGAAAATGCAATACAAATGGCTAATGACCATAAGAAAACATGCCTGGTCTCATTAACCATTAGAGAAATGCTGGTTGGCCGGGCGCGGTGGCTCAAGCCTGTAATCCCAGCACTTTGGGAGGCCGAGACAGGCAGATCACAAGGTCAGGAGATCGAGACCATCCTGGCTAACACAGTGAAACCCCGTCTCTACTAAAAAAATACAAAAAAAAAAAAAAAACTAGCTGGGCGAGGTGGCGGGCGCCTGTAGTCCCAGCTACTGGGGAGAGGGAGGCAGGAGAATGGCGTAAACCCGGGAGGCGGAGCTTGCAGTGAGCTGAGATCCGGCCACTGCACTCCAGTCTGGGCGACAGAGCGAGACTCCGTCTCAAAAAAAAAAAAAAAAAAAAAGAGAAATGCTGGTTAAGGCAACAAAAAGATATGATTTTCAAAAGTAAAAAGACTGATAATATTCAGGATCAGAAGGAGTGTGGGGAAAACGGCCACTTGTGTATTCTACTGACAAGACTATAAAATGGTGGAACATTTTTAGAAGGAAATTTAGCAACATCTAGCAACATTTTAAATGGAAAGCCACTTCTAGTGATCTACTTTATGGAAATCGATAAGTATATAAATGTATATATATAGGATGTTCATTGCAACAATGTTCATAATAGTGAAAGGTTGGAAACAACCAATAGGGGAATGGTGAAATATATTATGGGACATCTGTAGTACGAAACACCAAGCGCCTTAATGTGTAGTTTTCTATATACCAACACAGAAGACTATCAAGAAATACAGTGGAGGGGTGGGGGAAACCAGAAAGTATAATCACATTTTTTTTTTAAATATTTTTTTTGAGACAAAGAGTCTCACTCTGTCACCCAGGCTGGAGTGCAGTGGTGCCATCTTGGCTCACTGCCACCTCCGCCTCCTGGGTTCAAGCAATTCTCCTGCCTCAGCGTCCCAAGTAGCTGGGATTATAGACGTGTACCACCATGCCTGGCTAATTTTTTTGTAGTTTTAGTAGAGACGGGGTTTCGCCATGCTGGCCAGGTGGTCTCGATCTGCCCGCCTCAGCCTCTCAAAGTACTGGGATTACAGGTGTGAGCCACTGTGCCCAGCCTCATTTTAATTAAAACTATGTGAAAATGAAGCTATATAGTTTTAACTAGTTAAATTTATATTTATTTATTTATTTATTCATCCATCTGTATGTTCATAGAAAAGGATTTGGCTTGTGATGCCAGTATTTTGGGAGGCTGCGGCAGGCAGATTGCTTGAGCCCAGGGGTTCGTGACCAGCCTGGGCAACATAATGAGACCCCGTCTCTATAAAAAATTAAAACAATTTAGACCTGGCAGGCTCCTGTAGTCCTAGCTACTTCGGGGGCGGGGAAGGAGTGCTGAGGTGGGAGGATTGTTTAAGCCCTGGAGGTCAAGGCTGCAGTGAGCCGTGATTGCACCACTGCAATCATGGCTAGTCTAGGTGGCAGAGTGAGACCCTGTCTCAAAAAAAAAAAAAAAAAAAAGTAGGCTGGGCACGGTGGCTCACTCTTATCATCCCAGGACTTGGGGAGGCCAAGGCGGGCAGATCACAAGGTCAGGAGATTGACACCATCCTGGCTGACAAGGTGAAACTCCATCTCTACTTAAAAAAAAAAAAAAAAAAAAAATTAGCCAGGCATGGTGGCAGGCGCCTGCAGTCCCAGCTACTTGGGAGGCTGAGGCAGGAGAATGGCATGAACCCGGGTGGCGGAGCTTGCAGTGAGCGGAGATCGTGCCACTGCACTCCAGCCTGGGTGACACAGCAGTCTGCTGGAGACGGTGCCAAAGGGCAAACACCGAATCCCAGCGAGCCCAACATGTAATGATGGTTTTGAAAGAAATTCAAACTTGTAAATAAGGAAAGGGGAAATGTAGAGGACTATGTGCTCGCAAACAAGACATTCCCAGTAAGTCCTGCTCTTGCAAACAAAGCAGGGCCTTCCTTCCCTGCGAACAGGGAGGACAAAGGAGCCAGCTGCAAACGGCAGACCCTGGGGGCTTGTTTATGTGTAAACATCTTGAAAATCCAGAAAGTCAGGGGAAGGTCAGAAAAACAACAATGTGTCTTGTGACTTGGTAACATTCCACAAACGACTGTATAAAATAAAGCGGAGCGTGTGGTTCGGGGCAGCCGCCATGTTTGTCTTGTCTTGTGTTGTCTTGTGTGTTCATTCCTCTGTTTAGGAAACACGCGGGCCCCAACAGTAAAGAAAAGAATCTGGGCCGGGCGCGGTGGCTCAAGCCTGTAATCTCAGCACTTTGGGAGGCCGAGATGGGCGGATCACGAGGTCAGGAGATCGAGACCATCCTGGCTAACATAGTGAAACCCCGTCTCAACTAAAAAAAAAAAAAAAAAGAAAAGAATCTGTAGAGATAAAACTTCCCTTATCATGCCACATGTAGCTAACAGTGGTTACCTCAAGAATTGGATCACAGGGAACAATTTTTATTTTTCACATATGTGTCAAATATATATTTTTAAAATTTTTTATTGTTTGGAATACATGTATAAACAATTGAAACAGTGAAAGAATACAGTAGCATAAAAAAAATTGCATTTAGACTTGGGTCCCATCCCCAAGATACTTTATAATATGTATATATATATAAAAGTTTCCACAATCTGAAAAAAATCTGAAATCTGAAACACTTCTGGTTTCAAGCATTTTGGATAAGGGATACCCAACCTATAATAATAAAAAATAACAACAGCTATCATTTATTAAATATGTGGTGCTGTTCAAAGCACTTAGGGATAAAGAAAGATAAATGAAACACATCCACCGCATATAAAAGTTTTCCGTGTGCCGGATACTTCTCTGAGCTCTTCGCATGTTCTGCCTTTACTTACACAGGGTTTACAACATCCCTATAAAGTGGGTATTTTCATTATGCCCAATTTACAGATAAGGCAGTTACAGCATAGAAAGAGGAAGTAACTCATGCAAAATTACACAGCTAGTGAGTGGCAGAGCCCAGGATCTGAAGCTAGGCAGCAGCTTCAAGCTCTGGCCTGGGACCTCTATGCACAGAAGTTCGCAGCCCTTTCAGATAGAATGCTTTTGTGTTTTGTTGCTTGGGTGGCTGGCCAGCACATTCAGCCCTTTCTATATTGGTTGGGAGGCAAAAGGCCAGATACTCACCTTCCCAGGCCTCAGGCCTCCTTGCTGCTAGGAGCAAGCATGTGACTTGGTCTTGGACACAGCCAGGTGTGCCCACCGGGGACTCTGACACAAAGAAGTAGGGAATGGGTTCTGGTTGCTGCAGGGAAGGCTGGTGTGCGGGTGGGTCACCATGCTGCAGAAGCTCCCAGGGTCCAGTGCATGTCGTGGTGCCATGGTAGCACATAGAATTGAGGGGCAGAGGCAGTGTCCTTTCAGTGGGATCTAGGACAAGAAAGGGCTCTCTGGCTGCAACCACTTCTGCCACTGGGGCCTTATGATCAAGCAGATCCAGTGATGCCTGGTGAGTTGGGGTGATCCATGGGATGAGGCAGGCAAGAGCCAGAAGGAGAGTCCCCAGGGTGACCCCAAAGGATTGAGCCCAGCCCATTTCAGCAAAGAACAGTTTTCTTGAAAAACAGCCTCTTCTGAGCTTCTGGGTCTCAAGAGAAAGCAAACACGAGAGGATGGGACACCAGGTGGCCTTTGACTCAAGCCTCCTTATCTGACCTACCTAGCCCAGGAACAAGGCCAGGAGATCCTCATCCTCAAGTAGAACTGGGCTTAGCCTGAAAGGAACCCTGAGAGTGAAGCTGCCAACAGCAGAGAGAAGCTGCGGAGTCGCCTGGCTAGCCCTGTCTTGCCAATACCGTCTCCCCTCAGTCCGCCCCAAGAGCTTCAGAAGTTATACATGAAGGCTACGGAGAAGAAAAACATTCTAGGCTGGGTTACAGGTGTCTGGCTCTCCACTATATACCATCACCAGCCAGAAGTGGTCTATTACTAAGAGACTAATAACACAAGAATTTTAGAACCAGACTTTGTGTGAATCCCACTTCTACCAGTTACTAGCTTTATGAATCTGGGCAAGTAATTTAACCTCACTGTACCTCAGTTTCCTCATCTCTAAAAGACAGAAAACAAAATATCTACTCCCCTCATAGGGTGTTTTGAAAATTGCATGATGATATACATAAAGCTCTTAGACAAGCACCCAGAACCTAAGATACGCTGTGTTATTGTTGTTGCAGCAATACAGCCCTCTGAGAAAGTTCTAGAGATCTGTTGAACAGCAATGTGAAGCACCTAACACTACCGAGCTATACATTTAAAAATGGTTACGATGATAAATTTAATGTGTTGTGTTTTTTTGTTTTGTTTTGTTTTGGTTTTTGAGTTTCGCTCTTGCTGCCCAGGCTGGGGTGCAATGGCGTGATCTTGGCTCACTGCAACCTCTGCCTCCCAGGTTCAAGCGATTCTCCTGCGTCAGCCTCCCAAGTAGCTGGGATTACAGGCTCATGCCACCACGCCTGGCTAATTTTTTGTATTTTTAGTAAAGATGGGGTCTCACCATGTTGGCCAGGTGGCTCTTGGACTCCTGACCTCAGGTGATCCACCCGCCTCAGCCTCCCAAAGTGCTGGGATTACAGGCATAAGCCACTGCGCCTGGCTGAAAATGGAAGTTTTTAAACATAGAATTTTCTAATTACGTTTTTCACTTTCAGGCTGGGTGTGGTGGCTCACTCCTGCAATTCCGGTGTTTTGGGATGCCAAGGTCAGTTGCGATCAGGAGTTTGAGACCAGCCTAGGCAACATAGAGAGACCCCATCTCTTAAAAAAAGAAAAAAAATTAGCCAGGCATGGTGGGGCACACCTGTAGTCCTAGCTATTTGGGAGGCTGATGCAGGGGATTCCTTGAGCTCAGAAGTTTGAGGTTATAGTGAGCTGATGGTGCCGCTGCGCGTCAGCCTGGGTGACAGAGCAAGACCCTGTCTCTGGAAAAAGAAAGGAAAGAAAATGAGTGGTCTTTTTATTAAATTGCAGATAATTAGAAATGCCTCTTTATTTAAAAAAATAATAATAAAGCCGTTTTGAAAGATGGCCTTAGAAGTTACTGTCGGCCGGGCGTGGTGGCTCAAGCCTGTAATCCCAGCACTTTGGGAGGCTGAGACGGGCGGATCATGAGGTCAGGAGATCAAGACCATCCTGGCTAATATGGTGAAACCCTGTCTCTACTAAAAACTACAAAAAACTAGCCGGGCGAGGTGGCGGGCGCCTGTAGTCCCAGCTACTTGGGAGGCTGAGGCAGGAGAATGGCGTGAACCCGGGGGGCGGAGCTTGCAGTGAGCCAAGATCCGGCCACTCACTGCACTCCAGCCTGGGCGACAGAGCGAGACTCCGTTTCAAAAAAAAAAAAAAAAAAAAAGAAGTTACTGTCATTGCATTGGCCACGTTGCCTTGGAGGAGACACAGTCTGAGGGTCTGTCCTGACTCATGAGCAAGGCCGATGCTTTGCTGGGTGGACAGATTTGGATAGAACAAAATCAAAAGGCTGGTGAAAGGGGGTTTGGGAAGAAGGCCTGTGAATGGACCTCACAGGAAGAGCCCAGAATGTAAGAATATTTGTGTCTAGCGCGGCCATTCAACCAGCAGGCCCTCTCCCTGGAGGATGCTCGTGACGATGGAGGGTGAGGCGAGCCTGTTCTGTGGATGTCATTGTTTTCTCACTAGGTAGTCCGTGAACAAAGAGGTCGTGGTGGCGAGAGCAGAGGCTGCACATGGCCTTGCCAGCATGGACCTCCTCTTTCTGAGTCAGACTCAGTTGGAGCCACTGCTGAAGACACAGAAGCCACCACAACAGTCCACCACCTGGGGAAGGGTTGTTTCCGCTACTCTCTGCCAACAAAGAGGGAGCAGCAATGCATTCCCTTTCGAAGGCAGTTTCATATTTCTAGGTTTGGATTTGCTTTCTCTGGCCCGATACTGCCACCATGACCATCTACAGACATCCTGGGTGTCTCATACGCCATCACAGTGCCCCACACTGAGTTACCACTTCTGACAAAGGGTCTCACTGTACAGTGAAAGATGGGTAATGATACCCAGTGTGTGAAGAGTCCTGCAGGTGTTAACCCATCTTCACAGCAAACACACAGAGCTAGGCACTATTATCAGCTCCATTCTACAGATAAGGAAACTAAGTCACAGAGAAGTTTCATAAATTGCCTGAAGTCAATTGTGAGTAGTGAGGCCTGTATTTGAACCCAGATACTATGGCTCAGAGTCCAGGCTGTGAACCCGTGGGAGTCATGGATCTTACCAAGTACCTCGTCCCTCAGAAGCAGCTGACCTTAGGGAAGACTCAGTTATGGCAAAACCTTCTGAGGTTGGAGTGCTGGCCACAGAATGCAGTTTATGCCCTGAACCTGCAACCATTCTGCAGCAGCATTTCTCTCTCAGCCGGAATTCATGGTGGGCCCGGGAGCAGAGCGGTGGAAGTGGAAGTGAGGCCTCTCGCGACTGCACCTGATGACTCATTCACAACATTTTCACGTGCAGTCCCATGACGCTGAGCTCCACTAGGAGGGAGGTTTGATGCCCCCCAGAGATTTGCTTCCACAAAAATAAGCATTGAACTGGAACCTGAGACAGCTACCTTGCTCTTCTGGGCTCCTTATGCCACCGAGTGAACAGGCAGACAAGGAGGAGATGTGAGCTGTGGTGATCAATCTTGACATCTTGATGATTTACAGGAAAAAGAGTTGCTGTTACACAGCAGGGCCAGGGAGGAGGATGGGTGGAACCCTGAGCAGCCCCCAGGAATATCTTGTACCACCATGTCCAGTGGTTAAGGTTAACAGAAGATGAAAGCATGAGATAACCAATACTTCAGGTCCTCTAGAAGCGAAGGTTTAGGTCACTCCATGAGGAAAGAATCCCAACCATTTTCAGTCCTGGCCATGTTAACACAGTGGTTAAGAGGTTGCGCTCTGGTCCCAGACTGGCTGGGGTTCGAATCTGTGTGCTAACTCTGCTGGCTGTGTGCCTTTCCTTACGTTAGTTTGCACATCTATAAAATCGAGATGATAATAATTAATATCTCAAATGGTAATTTTGAGAATTAAATGAGTTAATACTTGTAAAGCACTTAGAACAAGTTCTGGCATGTAATAAACACTCTATAAATGTTACCTATTATTAAGTCAAAGGAATGAGAAGCAAAAGGGAAAAGTCATAAATACCAGCTATAGCCTCAGGATCAGTTGGGAAAATGAGACTAGGACACACAAAACCCTGTACAGAAATGCTTATGCCAGTTTTATTTGTAATAGCCAAAAACTGGAAAGAAAAACCTTAGATACCCTTCAATGTGTGAATGATTAAATGAACTGTTAAGTCCAGGCCATGGTGTATTACTCACCAATAAAAATGAATGAATGGGCCGGGCGCGGTGGCTCAAGCCTGTAATCCCAGCACTTTGGGAGGCCGAGACGGGCGAATCACGAGGTCAGGAGATCGAGACCATCCTGGCTAACACGGTGAAACCCCGTCTCTACTAAAAATACAAAAAACTAGCTGGGCGAGGTGGCGGGCGCCTGTAGTCCCAGCTACTCCGGAGGCTGAGGCAGGAGAATGGCGTAAACCCGGGAGGCGGAGCTTGCAGTGAGCTGAGATCTGGCCACTGCACTCCAGCTCGGGCGACAGAGCAAGACTCCGTCTCAAAAAAAAAAAAAAAAAAATGAATGAATGATTGATACATGCAGTGACCTGGCTGAATTGTCAGAGAATCATGCTGAGTGAAGAAAGTTAATCAAGAGGTTTCATACTGTATGATTCCATCTAAAGAACTTTTTTTTTGAGACAGTCTTCCTTTGTTGTCCAGGCTGGAGTGCAGTGGCATGATCATGGCTCACTGCAGCTTCAATCTCTAGGGCTCAAGAGATCTTCCCGCCTCAGCCTTTCAAGTAGCTGGGACCACAGGTGAGTGCCACCACACCCAGTTAATGTTTAAAATATTTTTTTTTTGTAGAGATGGTGGCTGGGCATGGTGGTTCACGCCTGTAATCCCAGCACTTTGGGAGGCTGAAGCGGCACATAACATAAGGTCAGGAGTTCGAGACCAGCCTGGCCAACATGGTGAAACTCCATCTCTACTAAAAATACAAAGATTAGCCGGGCAATGGTGACGCATGCCTGTAATCCCAGCTATTCAGGAGGCTGAGGCAGGAGAATCGCTTGAACCTAGGAGTTGGAGGTTGCATTGAGTGGAGATCACTCCACTGCACTCCAGTCTGAGTGACAGAGTGAGACTCCAGTCTGAGTGACAGAGTGTCTCATAAAAAAAAATTTTTTTTGATAGAGTTGGTTTTTTGCCATGTTGCCCAAGCTGGTTTCAAACTTCTGGGCTCAAGTGATCCTCCTACTTCAGCCTCCCAAAGTGCTGGGATTACATACGTGAGCCACCACATCCAGTCTATAGAACACGGGTCCCTAACCCTTGGGCTGCAGACTACTACTGGCCGTGGTGTGTTAGGAACCAGACTGCATAGCAGGAGGTGAGCCACAGGCAAGCTTACAGCCTGAGCTTTGCCTCCTGTCAGGTCAACTGCCACATGAGATTCTCATAGGAACGCAAACTGTATTGTGAACTGTGCATGCAAGGGATCTTTGTTGTGCACTCCTTATCAGAATCTAATGCCTGATGATCAGAGGTGGAACAGTTGCATCCCAAAACCACACCCCACCCCCCGCATCTGTGAAAACATTGTCTTCCATGAAATCCATCCCTGGTGCCAAAAAGGTTGGGGACGATTGCTATAGAACATTTTTGAAATGATAATATTATAAAGATGAAGAACAGACAGTGGTTGCCAGGAGTTAAGGGAGTGTGGGGTTGGGAAGGAAGTGTATGTGGCTGTAAAAGGGATCCTTGTGATGATGGGAATGTTCTATATCTTGACTGTGCCAATGTCAACATCCTGGTTGTGATAAAGTACTATAGTTCTGCAAGACATTATCAGTTGAGAGAAACTGTGTAAAGGGCAATCTTTCTGTTATTTCTCACAACTTCATGGGAACCTATAATTATCTCAAAATACAAAGTTTAATTTAAAAAAATGAGAATATTTATTTATTTATTTATTTATTTTCCTCTGGAGAGGAAGTCTTGCTCTGTCGCCCAGGCTGATCTCAGCCTGGGCATGATCTAGGCTCACTGCAACCTCCGCCTCAGGGTTCAAGCAATTCTCCTGGCTCAGCCTCCCAAGTAGCTTGGATTACAAGTGCCTGCCACCATGCCTGGTTAATTTTTTTTGTATTTTTGGTAGGCATGGGGTTTCATCATGTTGGCCAGGCTGGTCTCAAACTCCTAAGCTCAGGTGATTTACCTGCCTTGGCTTCCCAAAGTGCTGGGATTACAGGCATGGCCCACCTCACCTAGCCGAGAACAGGAATTTCTACTTATATTTCCTTCCTTATTGTGTTGTGTGTGTTTGTATGTGTGTGTGTTTAATTTGTAGCATTTGCCAGTTTCTGTGGTGTAAATACTAAGTAAGCTAACATTGTGATATCACAAAAAATGGAATTGGGAAGGCACAATCAAGATTAACAGGCCGGGGCGCGGTGGCTCAAGCCTGTAATCCCAGCACTTTGGGACACCGAGACAGGGGAATCACAAGGTCAGGAGATCGAGACCATCCTGGCTAACCCGGTGAAACCCCGTCTCTACTAAAAGATACAAAAAACTAGCCGGGCGAGGTGGCGGGCGCCTGTAGTCCCAGCTACTCGGGAGGCTGAGGCAGGAGAATGACGTAAACCCGGGAGGCGGAGCTTGCAGTGAGCTGAGATCCGGCCACTGCACTCCAGTTTGGATGACAGAGCGAGCCTCCGTCTCAAAAAAAAAAAAAAAAGATTAACAAGCCAGTTTAGACCAACACAACTTTTCTGCCCTATTAGTTGGGCACAAGTTAGAAAGGTTGATAGTATCTCCTGTTGGAAAGGTGAGAGAGAAGGGCCCTCATACATTATTGATGGCATATGCATTGAAGTGCCCTTATTTGAGGGCAATGCTGTTCATAACTTTAAAAATATGAGATGTCATACTTTTGGACTGAAAATTCAACTCTTGTAGGATTCCATTTTATAGAACTACTTAGGTGCATAAATATACAAAAATAACTGTCATTGCAGCATTATTTGTAACAGTGGAAATAGAAGACTTTTTTTTTTTTTTTTTTTTTTGAGACGGAGTCTCGCTCTGTGAACCAGGCTGGAGTGCAGTGGCCAGATCTCAGCTCACTACAAGCTCCGCCTCCCGGGTTTACGCCATTCTCCTGCCTCAGCCTCCAGAGTAGCTGGGACTACAGGCGCCCGCCACCTCGCCCTGCTAGTTTTTTGTATTTTTTTTAGTAGAGACGGGGTTTCACCGTGTTAGCCAGGGTGGTCTCGATCTCCTGACCTCGTGATCCGCCCGTCTCGGCCTCCCAAAGTGCTGGGATTACAGGCTTGAGCCACCGCGCCCAGCCAGAAGACTTTTTATTAATAAGAGAATGATTAGGCCAGGTCCAGTAGCTCACACCTGTAATCCCAACATTTTGGGAATCCAAGGCAGGAGGATTGCTTTAGCCTAGGAGTTGGAGACAACATAACTCCTTGGCTAGTGTGGGCAACATAACAAGACCTTGTCTCTATTTAAAAAAAAAAAAAGAATATTAGTCTGGCGTGGTGGCACACCTGTACTCCCAGCTACTTGGGAGGCTGGGGCAAGGAGGATCGCTTGAACCCAGGAGGTTGAGGCTGCGGTGAGCTGTGATCACACCACTGCACACCAGCCTGGGTGACAGAACAAAACTTTGTCTCAAAAAAAAAAAAAAAAAAAAAAAAGCACTTGGGAGGTCGAGGGAGGCGGATTGCCTGAGCTCAGGAATTTGAGACCAGCCTGGGAAAAATGGCGAGACCCCACGTCTGCAAAAGATACAAAAATTAGCTGGCTGGTGGGCACCTGCAGTCCCAGCGACTGGGGAGGCTGAAGTGGGAGGATGGCTTGAGCCTCTGGGGAGTTGGAGATTGCAGTAAGCCGCGATCCAGCACTGCACTGCAGCATGGCCAACAGAGCCAGACCCTGTCTCAAATATAAAATAAAATAGGCCTGGCGCAGTGGCTCACGGTTGTAATCCCACCGCTTTGGGAGGCCGAGGCATGCGGATCACCTGAGTCAGGAGTTTGAGACCAGCCTGACCAACATAAAGAAACCCCGTCTCTACTAAAAAATATAAAATTTGCTGAGCATGGTGGCGCATGCCTATAATCCCAGATACTTGGGAGGCTGAGGCAGGAGAATTGCTTGAACTTTTGAGGCGAAGGTTGCAATGAGAAATAAATAAATAAATAAATAAATAAATAAATAATTAGCCAGGCGTGGTGATGCGCGCTTGTGGTCTCAGCTACTCGGTAGGCTGAGGCAGGAGGATCACTTAAGCCCAGGAGGTTGAGGCTGCAGTCAGCCATGGATTGCACCACTACACTGCAGCCTGGGTGACAGAGTGACACCCTGTCTTAAAAAAAAAAAAAGATTAAATAGTTCATAATATATCTGTACTGTGGAATATTGTGAAGCAATTACAAGTTAAGTAGACTATACAAGAAAGGAGGGCCAAGACATTTGAGAGCAAAAAGCAGGCTGCCAAACTGTATATAAAATGATTCCATTCCAAAAAATCAAACAATTCTGTTTGCATGTGGATAAAAACAGTCTAGAAAGACACAACAAGATATAAATGAAGGTTACTTGGGAAAAGAGTGAAGTTGGGTAATGTTTACTTTGTATATTTATTTATTTGAGAAAATTTTGCTCTTGTTGCCCAGACTGGAGTGCAATGGTGTTAGCTCACTGCAACCTCCAACTCCTAGGTTCAAGCGATTCTCCTGCCTCAGTCTACCAAGTAGCTGGGATTACAGTCACCTGCCACCATGCCCGGCTAATTTTTGTAGAGACAGGATTTCACCATGTTGGCCAGGCTGGTCTCGAACTCCTGATCTCAGGTGATCTGCCCGCCTTGGCCTCCCAAAGTACTGGAATTACAGGCATGAGCCATCACTCCAAGCTTATTATTACTATTATTATTATTATTATTATTTTGAGACAAAGTCTTGCTGTGTAGCCCAGGCTGGAGTGCAGTGGTGCAATCTCGGCTCACTGCAACCTCCACCTTCTGGGTTCAAGCAATTCTCCTGCCTCAGCTTCCCAAGTAGCTGGGACTACAGGCAACTGCCACCACGCCTGGCTAAATTTTTTTTTGGATTTTTAGTAGAGATGGGGTTTCACTATGTTGGCCAGGGTGGTCTTGAACTCCTGACCATGTGATCTGTCCACTTCAGGCTCCCAAAGTACTGGGATTACAGTCATGAGCTACTGCGCCTGGCTGTACCTATCCTTCTTGGGAAGGCTTTCCAGGTATTTGAAGGGACTTGGGTGTTGTCATCTAAGCTGTCTCTACATTAAGCAGCACCCCAAGCCCAGTAATGCTGTGGTCCCTGCAGCCTCATAGAGTACCACCTTGGTGGTCTTGAATAAGAGCCAAAAGAATTATCTGGATTACCAGGTAGAAATTCCTATTCTCTCCTTGTACTTTCTTCCAAACCAAGTCTCTCTCAAAGTCTCAAAGCCATATGTAGTTGCATAATGATCTTGCCTGTGAATAGCCACTGCTCTCCAGCTTGGGCGACATAGTGAGAATTCATCTGCCAAAAAAAAAAAAAATTACAGTAATGCTAAAATCTAAAATCGTATTATAACCTCTCCCAACCCACCGTTTCCCTCTCCAGGGACCAACTTACTCTCTTCCTCCCCTTTCCCCAGGAAAGCCTACTTCCTGCTTTAATTCCATTATAATTGGCAGGTTTCATATTTATTTATTTAGAGACTGAGTCTCGCTCTGTCGCCCAGGCTGGAGTGCAGTGGCCGGATCTCTGTTCACTGCAAGCTCCGCCTCCCAGGTTCACACCATTCTCCTGCCTCAGCCTCTGGAGTAGCTGGGACTACAGGCGCCCGTCATCTCGCGGGCGGGTTTACGCCATTCTCCTGCCTCAGCCTCCCGAGTAGCTGGGACTACAGGCGCCCGCCACTATGCCCGGCTAATTTTTTGTGTTTTTAGTAGAGATGGGGTTTCACCGTGTTAGCCAGGATGGTTTCAATCTCCTGACCTTTTGATCCACCAGCCTTGGCCTCCCAAAGTGCTGGGATTACAGGCATGAGCCACTGCGCCTAGCCACTTTCGTTTATTTTTTACTGCTGGAAAATGTTTCAGAAGTTCCTTTGTTTTTTCCCAGAGTGTCATTATAAGTAAGACTATACAAAACTCATTTTCAACTGCCACCATGAGCCAATTTTACACATATGCTTGTGCGCGCACACACACACACACGCGCACACACACATCCTTAGTGTTGTTTTGTGTGTTTAAATTAGCACAAATGGTACCATATCATATATGTCATTCTGTGGTTTATCTGGTTCACTCAACAATGTGATATATTAGGCTCTTTCCTTTAAGCTACCTTGTAGTACTCTTTTGTAATAATATACTGCATTTTATCTACTCCCCCCTTGATGAGCATTTAGACTGTTTCTATTTTTTTGCTATTACAAACAATGCTGTGATGAAAATTCTTGAATCTATTTCCTAACGTGTACATGTGAGTGTCTCTATGTTATAGGTTTATTGGGTAATTTAGCATGTATAGTTTTCAGTTTTATTAGGTGCTATCAAGTTGTTTTCCTTTTCTTTTCTTTTTTTTTTTTTTTTTCCGAGATGGAGTCTTGCTCTCTCACCAGGGTGGAGTGCAATGGTGTTAGCTCACTGCAACCTCCAACTCCTAGGTTCAAGCGATTCTCCTGCCTCAGCCTACCAAGTAGCTGGGATTACAGTCACCTGCCACCACGCCCAGCTAATTTTTGTATTTTTAGTAGAGACGAGATTTCATCATGTTGGCCAGGCTGGTTTTGAACTCCTGACCTCAGGCGATCCGCCTGCCTTGGCCTCCCAAAGTGCTGAGATTATAGGCATGAGCCAGAGCGCAAGGCCTTAAACATTGCTTCAAACCTCAGTGACCTTTGCCTAGAGGTGTAAAGGTTGACTCTAATCTACCCTGACTAAAGGACAATGATTCTGGAGCGTAATCTTGGCAGGAAGCATGTTGGAACTGCCCTTCTAATTGCCCGTCTCTGATTTTGTTTGATTTAGCACAGATTAGGGAGAAATCTGAATATCCATCATCAGACAGGTTCACTGGTCAGAGAAAGGTGTGGAGGTTGAGCACAAAATTTCCTCTCCCTATTCCAGAACTTCGGAGTTACACAGTTCAGTGAACCCTTGAAGGTGGAACATCAGAGGAACAGAGGGCACAGAACTGGATGTGTAAACTGTTGATCTTCCGGACATTCCTGGTTGTGAGCTTTCCCAGTATGACAGGTGCTCAGCAGGGGGTGGGCCAGGCCTAGTGGTTCAGGGGAATAACGTGTTCTGAACGTTATTATTTAATAAACGTGTGTTTATTCTTTTCAACTTTATTATTTTTATTTATTTATTTTTTATTTTGAGACGGAGTTTCACTCTGTTGCCACATTGGAGTGCAGTGGCATGATCTCTGCTCACTGCAACCTCCACCTCTCAGGTTCCAGCAATTCTCCTGCCTCAGCCTCCTGAGTTGCTGGGATTACAAGTGCCCACCATCATGCCCGCTAATTTTTGTTTTTTTTTTTTTTTTTTGAGACGGAGTCTGGCTGTGTCACCCAGGCTGGAGTGCAGTGGCGCGATCTCGGCTCACTGCAAGCTCCGCCTCCCGGGTTCATGCCATTCTTCTGCCTCAGCCTCCGAGTAGCTGGGACTACAGGCACCCGCCACCATGCCCGGCTAATTTTTTGTATTTTTAGTAGAGACGGGGTTTCACCGTGTTAGCCAAGATGGTCTCGATCTCCTGACCTCGTGATCCGCCTGCCTCGGCCTCCCAAAGTGCTGGGATTACAGGCTTGAGCCACTGTGCCCGGCAATTTTTGTATTTTTAATAGAGACGTGTTTGCACCATGTTGGCCAGGATGGTCTCGATCTTTCAACCTCATGATATGCCCTCCTTGGCCTCCCAAAGTGCTGGGATTAGAGGTGTGAGTCATCACGTCTGGCCTTATTTTTATTCCTTATTTTTGATACAGAGTCTTGCTCTGCCACCTAGGCTGGAATGCAATGGCACCATCATGGCTCACTGCAGCCTCGGCATCCTGAGTGCAGGCCATCCTCTCACCTCAGTCTCCTGAGTAGCTGGGACTACAGGCGCACAGCACCAGGTCTGGCTAATTAAAATTTTTTTTTTGTAGAGATAGGGTCCCATTATGTTGGCCTTGAACTTGAACTGCTGGGATCAAGTGAACTGCCAGCCTTGGCCTCAGAAAGTGCTGGGATTATAGGGGTGATTATATCAGAAAGTGCTGTGCCTGACCTTATTTTAAACAATGTCACCAAAGGGCTGAGGAAGGAATGAGGACTAGATGAACTAAAATTTCAGAGAGGAGAGAATTTTTCTGAGGTGAGTTGAGTATATGTTTAGGATTGAGTTTAACCTAGACAGAATGCCTCTCCTTGGGAAGACCACCAAAAGTTTCTGGTGGTCATGCAAAGCAACTTGGAAACTTAGGGGGCCTCTAACTATAGCCAGTTTTACCTATGGAATATTTGCTGAACACTGGGAATGTGCAGGAGCCTGGAGAGTCAGGCTAAAAACTCCTAAAAGGCAGACTGAATCGCCTATGGTCTGTAATTACTGATTTTAAAAAGTAGATCTGCTGAGGCAGAGCAGGGAAAAGAGCCTCAATTACTCAACTGGTCTTCTCCTCCTCAAGATATTTGCCAGATTTTGAGTCTGCATGAAGTAGAAGCCTGGAGAGCTAGCTCAATATCATTCCGTATTTCAGGGCAGAGAGGATGAACACCTGTCCAGTTTTCAATCAAAGGTTGTGAGAGGCCGGGTGCAGTAGCTCACACCTGTAATCCCAGCACTTCGGGAGGCTGAGGTGGATGGATGGCATGAGTTCAGGAGTTCGAAACCAGCCTGGGCAACATAGTAAGACCCCCACCTCTTAAAAAAAAAAAAAAAGAAAAAGAAAAGAAAAATTAGCCAGGCATGGTGGCACGCACCTGTGGTCCCAGCTACTTGGGAGGCTGAGGTGGGAGGATCACCTGAGCCCAGGAGGTAGAGGTTTCAGTGAGCCATGATTGCACCACTGCACTCTAGTGTGGGTAACAGAGCAAAACAACAATAAAAGGTTGTGAGAAGGGGGGTGAATCAGGCTGAAACAGCAACCCAGTCCTGACACAGTCTAATCCCAGATTGAATTGAAGTGATCAAATCCTTACTCTATCTGCCTAATAGAAAAAAGAGGCCGGGCACGGTGGCTCACGCCTGTAATCCCAGCACTTTGGGAGGCCGAGGCGGGCGGATCACAAGGTCAGGAGATCGAGACCATCCTGGCTAACACAGTGAAACCACGTCTCTACTAAAAATACAAAAAATTGAGCCAGGAGAATGGCGTGAACCCAGGAGGCGGAGTTTGCAGTGAGCCGACATCGTGGCACTGCACTCCAGCCTGGGCGATAGAGCGAGACTCCATCTCAAAAAAAAAAAAAAAGAAAAAAGGGAAAACTCTCTCTGGTAGAAGATAGTATGATATGACTCCTCTACATTTAGGTAAAACTTGTAAAGAGAAAAGTAAACGTGACCAAACGTGACCAAAATAAAAAAAAAAAAAGATAATAGAAGTAGACCAACAGATGATCCAGATACTAGAGTTAGCATTCAAGAATGTAAAATAACTACTATTAACATGTAAGGAAAATAGAGAAAATTATGAATATATAGATGAAAATATGGATCATTTAAAAAGAAATGGAATCTATAAAAAAGTCAAATGAACGTATTAAAACTGAAAAAAATCTGAAATTAAGAACTCAGTGTACAGGTTTAACAGCAGATTGGGTACAGCAGAACATAGGGTTAGTGAACTTGAAGATGGATCAGTAGAAAATACTCAAACTGAAGGACAGCGATTTAAAAAAAGAATAAAAAAGAAAAAGAAGGGAGAAAGATTAGGGGTAAGCTAAAATATCTAGCATACATACAATTGGAGTCTCAAAAGGAGAGAAGAGAGAATATTGGGCAAAAGCAATATTGGAAGAGATAAAAACAGTAGTGCAGCCATGGATAAGCTGGACATGTTTTCTTTCTTATCTTCCTTTTATAGCCCCTGAGGCCAGATCATTTTCCAAACTGATGAAAGATATCAACCCACAGAGTCAAGAAGCTTAGCAAACCCAAGCAGGGCAGATACAAACAAAACCATTCCTAAGAATATACTGGTAATACTATTAAACACTGGCCAGGCGTGGTGGCTCACGCTCATAATCCCAGCACTTTGGGAGGCTGAGGCAGGTGGATTACTTGAGGTCAGGAGTTCAAGATAAGCCTGGCCAACATGGTGAAACCCCACCTCTACTAAAAATACAAAAATTAGTCAGTTTTTCACATGACTGGTGGCATGTGAGCCTGTAATCCCAGCTACCTGGGGAGGCTGAGGCAGGAGAATCTCTTTGCAAGTTTGCTTGAACCCGGGAGGCAGAGGTTGCAGTGAGCCAAAATCATGTCATTGCACTCCAGCCTGGGCAACAGAGCAAAACTCCATCTCAAAACAAACACAAACAAACAAACACACACAAAACTATGTTAAACATCTTGAAGTCAGAGGGAAAAAAGCCACATTACCTTCAAAGAAACAACAATATGACTAACAGGTAAATTTTCAACAAAAACAATGGAAGTTGGCTGGGTGCAATGGCTCACACCTGTAGTCCTAGTACTTTGGGAGATTGAGGCAGGCAGATCACCTGAGGTCAGGAGTTTGAGACCAGTCTGGCCAACATTATGAAAACCCATCTCTACTAAAAATACAAAAATCAGCTGGGCATGGTGGCACATACCTGTAAAGCCAGCTACTTGGGAGGCTGAGGCAGGAGAATCGCTTGAACTCAGGAGGTACAGGTTGCAGTAAGCTGAGATTGCACCACTGCACTCCAGCCTGGGCAACAGAGTAAGACTCTGTCTCAAAAAACAAAACAAAACAAAAAACCAAAAAACAAACAAACAAACAAAAAACCAGTGGCAACCAGGAGACAATGAAATAACACATTTAAAGTTCCAAAAGAAAGTAACTATCAACCTGTGCCAAAGGATAAATGCTACAAAAATAAAAGTTTAAGAAAAACACTTTTACCAAAACAATCTTGAAGAGGAACAAAGTTATAGGTCTCATATTTCCTGATTTCAAAACTTATGACAAAGCTACATTAATCAAAGCAGTGTGGTATTGTCATAAAGATAGACATACTGGCCAGGTGCAGTGGTTCACGCCTGTAATCCCAGAATTCTGGGAGGCCGAGGTGGGCAAATCATGAGATCAGGAGATCAAGACCATCCTGGCTAACACGGTGAAACTCCGTCTCTACTAAAAAATACAAAAAATTAGCTGGGCGTGGTGGCAGGTGCCTGTAGTGCCAGCTACTCAGGAGGCTGAGGCAGGAGAATGGTGTGAACCCTGGGAGGCAGAGCTTGCAGTGAGCCGAGATCATGCCACTGCACTCAAGCCTGGGTGACAGAGCGAGACTCAGTCTCAAAAAAAAAAAAAAAAAAACAGACAGACCAATAGAATAGAGAGCCCAGAAATAAACATTCACATACATGATCAAATGAGTTTTGGGCTTTTTTTTTGAGACAGGGTCTCACTCTGTTGCCCAGGCTGGAGTGCAGTGGTGCAATCATAGCTTATTGTGGCCTTGAACTCCTGGGCTCATGCAATCCTCCTGCCTCAGCCTCCCAAGTAGCTGGGACTATAGGCACATGCCACCATACCTGGCTAATTTTTAATGTTTTTGTAGATATAGGATCTCATTATATTGCCCAGGCTGGTCTTGAACTCTTGAGCCCAAGAAATCCTCCTACTTTGGCCTCCCAAAGTGCTGGAAATACAGATGTGAGCCACCACACCCAGCCTCAAATGAGTTTTGGCAAGGGTGCCAAGACCATTCAATGGGGAAAGTAGAGTCTTTTCAATAAACAGTAGTGGGAAAACTGGATATCCATGTGCAAAAGAATGAAGTTACAGCAATACAAACATTAATTCAAAATGAATCAAAGATTTAAACTAAGAACTAAAACTGAACTCTTAGAACAGGGGAAAAGCTTCATGACATTGCATTTGGCAATGATTTCTGGAAATGACACCAAAGTCAGGACAAGAAAAGAAAATAAATAGGACTACATCAAAATTAAAAGCTTTTGTGCATCAAAGGACACTTTGCAAAACAGACTCAGTTCCTGCCTTTATGGAACTTTTAGCTTAGTAAGGCAGACAGTCTTCCAAGTTATGACGAATGCTATGAGAGGTGTTACAGAATTGAATTACAGAGGATATAAAACTTCAAAAATCCTCAGGGGATCCTCAAGGCAGACCCATATACTAGCGCAGCCATGGATACATTGGATATGTTTTCTTTCTCATCTTTGTGTTCTAGTCCCTTGGGACAGACCTTGAGTAAGTCAAGAAAGAATCCTTAACTGTATTGGAGTTGAAGGTTCAAATCCCATTCTCTTAAGAAGTGGAGTAGCAGGCTGAGCACGTTGGCTCACGCCTGTGATCTCAGCACTTTGGGACCTGAGGTGGGCAGACCACCTGAAGTCAGGAGTTCGAGACCAGCTTGGCTAACATGGTGAAACTCCATCTCTACCAAAAATACAAAAATTAGCCAGGCATGATAGCGGGCGCCTATAATCCCCGCTACTCAGGAGGCGGAGGGAGGAGAATTGCTTGAACCTGGGTGGTGGAGGTTGCAGTGAGCCAAGATGTCTTGTGTCTTGTTCTCACCTTTCGAATATTGCATCATCAGTAGTTAGCAGTTTGCTTTCTCTGACATCCTACTCTCAGGCTGGATGGCTCTGGATCCTCTCATTTAAATATTTTATATATAGATAAAATATATAGCTATATTACCCCACGGGTAACATAGCTTCTAAAAGCTCAGGGTCACATCCCTGAGGTGACCCTCTCCCGCCTTAAAGTGTCTGCCTGAGAAAACTCAAAGTTGCCAAAATAAGGGCAGCTTCCTTCCTTCTTTCCCTCCCTCCCTCCCTCCCTTCCTTCCTTCCTTCCTCCTTTCCTTCCTTCCTTTCTCTCTTTTTTTCTCCTTTCTTCCTTTTTTTCTCTGTCTTTCCTTTCTTCTCTTTTTTTGAGATGGTGTTTCGTTAGCTCTGTTGCTCAGGCTGGAGTGCAGTGGCGCAATCTTGTCTCACTGCAACCTCTGTCTCCTGGGTTCAAACAAATCTCTTGCCTCAGTCTCCCGAGTAGCTGGGATTACAGGCGTGTGCCACCACACCTGGCTAATTTTTGTATTTTTTGTAGAGACGGGGTTTCACCACGTTGGCCATGCTGGTCTCGAACCCCTGACCTCAGGTGATCCACCCATCTAAGCCTCCCAAAGTCCTGGGATTACAGGCATGAACTACCGCGCCCAGCCTGAGGTGGGCAGATTTCTTGAGCTCAGGGGTTTGAAACCAGCCTGGGCAACATGGTGAGATCCCCCCCGATCTCTACAAAAAAAAAAAATACAAAAATTAGGCTGGTGATGGTGTCTCACACCTGTAATCCCAGCACTTTGGGAGGCTGGGGTGATAGGATTACCTGAGGTCAGGAGTTCGAGACCAATCTGGCCAATGTGATGAAACCCCCTCTCTATTAAAAATACAAAAAAAAAAAAAAAAAAATTAGCTGGGCATGGTTGTGCATACCTGTAACCCCAGCTACTGAGGAGGCTGAGGCTGGAGAATCGCTTGAACCAGGGAGGTGGAAGTTGCTGTGAGTTGAGATCGTGCCACTGCACTCCAGCCTGGGCAACAGAGCGAGACTCCCTCTCAAAAAAAGAAACAACAACAACAACAACAACAAAATTTAGCTGGTTGTGGTGCCTGTAGTCCTCAGCTACTCGAGAGGTTGCAGATGGAAGATCACTGGAGCCAGGGAGGCATAGGTCGCAGTGAGCTGAGATCACGCCACTGCACTCCAGCCTGGGTGACAGAGCCAGACCTTGTCTCAAAAAACAAACAAAAGACACGTAAGGACAGTGTTGAGGATAGTATCCTCACTAGTCTCTGTGGGAGGATGGAATCCTAACTTCCATAACTGCCAGCTAGCAGACATCACTGACCTAAGCACATTTACGTTGACTAATTCTGTAAATGTTCACTTCCCCGACTCTAATGACCCTCTGTCTCACCGTCCCCTAACCTCGTTTTCCCTATAAAATATTGATTACTTGTATACAAATTGCAGTCGAGTTCAGTTCATGCTGAACTCTTTTTCCTTATTGCAGTAGTTACTACTGACTGAAATCTGTCCTTTCCACTTTATTGTTTGGCTTTGTTTATCTTTGACAAAGTTCACCAATTTGATTCAAGACACTGTTTCCAGCCCCTGCTATGGAGTTACATTGAGAAGGAAACCTCTGGAATTTAGTTTCACCCCTACACTTTTAGTGGAAGTTTTCTGCTTCTTTAGAGGTACGCAAGGGCCCTTGACAATAAGGAAACTTTCAGACTTGTCCAAGGTCCCACAGAGAGTGCTTGATCCACCCGAGCTATCACACCCCACAGGGTATACACAAGAGTATACATTAATACTTTTTTTTCTTTTTTTGAGACAGGGTCTCGCTCTGTTGCCCAGGCTGGAGTGCAGTGGGGCAACCTCAGCTCACTGCAACCTCCCTTGGGTTCAGGCAATTCTCCCACCTCACCCTCCCAAGTAGCTGGAATTACAGGCGTGCACCACCACGCCTGGGTACTTTTTTTTGTTTGTTTTTGGTTTTTGTAGAGATGAGGTCTCACCATGTTGCCGAGGCTGGTCTTGAATTCCTGGGTTCAAGTGATTCTCCCGTCTTGGCCTCCCAAAGTTCTGGGATTACAGGCATGAGCCACCGCACCGGGCCCTGATTTCCTTTTTTATTCTGACTTCAAGATTCAGTTCTACCGTTATCGGCTGTGTGACTGAGTAAATCACTACACCGCAAGCCTCAGTTTCCCATTTACGAAATGGGTCGAAAAATGCCTGCCACTTGGGGCTGCTCTGAGGAGTACAGATGTAAGAGATCCCATGTCCACTGATATTTTCATGTGGGCTTTTTGATAATGATCCAAAAGGAACATGAGAACTGTGATTTCTCGGCCGGGCGAGGCGGCTTACTCCTGTAATCCCAGCACTTTGGGAGTCCGAGGCGGGCGGATCACCTGAGATCCGGAGTTCGAGACCAGCCCGGCCAACATGGTGAAATCCCCTCTCTACTAACAATACAAAAAATTAGCCGGGCGTGGTGGCTCATGCCTGTAATCTCAGCTACTGGGGAGGCTAAGGCACGAGAATCGCTTGAACCTGGGAGGCGGAGGTTGCAGTGAGCCGAGATCGCGCCACTGCACGCCAGCCTGGGGGACAGAGCGAGACTCCGTCTCAAAAAAAAAAAAATTGTGATCAGCGTCTTTTAAGTGGTCACCTCCCCACCCCACCTTCATGCCTCCCTCCTCCTTGAATCGTGTGTTAGAACGCTGTGATCTGGTCCAAACTCCACGGAGATGCGATGTGAAGCGAAGTTGGGCAATTTCAACTCCCTCTCTCGGTCGCCACCTAGGATTACGGCACGTTCAACTGCAACCTCATCAACATGGCTGCTGGAACTCGCCTACAGGAAAAAGAAAGAAGTGACACTGAAGGATCACTTCCGCTTCCGTTGGCGCAAGCGCTTTCATTTTTTCTGCTACTGTGACTAAGATGGAAGCGTTTTTGGGGTCGCGGTCCGGACTTTGGGCGGGGGGTCCGGCCCCAGGACAGTTTTACCGCATTCCGTCCACTCCCGATTCCTTCATGGATCCAGCGTCTGCACTTTACAGAGGTCCAATCACACGGACCCAGTAAGTTCTCGGCGCTTTCACTTGCATAGGGGGAGGGACCATAGGGCCTGGTGCTGCGGGCCGGTTTTGAGAGCCCGGGGAGGTGAGGCGGGGACCCCGGCGGGGCGAACGGCAGGGGAGCTCGGGGCGCAGAGTCCTGGAGAATGCAGAATAATTGGAAGGAATTGTAGAAAATCAGAAGCGGAGCTCAGTGCGCTGAAAGAGGGCGTAGGCCATCCCCCCGCTCGGCTCCCACCTTTCTCACTCTTTAGGAACCCCATGGTGACCGGGACCTCAGTTCTCGGCGTTAAGTTCGAGGGCGGAGTGGTGATTGCCGCAGACATGCTGGGATCCTACGGCTCCTTGGCTCGTTTCCGCAACATATCTCGCATCATGCGAGTCAACAACAGTACCATGCTGGGTGCCTCTGGGGACTATGCTGATTTCCAGTATTTGAAGCAAGTTCTCGGCCAGATGGTGTAAGTCATCCAGAGAACAGGAGAGTGGTTCCCAAGTAGAGAGGGGAGTCCTCTGTTTTTTATTCCCTTGGATGGAATGGGGGGACTTGATGTTGCAGCGGGGAACTGGGACAGTTGTTGGAGGTGGGCGATCTAAGAGTGTTTGCAATAAAGTTTTTGGCATTAGGAGGTATAAAATGGGGGAAGGTGTGCTTAACTTCTTTTGGGGATGGGTGGAGACCCCGACTTAATTCTCTCCCTTTTCTCACAACCAATTCCTTTTAAGGATTGATGAGGAGCTTCTGGGAGATGGACACAGCTATAGTCCTAGAGCTATTCATTCATGGCTGACCAGGGCCATGTACAGCCGGCGCTCCAAGATGAACCCTTTGTGGAATACCATGGTCATCGGAGGCTATGCTGATGGAGAGAGGTTCATATGAATACAAATAACTTATTTCCTTTACCACCCAACCTAGTACCTGTGTAGTATCTCTTCTGTCTCTTCTCCCCAAGTGAATCCCACTTTAACTCAGACCCCATGGTCCCCTTCTTCAGCTAAGATGAACCTAAGGTGAAATGAGTTTTGATCCATTGTGTCCTGTTAGCTTCCTTGGTTATGTGGACATGCTTGGTGTAGCCTATGAAGCCCCTTCGCTGGCCACTGGTTATGGTGCATACTTGGCTCAGGTAAGTAGTGAGTCTAGAGGTGGGGAAAAGGGAAGACAAAAGGAAATAGATTAGTGGTTGTCTCCTTTTCTCCTGAAATTCTGATATGAGGGATGGGCTGGGATCCCTATTACTGGGCAGATGGTTTTCTTTGTAGTCTGGGGGCTGTAGGTGTTGACACTGATTCCAGTGACAAGATGGCATGTCTGGGAGTCAGTAGACATGCAAAGAGAGGACACCCTAGAACTTCCTCTTGAAGTGGCTCTTAGCTTATTAGTAAGAGTTCATTCTGGTGAGGCATGAGGCAGAATGTCATCTTTTCACTCTCATGCTTTTTATACCATAGATTTGAGACAACTAGTCTGTTATTCAGCCCAATATCTACCATGGTTTCCCCCAATCTCCCTAGCCTCTGCTGCGAGAAGTTCTGGAGAAGCAGCCAGTGCTAAGCCAGACCGAGGCCCGTAACCTAGTAGAACGCTGCATGCGAGTGCTGTACTACCGAGATGCCCGTTCCTACAACCGGGTGAGGGATGTGCTGGGAACCTAATTGGTGGGCTCTGAATCCTTGCAATCCCTGGGTCTCTATGCTTTGAAGAACAGTTTGCCTCACTTGTCTAACTCCTATTTTCACCCTGGGGAACACCTCCACTTGACCTTTCATTTAAGGACTTAAGGGGTGGGCATTATTGAATGCTCTGCTTTTTTCCAGTTTCAAATCGCCACTGTAACTGAAAAAGGTGTTGAAATAGAGGGACCATTGTCTGCAGAGACCAACTGGGATATTGCCCACATGATCAGGTTAGTAATAGGAAAAAAATTGGTGACAGATTTGGGAGGTCTTTGGCTTACACTAAGTTGGGCTTTTCCGGGAGACTCACCCAGGAAAATGGGTGGAGAGGGTTTTGGTTGGACGGTACGGCTCTTTTTAGGAATTGATCCCTTTATGCTTCACAATTTTATTATTCTCTCTTCCTTTTTTAGTGGCTTTGAATGAAATACGGTAGATGCATTATCCAGAACTGAAGTTATACCCTACTTTTAACTTTGAACTTGGCTGGTTCAAAGACAAGACTCTTCTTTTGTGAAGTAAATAAATTCTTCAAAATGCTTGCTGAGTGGTTTTTGTCTGACTGGGTCACACCAAGTGCAAAACTGCTGAGTACTGCTATGTGCCATCTCCCTCCTTGGTTGGAGAACCCTTAGGATCTTGCAGCACATCAAGAATTCTCTGCACGATACAGAAAGACACACTAGCGTCATTTGAAGCTGTATTAGCAGCAGAACTTCCTGTAGAAGCGACTTAATTTTTGTGTGCTAACTGGCTTTTTGTGTTCAAATTCTCCTCCCAAATCTTCCCTCACTACACTGGATTATCAAAGAATACAGATTTCTTAATGTTGGCTGTGATTTTCATTAAAATACCACTTTAAATATAATCTAGTAGAGCTGTTCTGCCTCAGGTTACCCTCAAGTCAGCTGTGACATCAGCCATCCCTGGAATGGTTCTAAACCTGAATATTTTACAGACAAAATTCTCATTCTGCTGCCCAGACTGGAGTGCAGTGGCATGATCATAGCTTACTGCAGCCTTTAATTTCTGGGCTCAAGCAACCTCCTGCCTCAGCCTCCCAAGTGCTGGGATTACTGGCATGAGCCATCATGCCCAGCCTGAATTTTTAAAATGAACACTGTAGGTGACTCTGACACATATCCTCTTCAAACTTCTTGAGAAAGAAAATATAGGCAGCAAATTCAAAGTATAGAAATTTAGTGAGAGAACTGAAGGAAAAACCATCCCTCCACTTGCATTGTTCGTAACAACAAACTTGTAAAGCAAAAGAAAACAATTGAGCTTTCAACCTGAAACCTCCAAACATTCAGTCTCAACACAGAAAATAGTCAATAAATACATGTTTATTGATTAAACTGAATTATAAAAAACAAAACCAAAAAAAATTTTCCTTCTACTACTAAGCCATGCAGGCAGAGTCCACAAAGACAACTTCCTGGCCAAAACCCAGCTGATCCACTGTTGGTATTATGATCTTAAAAAAAAAATTACCCATCAAGAAAGTCAATCGTGTGCAGAGGACAGGAACCCCAGCTCTGCTAAGGCTGTGGCTGCTGCAGAAACTACCAGAGTAGGATTAGGTTGTTGTAGATAGAAGTGACCAATCAGTTCTTGAACTTTCTCAAAGGCAAAGGCTGACTTCAAAGTCCATAGTCAATAAAATGGCATCAGGCAAAAAGCTGGGGAAGAGAAGCCCAGATGGATCCTTAGTTGTTTTCAGATGTCAAGGGTTCACAAAGCTGGCCAAGCTGTTTCTGGAAGGGACTTTTCCAGTTCACTATATTATAGTGTGCTGGGGGATGAAAAAACAAACAAAAAAGCAGGGTGGGGTGGGAGAAATGGGTGGTAACAAATGTCACACCTGTACCACCAGGCCCATCACATCTTGAGCATTTCCCAGTCTGTGAAAGCCTATTAAACAGGGTCACCTAGAAAAAAAACAAGTTTATAAATCCATTTCCCCTCATTTTATTAAATGTTCCACTTATGTACATTTTAAAGACGAACCATTTACAAGCTTGTGCAGGTTGCCTCCTTGGCTCACAGGAGGGGAACATTGTTGAAAAGTCTCAGGATAAACAGAAGACTTGGTTTTTTGCTCCTTTTCTCTGTACGGTACAGTACGTTTTGGTTTAAAATCATGAGTACATACAATTTAAAAAATCCCTCATGCAAATTGTAGAAAAAATTTTTTCCTTGAAGCTGGCAGTGAAAAATAAAGATTCATGTCATTTTCTTTGTGCACACCCCTGTGCGCTTCTTCCTATCAGATTCTTCCCTAAGTATTAAGAGAAATAGGGGAAAGCCACAGAGTATGCTGGATTTCAACAAGTGGTCTGTCTTGTCTTTTTGAAGTTCAACACTTCTTGAACAATTAGCTCCTGACTATAGGACCGGCAATCCCTTAAACAGGCATGTTCGCCATTTAACAGGATGAAGTTCAAAAGTAGGGACTGCCCCGGGGGCTTACAGGATGAAGACTCAAACTGGGAATGGCTTCCACCCTAAAACTGTTTGATCACCTCAGTACCTCTTGCTTGCTAGTAACACCTATATGATCCTTTGTCCACAGTGATGGATGGTGTGAGAACGGGGAAAGGGGCCAAGGATCACAAGTGCAAAAAATATTGTTTATGTCATGTTTTGGAGGGAAAGTGGTGAGGAAAAGACAAATCTATTCATTCTGGATAATTAAAGGTGGTTTCATGCATTTTTAAAGCCACAATTTTATATCTAGGGTTGCTGTAGAAACCAACATCTCTGGAGAGGAAAGGCAAGAAAAGGAGAAGGAAGAGAGAGTTCAGTGGGACTTTTCCATTTTCATTTTTATATAAAAGTGTTAAGACCACAATGAAAAAAGTTTTTTATCCATATATATAATAAACCAGTTTGTGAGCTACATAATTTGTCTTTCCCATCTTCAGAAATGTTCTCACATTGACAATGATTAGATAGCATCATGCCCAAAGACATTGGCCACACAATGAAACAAAAAAACCCAGAAGTACTATGATACAATCGAGGTAAAAGGGGAAACAAAAAAATTTAACATTTGCCCACAAATTTTTTTTTCTTTTTCTTAATTTTGTCAGAAAAATACCAAACACAGTGATTTAAATTTAAAAAAAAAAAAAAAAAAAGTCACAAAAACTTGTTTTTAGCAGAAGTGAATGACCAATGGGCCAGCTCCTTGGCTCAGACGTGATTACTATTGGTTTTCCTAATTAATCCACAAATCCACAGGGAAGTGTAAGTCAACTTCAGGGGGGAGTGGTGGTGTAAAATTAAAAAATATAAACCAAATACCCCACCTGGTATGCCCCCTTTTCCCTAAGCCCCTTTACCCTCCCTCACATGTTCCCACCCCCACTCCACACCCCCTCATGACCCCAACACTCAAATCTCCATCAGATCTAGGTCAGCTTCTTCAAAGCCATAGAAAGACTCGGTTTCACTTTCACCCTCAAAGAGCTGGTGAAGGCTTTCAGGCTCAATTGTCTCTTCAGGAGATGATCTGGGTCGTGGAGTGGAAGACTCAGAATGTTCCCCACTCAACTTCAGTTGCTCCTCTAGGGAGGCAATTAGCTCCTCCTGCATGTCAGCATTTCTTGTAGGTGAGTTAATGTTGCCATCAGGGCCAGGCAGAACACTAGCCACCAGGAAGGAGCGCTGAACTAGCTCTGGACAGTCCCCAATGACACCTAGCACTTCACCCAGCCAGACAAGCACCAGCTGAAGCAGGACATCAGAATCACATGCAGTATCTGCCATTTCCCGAGCCTGTTCCTTCCACTTTTTATGCAGGAAGTTCTTGACAGTTCTTTTGATGCATACATCTAATGGCTGAATTTTGGAGCTACACCCTGCTGGGACCACTGCAGGCAAAGTGCTAGAGGCACTAAGCATAGCCAGTACCTCCTCTGACAAGTGAGTGCGATGACAGTCCATCACAAGCATGCCTTTGCTGCGCTGGCAAGCTGTGTGCTTCTGCCACACTCGAGTTGACCACAGCTCCATTATCTCATCATCACTGTAGCCACTCTCCTTTGCCTCTAGCAATATGGAATCTGGCATGTTAGCAGGCTGATCCATCTGCCCTCTGTAGAAAACCAGGGTGGGAAGGACAGTGCCATCTGCCAGAATGGCCAGGACTACATCACACCAAGGTTCCCCTGTGCCCACTGTCTGCAGGGCATTCTCCTTTCGGTCATCACTGCTCAGCACCTCTGTATCCAGGAACAAGGATATCTCGTCAATAGCCACAATCATAGACAAGGGTAAGTCCTGGTTGTGAATCTGCCGTTGTACAAATTCAATGAAGAGTCCTGCATTCTCTGCCACATCCTTAGGTAGGGTGTGGGCCACAGCTCGCCGGGCGTGGGGAGTCAGGTGGTGCCGCAGCATGAAACGCACAGCCCACTCATAGGAGATCTTAAACCCCCCTTCCAAAGAACGTCCTATTTTGGTGGCCTTCTGGAACAAGGTCTCCTCATTTACAGGTAGCTGTTGTTCACGCTGGGTTAGCACCCACTCAGCCAGTTTCTCTTCTGCCTCAAAGCTTAGATATTTGCCCTCTAGATTCTCCCCCTGGGAGGCCTGGAAACGTCGAAGCCAACGCCGAATACGTCGCTGGGGATTTCGGAAGTGTTCAGCTGCCTGTTCTGTATTGCAGCATAGAGCAAACAGTACTACTCGAAGCTTCTTCACAGACAGCTGCTCCTTTTTGCCAACCCCACTACCACCACCACCTGATGCTGGCTCAGGTTCCTGGGTGACTGGGCTCCCTTCATCCTGATCATCAACATTCAGACATTCAGCTCCCTCTGTAGCCAATGGTGGAAGGGCTAAAGGCTGTGGGTGAGTGGGGGTTGGTGGTGGGGTTGCAGTTGAGGCTGGTGATGGGAGTGCTGGGGCTAAGGGAGTTGGTAGCTCTTCAGGCTCAGCTGGGGTGGCCCCCGCAGATTTCACAGTGGCAGCTTTGTTAGTGGGGAAGGAAGGAGGAGGGTACATATTCTTCACGTTCCGGTCATGCACTCGGTCACGAGTCTGGCCATGCCTACAGGGATGAGGAGCAAAGAGAAGAGGAAAAATCTCAGTTCAACAAGGAAACTGAAATAATAATAAGATAATAATAATAGTAACAAAAAGAGTAAACACACTGCAAACCAGAAATTAAATTGTGAGGTGAGTGAGTTTTTGTTACCTTGAGTGAGCTATCCAAGTGAGTCCTATGGAAAATGAAACAATAAAAAAAGTTAGCTCAGTGAAGAAATAAGCCCTCCAAAGACAGTGCCCTGGGATTTCAGCTTACTACATAAAAATACACTGTTCACAGTGACCAAGTTTCCCAGTTTTTTTTTTTTTTTTTTTTTTTTTAATTGAGACGGAGTCTCGCTCTGTCGCCTAGGCTGGAGTGCAGTGGCCGGATCTCAGCTCACTGCAAGCTCCGCCTCCTGGGTTCACGCCATTCTCCTGCCTCAGCCTCCCAAGTAGCTGGGACTACAGGCGCCCGCCACCTCGCCCGGCTAGTTTTTTTGTATTTTTTTTAAGTAGAGACGGGGTTTCACTGTGTTAGCCAGGATGGTCTCGATCTCCTGGCCTCGTGATCCGCCCGTCTCGGCCTCCCAAAGTGCTGGGATTACAGGCTTGAGCCACCGCGCCGGGCCACTTTCCCAGTTTTACATAAACTTTAGGTCGGAAGGTTTCCAATTTGGTACAGTACATCTCAACGGTGAATGAATGAGGCCAGGTAGGCATGCTCCTGATGCATACAGTACGAACCTGTATCTTTTTTCCTCCCCTTGCTCAACTAATCCCCATCTCTCCTCCTTACCCCGTGGCAGGATGCTGCTGGATCTGTGAGAGGGGTTGAATACCAAATGCTTGGCCATAGCATCACCCACAGAGGTAACAAAGGTACACGAAGTGCAGGCCAGCTTGATTCCACTAAAAAAGATAATCGAGAATATGTAAGAGAAATACAGCAGTGACACTTGAGACCATTAAGCTTCGAGGCTTAAGAAAGAAAAGGAATGCCCTCCCACTTTCTCCTTTTTCTGAAATTAATTCACATAACCACCTCTCCAAATAATGAAAAATCTGAAAATTAATTAACGTAAAAACCTGAAAAATTAAGATGCTGCCAGTAAGTTTTTTCTTACCTCACAGAATTTTTAAACAAAGCCAAATACTTGGGGCTCTTCCGTGGAACATGATTGCTGAGAAAGACAAAGAAGTGGTATGAGTTATGGAGTTCTGGTGGCTAAGCTAGAGATCACCAGCCAGTGACAATCCCCCCAACAAAAGAGACGCTTCTTCAGCGCATCCTAATCTCAACCTAAGCCAGTTTTCTTGTCACCATGCTTCTTAAACTTCAATATGCATACAAGTCACCTGAGGATCTATTAAAATTCACATTCTGATTCAGTAGGCCCAGGTGGGGCTGAGAGTCAGCCTTTCTAACAACCTCCCACCTAATACTACTGCTACTTGGCCCTATGAAATTAGAGCACAGATCATCAAAACCAAAAAAACAAAGCCTCTCACTCTGCTAGGAGAGAAGAACAAATAGCTCTAAGAGTTGAAGGAGGAAACATATTAGGAGCAGGGGAGAAAATGAAATGAGTGCTCAAGAATCTGGCTGGGACCAGGTGCAGTGGCTCACGCCCATAATCCCAGCACTTTACGAGGCCGAGGCGGGTGAATCACCTGAGCTCAGGAGTTTGAGACCAGCTTGGTCAACATGGTGAAACCACATCTCCACTAAAAATACAAAAAAATTAGCCAGGTGTGGTGGTGCACACCTGTAATCCCAGCTACTTGGGAGGCTGAAACAGGAGAATCACTTGAACCCAGGAGGCAGAGGTTACAGTGAGCCAAGATTGTGCCATTGCACTCCAGCCTGAGGGACAGAGCGAGACCCTGTCTCCAAAAAAAAAAAAAAAGAAGAAAAAAAGAATCTAAACTCTCAAGCTAAAACACTGGTTAAAAAACAACTTACTTGATCATGTGGTTGGCATAAGCTCGAGAGCAGCAGGTGCTATAGCGACACAGAGAGCAGTGTACGTAAGTAGGGAAATGATTAGGGAAGTCTGGGATCTCGAAGCTGCACTCCAGGCATGTCTGCCGGCCCATGACACTCCTGTGGGAAAGAAGAAAGAATTCTCATTACTGCCTCAGGGGTTCCCAAAATGTAGGATTTTCAGACAACAAACCCTGCTAAAAAGCTACCAGATTGCACTGTGTATCAGGAATAATCCTGCCCACCCAGTCCCCACCCGCCCAGCACTTAGAAGAAGGTGCTGACATTTTCCTAACAGCTCTCTTCTGGATGCTGCGCTGGACAGGGGGATAAAGGAAGACAGGCAGAGGGTCCATTGAGGAGGTCAGCGGTGCTGCCTCCTGCAAGGCGCTGGGAGGTGTATCATTAGAGGATACAGGAACAGTTCGTGGCTGCCCTCGGGAAGCCCGGATTGTCACCTGAGAACCAAGGGAAGTAACAATGAGACATAACCCACACTGAATTTCAGAATACTGAAAATCTCTATTCCTCCCTCCCTGAGCCTATAAGACACTGGTAAACTCTTTACCTTGGTGCCTGGTTTCAAGCCCTCCAGCTGCTTGGGTTTACGGAAGGTTTTATGGTGTTGAAGCTTGTGTTCAATTTTGTCCTTGGCAAAGAGAAACTGCAGCCGGCATTTGTTGCAGTGATAAACATTTCTCTTCTGAAGTGGGGGAGGGAAAAAAAGAGACAAAATTCCTTAAAGAAAATTCCTAATAAATTTTCTTCTTTGAGGAGAAAGCAGATCAATGTCAACCATATCATTCTTCCCACCTTTCTGTTGATAATTTAAGAGAGTAAGAAAGAAATATGCAACATGACCACAAAACCTACCATTGAGAATCATCACCTCCCATGATCTCAAACAAAGATGGTAGATTCTAGTCCAGGATGACTAAGTTCTCAAATCATCCGTTCCTGACTTGTTTAACAATTTGAATGAGTGATGTAACCTTTATTTGTATTGTATCTTTACATTGCTGACAACTGGACATTCTCCTGGACATTCTTTTTTTTAAAAAAGGACAATGTAAATAGTAAAGTCGTACTTTTTTTTCTGTACTCTTCTAACTTTGCTTTCAACTCCGACACTCAGTTCCCTTCCATACAAACGACTTATTACCAGTTTCCTGAGGATGCTTTCGTGGGCAGTCTACACATGTAACTGTATCACAAATACATTCATATCCAAACATTACCTGCCCCGCCCCCCTTTTTTTGAGACAGGGTCTCTCTCTGTTGCCCAGGCTGGAATGCAGGGGCATGTTCACAGCTCACTGCACGTCCCAAGTAGCTGGGACTACAGGCATGTGCCACCATGCCCGGCTACTTTTTGTATTTTTTATAGAGACTGGGTGTCACCATGTTGCCCAGGCTGGTCTTCAACTCTTGGGCTCAAGTGATCTACCCACCTTGGCCTCCCAAAGTGTTGGGATTGTAAGCGTGCACCACTGTGCCTGGCCCCCCCTTTTTTCCCTTTCCTTTTTGTAGAAATGTTGTCTCACCATGTTGCCCAGGCTGGACTCCACCTCCTGGGCTCAAGTGATCCTCCCACCTCAGCCCTCTTTTTTTTCTCCTTTTAATACAAATGATAGCACTTATCTTGCTGTTTTCCCACTTAAAACATCAGTATATACAGATACGTCTCCTGGTGAGACCATTTTGAGGATTCAGTCTGCCTAGTATTGAAGTTCTTCAAAAATAGAACCCATGTCTATGATTTTCTTTAGTAGGATAACAAGTTTAGGCTGAGAGACAATTTCCACGCCCCTATTTGGAAATACAGTTGTGGTAGACGATCAGCAGTCACTACTGTGCAAAGGAGACTATGAGCGTAATAGGGTGCATATGTTTGTGTGCATATGTATGTGACTATTAAGCACACATTCTCCATTTTGAATCCTCTCTTATATACCTTTCACTCTCCTCTAGTGGCTCTCTTCTTGTAGTATTTTAAAACGAAGTCATACCTTTTCATCTTATAAAGTAAACAAACAAAAGCAACAAGAAATTCTTCTTTGCCACTTCTTCCTCCGGATTTACCTACCCTGGGGGTCCTCCCTTTTTATAAATAAACATCTTTAAATACATCATCTTCATTTCCTTACCTCTCATTCATTTGTTCTGCTGAAATCTAACTTCTACCCTACCAACCAACAAAATGGCTCTCATCAATGTTGCTAAATTAAAGGCCTGTTTCTAAGTCCTTATGTTGCTTGACACCTTCCTGTAACATATGACATTTTGATCACACCCTTTTCTTTAAAACACTTTCTTCTCCCCAGTTTCCTTAATGTCAAGACTCTTCTGGCTTTCCTCCTAGTACTATGGTGGTTGCTCTACAGATAAGAGACTTCAAATATCCTAAGCCTTCTCTTATTCTCAACAGGGTTGGGGGGCCCATGGCATTTAAGTTTAAAATCTACAGGATTTATATAACGCTGATACCTAAATATCTTTTCTGCAACCCAGAGTTCTCTCCCAGGCTTCACATCTATTATCCAACAGCTACACTTGACATCCACAGATGCTGCTAACTTACAATATCCAAACTCATGATCTCCCCCCTCACAAATATACTTTCTCTATTGTTTCTATCTCAGCAAATAGTTCCCTCATTCACCCAGCTGCCCAAGACAGAATCTTAGGCACTATTCTTAACTACTGCATTGCTACCTTCACCTAATCCATCTCTACATCATAAATATCACAAATCTTCTGAATATCTCTCAACTCTACCCTCTTTTTCTTCATTTCAAAAGCCAATAGCCAGTATCCTCTCTCACCTGAAATACTGAAAAAAAAAGTCTTCTGCCTAGTTTCCCTAACTGTAGTCTCAATCTCCTTTAATCCATTCTCTGCAGTACAAAATCTTTTTTTTTTTTTTTGAGATGGAGTCTCACTGTGTCGCCCAGGATGGAGTGCAGTGGCGCAATCTCACTGCACTCCAGCCTGGGTCCACCTCCTGGGTTCACGCCATTCTCCCGCCTCAGCCTCAGAGTAGCTGGGACTACAGGCGCCCGCCACCACGCCCGGCTAGTTTTTTTTGTATTTTTAGTAGAGACGGGGTTTCACCATGTTAGCCAGGATGGTCTTGATCTCCTGACCTCGTGATCCACCCGCCTCGGCCTCCCAAAGTGCTGGGATTACAGGCTTGAGCCACCGTGCCTGGCCGCAGTATAAAATCTTAACTAAATCTGAACACATCACTCCAGGGCTTAAAACCCCTTTAATGGCTTCCCAATGACTTCTTTTCATGGCTTAAAAGACCCTCCATGATCTGTCCCTGCCTAACTTCCAACTCCTCTGTCTCTTACACCCTACACTGAATCTCTCTCAATTTCTTGAACTTCCATAATCTTGCTCTGTGCCTTGGGCACACTATTCTTCATCTTATTTCATCTGGCTCAATCTTATTCATCCCTCAGGTATTGAACAACACTTCTTTCTCGAAGCCTTACTAGGCACCCAGAATAGTTATGTGATTTTCTATATCCTATACTTTCCCCAACACAGTACTCTTCATGTTTTATTGTATTGTTTGCCTTGTTTACCACTAAATCTCTAGCATCTAGACTGGTACATGGCACATAAATGAATTCAATCAATTTCTGCAAACATATGCATATTACATTCTCTGCCCAAATTATTTGCCTAGCTCAGCCCTGGCCCCAGCATCCATGTTTAAAACAAAAATAAAGAGAATATGGGAATTGCTTGGTGCCTAGTACCTGGTGCCTCATGTAATGCTGTTGGAATGCATTGCCATTTTTGAAGACCTTCAGGCAATAAGGGCAGAGCAGATGCCGGGTATCCTCATGGATCATCCGAAAATGCACGTCTACCTCAGAGTAGAGTGAGGAGCGATATTGACACACCTGAGTCACATAAGAGGGAAAATAAGGCTAAGAATGAAGTGAACAACTGAGAGGCCTTAAGAAAAAAAAAAGGTAGCAACAAAAACTTTTAAATAAAAAAAAAAGTTTTCCCAAATGCACAGAAATCGAATTATTTTTCTGACTTTGTAATGCTGGGCTATGTCTGTGATAGATTTAGCTATTACTTTAAAAACAGGAAGGGACAGGAAAGTCTAAGAACAATCCATGTTCTATAACTAAGAAAAATAAAGCCTTTTCTGTGAATTTCCAAAGGGCACGTTCAGGAGACAGACACTCCCTTAGAATGTGCACATGTTCCCTGGCTAGTCTACTTGTGGACATGTTCTTTTATGTTTTTCTCCTGCATGGAAACCCTGAAGATAAACTGTGTTTACTATTTCTTCTGTACCTACTCAGAGTTCCTAAACTGAGTGTATGCAGTAGGTATTCAGCAATATTCATTAGTAGATTCTTTGTGTTCTGCCTGAGAGCAAAACTGCTAAAACTCCCTGGAGAAAAAGGCAATACCTGGCAAACATAAGGCATCTCTCCAGGCTTATGAGTATCCTTCATATGCTGGAGAAATAGTGGCTCACTTTCAAACGCCCACTCACAGATCTTGCACTTGGCTGTAAGAAGAAAAGTAATCAATAAATCCACTTGAAAATAAGACGAAAGTCCTGCTGACTCACAATCTTTATTTTCTCTGACTCCTTTATTTTCATTTTCAACAATCAGTAAATCACAGGTCGCTTCTGTTCTTTCTTTAAATGGCTCCACCTTAACATTTGTGTTGCTGATAATCTTATGTATGTAGTTCAGACTTCTTACCAAAGCTTCGTTCTAGATCTTATCTATAAGACATTTTAATTTTAAATTGGTTATTCTATCATCAACTCTAACCTAATTCAGCATCCTTCTGGCTTACCAGTGTTTCCCTTTTTCCTTTCCCCATTTCTTCCTGAGCTCAAAATTTAGGCACTATCTCAGACTCCAAACCCTGTATTCTGTCACCATTATTTCAAACTGCATGTAGGAGCTGTCACTTCTCTATTCTTATAGGCAAAAACTTGGTACTGGCTCATATGATTTCCCACTGCTAATCCGCTGGCCTCCAACACTTCCTACTCTCTTTGAAATTGTCCATTTTGTCAAGCTTATGAGAAAAAATTTTGACAAAATTTTATGACACAAATTAACAATTTTGTCAACTTATGAGACAATTTTTGGTAATTTCATGTTGGCCAGGCTGGTCTCGAACTCCTGATCTCAGGTGATCGACCTGTCTCAGCCTCTCAAAGTCCTGGGATTACAGGTGTGAGCCACTGTGCTTGGCACCCCCCCCCACTTTTTTTTTTTTAAGAGACAGAATCTCACTCTGTTGCCCAGGCTGGAGCATGATCACGGCTCACCGCAGCCTCCTGAGTAGCTAGGACTATCCTTTGAGCTCAACCGAGCCTCCTGTTTCAGCCTCCCAAGTAGCTAGGACTACACTGGTGCACCACCATGCCCGACTAATTAAAACATTTTTTTTTGTAGGTTCAGGGTCTTGCCATGTTGCCCAGGCTGGTCTGAAACTCCTGGCCTCAAGCAATCCTTCTGTCAATCCACTTCAGCTTCCCAAAGTGCTAGAATTACAGGTGTGAGCCAGTGTACCAGTCAATTTTGGTAAGATTTTTAACTGCTACATATTTTGAATTATATAGTATAGCAAAAAGACATTATTTACATTTTTCTCACTTTAATTGGAATTAGTTTCAAGTTTTTGCAAATAAAAAAACTGGAAGCTTAAAGCCTTGGGCATTTACTGGACAATGTCTAACCTCCCCCCATCAGCTCCCTACACCCCAGCCAAAGAAATATGAAAAGAGTTGAAATCTTCTTCGTTTTTTTTTTTTTTTTTTAACTACCTAGAACCCTGGATTTTTGTTTTTGTTTTGAGACAGAGTCTCGTTCTGTCTCCCAGGCTAGACTGTAGTGGCTCAATCATGGCTCACTGCAACCCTGACCTCCCAAGCTCAAGCAATCCTCCCATCTCAGCCTCCCACAAGTGCCAGAATTACAGGTATGAGCCACCGTGCCTAGCCAAGTAATTTTTTAAAGTAAAACAAACAGGGCCGGGCGCGGTGGCTCAAGCCTGTAATCCCAGCACTTTGGGAGACCAAGACGGGCGGATCACGAGCTCAGTGAGCTGAGATCTGGCCACTGCACTCCAGCCCAGGCGATAGAGCGAGACTCCGTCTCAAAAAAAAAAAAAAATAAATAAATAAATAAATAAATAAATAAAGTAAAACAAACAAATAAACAAAAGCCAGGGGTTCTTTATCTGGGGTCTATGGAACAGGCCTCTAGGAACCCAGGTATTCTCTGAAATTATTTGCAAAAGACTAAAATGTAGATTTTTTTAGGAAGAGGATTCACACATTTCATATTTTTTCTCAAAGGGGTCTGCAACTCCACTTAGAAACGCCGTATAGAGGTACATTAGGTGCTATGAGGACATGGATAAATAAGAAATTCTGCATAAAGGAATGAGGAAAAGCTATAATAACATAAAAAGCTGAATTGTCAAAGAAGAATGGGGCTCAGCCACCCAGAAGAGAGGACCAAGAGAAAAGCAGGAGGAAAGGCAAGTAGGTATGAAAGTTAACCACATGTTTGGGAAACAGTTAACTAGCAACATGACAATATTATCTCTTTTCCACCCACCCTGATTTGTTTACCTCTTTCAGTTTTTTTTTTCTTTTCTAGAACACCTTTAAGCAATCTTTTGTCCAGGCCTTTCTTACTTTGTTTTCCCTGGGCAATCTCATTCAATCTTTCTCCTATAACCTATTTATCAGCTCTATTTTCACAGCTGTCATGCAACATCAATAATAAAACATACTTATTAAGCAATTTCTAATGTACAAGCATCATGTTAAGATTTACATGGCTGGCTGGGCGCGGTGGCTCATGCCTGTAATCCCAACACTTTGGGGGACCGAGACAGGTGGATCACCTGAAGTTGGGAGTTCAAGACTAGCCTGACCAATATGGAGAAACTCCGTCTCTACTAAAAATACAAAATTAGCCGGGAATGGTAATGCATGCCTATAGTCCCAGCTACTTGGGAGGCTGAGGCAAGAGAATTGCCTGAACCCCGTAGGCAGAGGCTGCAGTGAGCCAAGATGGTACCACTGCACTCCAGCCTGGGCAACAAGAGCAAAACTCCCTCAAAAAAAAAGAAAAAAAAAAGATTTACATGTGTTATCTCAAGAAAACTAATGAGGTAGGAACTCAAATATAAGTGGATTTAAGAGATCTCTGGTACCTTCTGTATACCTTCTGTATTAGCGCCTTCTACAGGGGAAGGCGCTAATACAGAAAAAGATTCAAGAGGGAGAATGAATTGATTCTCCATAGTGGCTATCCTAACACTGTCCCTCTGAGCACCATCACCCTCATTACCTCCTTAACACCTAACACAGTCTCCTACTTTGAGGAATTAGGCATGAATAACTATAACTTCTGCTGCTTGTTTTGCAAACTATGGAAGGATAGATCTCTTATATCTTCCTAAGGCTTATCCAACCCCATCATGCCATGTATTCCAAGATTTTTTCAATTTGTTTTCCCTGTCTTGAATCTTCCCCACCCCCGACAGTTTCCGACTCCCAAAGATGGTTAAGCTCCCTAAAGCATCCTTCCCTCAATCCTATTTCTTCCTCAGTCTATTATTTCTCCTTTCCACTAATGCAAGATTTTTTGAAAGATTAGAATAACCTACATCTGTTACCTTTAATGAGATGCTCAGGAGGTGGAGGTAACGATGACAGGAGGAAAAATGTTAGAATATTTGAAGAAATGGGCGTGGTGGCTCACACCTGTAATCCCAGCACTTTGGGAGGCCGAGGCAGGTGGATCATGAGGTCGGGAGATCAAGACCATTCTATCCTGACTAACATGGTGAAACCCCATCTCTACTAAAAATGCAAAAAAATTAGCTGGGAGTGGTGGCGGGCGCCTGTAGTCCCAGCTACTCGGGAGGCAGGAGAATGGTGTGAACCCAGGAGGCGGAGTTTGCAGTGAGCTGAGATCACGCCACTGAACTCCAGCCTGGGCGAAAGATCAAGACTCCGTCTCAAAAAAAAATTAAAAAGAAAAAAAAAAAAGAATATTTGAAGAAATGTACCTTAAGATAGCCACTATGGGCTGGGCGTGGTGGCTCAAGCCTGTAATCCCAGCACTTCGGGAGGCTGAGACGGGCAGATCGTGAGGTCAGGAGATCGAGACCATCCTGGCTAACATGGTGAAACCCCGTCTCTACTAAAAAACACACACACAAAAAAAAACTAGCCGGGCGAGGTGGTGGGCACCTGTAGTCCCAGCTACTCAGGAGGCTGAGGCAGGAGAATGGCGTAAACCTGGGAGGCGGAGCTTGCCGTGAGCTGAGATCTGGCCACTGCACTCCAGTCTGGGCAACAGAGCAAGACTCCATCTCAAAAAAAAAAAAAAAAAAAAAAAAAAAAAAAAAAAAAAAAA